>NW_026571175.1:37183281-37260781 GCF_026225935.1 Boleophthalmus pectinirostris | reverse complement strand
TTCTGTCCCTCTGTCCCTCTGTCCCCCCTGTCCCTCTGTGTCCTTCTGTCCTCTGTCCCTCTGTCCCTCTGTCCCCCTGTCCCTCTGTCCCCTTCTGTCCCCTCTGTCCCTCTGTCCCCCTGTCCCCTGTTCTGTCCTTCTGTCCCTCTGTCCCCTCTGTCCTCTGTCTGTCCCTCTGTCCCCTGTCCCTGTCCCTCTGTCCCTCTGTCCTTCTGTCCCTCTGTCCCTCTGTCCTTCTGTCCCTCTGTCCCTGTCCCTCTGTCCCCGTGTGTCCACAGCCGACCTGAAGAGGACCATCGCCGTGTTACTGGACGACATCCTGAACCGCCTGTCCAAACTCGAGGGAAAAATCCACCTGATGGACAACTCCTCCTCGTCCTCGTCCTCGTCCTCCACCAACTCCTCCCAGCCAGCAGGGGGCGCTCTGTCCGCCGCCCCCGTGTCCTTACAGAGGCCCGGCAAACACAAGCCCACCGCCCGGACCACGCGCCTGCACCCACACGCCCCCAACCGCCTCTAGTCCCGCCCCTGCCCCCTCAGCCCGCCCACACGCCCCCAACCGCCTCTAGTCCCGCCCCCTGCCCCTCAGCCCCGCCCACACGCCCCCAACCGCCTCTAGTCCCGCCCCCTGCCCCCTCAGCCCCGCCCACACGCCCCCAACCGCCTCTAGTCCCGCCCCCTCAGCCCCGCCCACCACCGCCGCCGCCGCCAGACTCTGAGCCTGCTCCTTCTATTTATTTTGAAGAACTGCACATGTTTGTTTGAGTTTTGCTTTTATTTAATCGTTTTTTGTTTAGTTTTTTTCTCCGTCCGATGCCATATCTGCAGTGTTATTTTTAGCCGCTCGACTCGTCCCGACACCAGCTGCGCTCGTCCCGCTCGGGTCAGAACCGGGGCTGCACAATACAACGGAAACGACGTGATATTTTCATCCGAGCGCGTTTAGACGTGAACCGTGTCACATTTCCGAGAGAACGAGGTCCACAAACCACAAACGTTCACACTGTTCGGAGTAAAAACTTCGTCTCCGTTCAGTCCGGAGCCTGAAGTGACCTGCGCTCCTGTTTCTGATCTTTTAAAAACAGTCTGAACCACACAGATCCGACTTTTCAAATACGACCAAAATCAGAAAATCATAAAATAAAAAAAAACGGAAATGGAAATTTAGTGCCACCCTCCACCAGAAAGTTCCACAGTGCACCTTTAAAGTGCGTACGACAGGTTTTTATGCTCTTCTAATCAAAAACGCACCGATCCAGCTTTTTCAGTTCCGATACCGCCATCGATACTTTGATTTTAAGTATCTGTCGATCCCCGATATTAACCGATACCGGCGTAGGGACAGAAAATTGAACTCATTTCCTTTAAACTCAAGTCGACTCAAACGCAAAGAGCCAGTTGTGAAACACTGAGACGTTCTCGGCCCAAATACGACGGTTGATACTTTGCGGTGGGAGTTCTACATGTGTCTCTATGGGCAGAATGTTCAGCAGTTACCGTGGCAACTGTGAAATTTTTTAAAATCGTCTGAAGACAAAAAATATATACTGTATATTTCAGACTATAAGTTGCACCAGCTAAAAAATGCGTCATGAAGAAGAAAAAAACATATATAATTTGCACTTTTTGGGGGAAATAAATTTAATAAAATCAGAGACCAGGAACCGACATTTCATGTTGAAAGTGAAGTTCTAGCAACAGAACAGAGAACAACAGACTGAAGAGGCGTCTGGTATGTTAATCTAACATATTAATAGTTATTCAGAGCATAAAAAACAGACTAAACTCTCCATCTCACTTCAAATCACTAAATCACTTCAGTTCTTCATCCTCGGTGTCACTTCTGTACAACTCGACCTCCGGAGGGAAACAGAGCCACACAAACTCTTCAATTATTCTGACAGGATGGTTTTAGTGTCACTGAAGGACCCTGGTTTAAACCTGGATTAGTCCTGGTTTAGACCTGGTTTAGACCTGGTTTAGACCTGGTTTAGACCTGGTTTAGACCTTGGTTTAGACCTGGTTTAGACCTGGTTTAGACCTTGGTTTAGACCTGGTTTAGACCTTGGTTTAGACCTGGTTTAGACCTGGATTAGACCTGGATTAGACCTGGTTTAGACCTGGTTTAGACCTGGATTAGACCTGGTTTAGACCTTGGTTTAGACCTGGTTTAGATCTTGTTTAGACCTGGATTAGACCTGGATTAGACCTGGTTTAGACCTGGTTTAGACCTGGTTTAGACCTGGTTTAGACCTGGTTTAGACCTGGATTAGACCTGGATTAGACCTGGTTTAGACCTGGATTAGACCTGGTTTAGACCTGGTTTAGACCTGGTTTAGACCTTGTTTAGACCTGGTTTAGACCTGGTTTAGACCTGGATTAGACCTGGTTTAGACCTGGTTTAGACCTGGATTAGACCTGGTTTAGACCTGGTTTAGACCTGGTTTAGACCTGGTTTAGACCTGGATTAGACCTGGTTTAGACCTGGTTTAGACCTGGTTTAGACCTGGATTAGACCTGGTTTAGACCTGGTTTAGACCTGGTTAGACCTTGTTATATTTAATTATTGAATTATTATATTTATATAATAATAATATTATATAATATTATAATTATATTACTGAGTTATTGTGTCTTTCTGAATCTCGACAGGATGGTCTCGGTGTCTCTGACGTCCAGACTTTGTCCGTCTAGTCTCTTCAGGAGAGTTTCACGGTTCCTCCTCTCGGTGTCACAAGTTTTTCTCTCGCTCCAAACTTTCTTTCAGCTGCAGATTTCTCAACTTGCGTTTTGTAATCTGCAGAATCTGATTTCCTTTTTTCGGGAGCGTTTGTGTTCAGTCTTTCTCAGTCGTCTTTATCATTTCATTTCTAAATTTTAAATTCTAGTTTTTAAAGGACTAGCAGGAGTAGATACTGGCCCAGGAGCCTGGAGCGCCCCCTCCTGGCTCCAGTGTGAAAATAACAAACATGTGAAATTATAGACACAGGAAACACACAAACCATGAAAAAAGTGCAGGTTATAATCTGAAAAATCCCCTAAATCCACATTATTGTAACAGGTTTGGTTTTATTGTGCAGCCATCGCGGGATTCTGAGAGTCGACGTGAGCGAGTACAGTGCCCTCCTCTCCTCTCCTCCTCCTCTCCTCCTCTCTTCCTCCTCCTCTCTCCTCTCCTCCTCCTCCTCCTCCTCTCCTCCTCCTCCCTCTCCTCCTCCTCCTCCTCCTCTCCTCCTCCTCCTCCTCCTCCTCTCCTCCTCCTCTCTCCTCCTCCTCTCCTCTCCTCCTCCTCTCTCTCCTCCTCCTCCTCCTCCTCTCCTCCTCCTCTCTCTCCTCCTCCTCCTCCTCCTCCTCCTCTCTCCCTCCTCTCCTCTCCTCTCCTCCTCCTCTCCTCTCTCCTCTCCTCCTCCTCTCTCTCCTCTCTCTCCTCCTCCTCTCCTCCTCCTCCTCCTCCTCTCCTCCTCCTCCTCTCCTCCTCCTCTCCTCCTCTCTCCTCCTCCTCCTCTCTCTCTCTCCTCCTCCTCCTCCTCCCCTCCTCCTCTCCTCCTCCTTCCTCTCTTCCTCCTCCTCTCTCCTCCTCTCCTCCCTCCTCTCCTCCTCCTCCTCCTCCTCTCTCTCCTCCTCTCTCTCCTCCTCTCTCCTCCTCCTCCCTCTCCTCCTCCTCCTCTCTCCTCTCCTCCTCTCTCCTCCTCTCTTCCTCCTCTCCTCCTCCTCTCTCTCCTCCTCCTCTCCTCCTCTCTCCTCCTCCCTCCTCTCCTCTCCTCTCCTCCTCTCCTCCTCCTCTCTCCTCTCTCCTCCTCCTCTCCTCCTCCTCCTCCTCCTCTCCCTCCTCTCTCTCCTCTCCTCTCCTCTCCTCTCCTCTCTCTCCTCTCTCCTCCTCTCCTCTCTCTCCTCCTCCTCCTCCTCCTCCTCTCTTCCTCCTCCTCTCTCCTCCTCCTCCTCCTCTCCTCCTCCTCTCCTCCTCCTCTCTCTCCTCCTCCTCTCCTCTCTCCTCCTCCTCCTCCTCTCCTCCTCCTCTCCTCTCCTCCTCCTCTCCTCTCTCTCCTCCTCCTCTCCTTCCTCTCTCCTCCTCCTCCTCCTCCTCCTCCTCCTCTCTCCTCTCCTCCTCCTCTCCTCCTCTCTCCCTCTCCTCCTCCTCTCCTCCTCTCCTCCTCTCCTCCTTCTCCTCCTCCTCCTCCTCCTCCTCCTCTCTCTCTCCTCCTCTCCTCCTCCTCCTCCTCCTCCTCCTCCTCCTCCTCCTCCTCCTCCTCCTCCTCTCCTCCTCCTCTCCTCCTCCTCTCCTCCTCTCTCCTCTCTCCTCCTCTCTCCTCCTCCTTCTCCTCCTCCTCCTCTCTCTCTCCTCTCCTCCTCCTCTCTTCCTCCTCCTCCTCCTCCTCTCTCCTTCCTCCTCCTCCTCCTCCTCTCTCCTCCTCCTCTCCTCCTCCTCTCCTCCCTCCTCCTCCTCTCTCTCCTCCTCTCTCCTCCTCTCTCTCCTCCTCTCCTCTCCTCCTCCTCCTCCTCTCTCCTCTCCTCCCTCCTCCTCCTCCTCTCCTCCTCCTCCTCCTCCCCCTCCTCCTCCTCCTCTCCTCCTCCTCCTCTCTCCTCCTCTCTCCTCCTCTCCTCCTCCTCCTCTCTCCTCCTCTCCTCCCCCTCCTCCTCATCCTCTCTTCCTCCTCTCCTTCCCCTCCTCTCTCCTCCTCTCCTCCTCTCCTCCTCTCTTCCTCCTCTCCTCCTTCCTCCTCCTCCTCTCCTCCTCTCTTCCTCCTCTCCTCCTCCTCTCCTCCTCTCCTCCTCCTCTCCTCTTTGTTTTTTACTGAACCGTGTCGAGTAGATTTGAATCGTACTGAATAGAAAAGTATCGTCGCTTGTGTATCGAGGTTGGTATCGTATCGGCAGCTTCTGAACGATACTCAGCCCTGCTCCTCGCTCACGCTCGGGTCAGCAGCTCCCGTTGACGTGTCTGAGATGTTTGAGATGTTTCCCTGTTGAGTTCCTCTTTAAACTTCTCTTCTCTCGGGTTTTTCGTTGTCGTTGCCAAATCTCGAGCGATGAAACTTTTTCTAATCCTGTTCTTACCTTTTTTTTCTCCAGCACAAAAGGAGGGCACTGTTTGGCTGAAGCTCATGTTTACCTCGCTGCCTGTTGAGTCCAGGGGCGCGGCTCGTTTCTCGTTCCTCGCGTCCTTCTCGATTCGACTCGGCGGGAAACGGGAGATGAAGACCCGCAAACGAAGGAGACACAGAGGAGGAGCGAGGAGCAGAGGAGAGGAGACACGAGCTGAGGGTGAAGGGAACAGACTTCAGAACTTTTAAACCACAGTCAGGCCAACGTCTTTATTTCCAGATAAATGTGTTTGAACTTTTATATTTTTAGTTTTAATATCAGTTTCAGGATTGTGTAAGTTGCCAAACCTCCTTTACTCCCGTCCTGGTCCTTGTGTCGTTGAGACAAACTCCTCACTGTGAGACTAATATTTTCTCCGACGTTTGGTCCTGAATCCTCTCTCATGTTTCCTCTGTGGTTTCCTTCCCTCGTTTCCTCTGTGGTTTCCTTCCCTCGTTTCCTCTGTGGTTTGGGGCAAAACTTAATCCGACGTTTTTACAGAAGCCGACGGGGACAAACTGTCTGCAACGGCTCGATGCAAAGTGTCTGTCAGAGAAAACAGCTCCAAGTCCAGGAACGATGCAAATTCACAAACTCAAACACAAGTTTAAAGGAGACACAGACTAGAGGCCTGAGCGCCCCCCCCCCCCAGACGAATCAGCGTATCACCGTATCGGAGAAAGATTTTCGTCCAGACACGTCGTTTCTGTGTCCACAATCAGTCTTCCCTCCACACAGTCACACAAAACCGCCTGAAACACGAGTCACATGACCAGACTGACATCACAACGTCACGTGGAAGTGGTGAACCGTGTCTGAAGCTGCAGCAGCAGATTTCGAGCCGAGGAAGATGTTAAGAGTGAAAACTGTCTTTTCAGTTGTTACACCAACACTGTACACACAACAACACCACTCACATACACACTAGTGTGAACCAACACTGTACACACAACAACACCACTCACATACACACTAGTGTGAACCAACACTGTACACACAACAACACCACTCACATACACACTAGTGTGAACCAACACTGTACACACAACAACACCACTCACATACACACTAGTGTGAACGGGACCTGGGTTCTGCTCCCGCCTGTAAATCCCTCAAGATGGAGTCGTTCTCTTTCTTAAGCTGTAAACACGGAGAAGTGAAAGGGAATTGTCTAAAACGTGCGCGAGATTAGAGCAGATCCGTAAGTTTTGTCTGCGTAAAATATTTTTATTAAAGCCAAATAAAACCATCCAGCACAAATGATGCATGACACACAAACATGAATCATTTGTATATTTTATTTTACTCTCAGATTTAGTTTGTGGGACTGAAGTTTATCATCGTCCCCGTCCCAAAATGTGTCCTGCGTCGCTCTGTTTTACGTCGGGTCTCGTAAGGCTCCAGTTCAAACAAAGAACATGGAGCAAATGAAAAAAAAGCGCTGCAATAAACAAAGACAAATGTGTCGTCATCGAATGCGCCGCAAATACAGAAACGACGCAAAGAACAAAACCATGAAAACCAAGAAAACGCCAAAAAACGCTGCGTAAAGATTCACCACAAACCTCTGGTTCTGTCATAAACCAAAGAGTTCAGATCTAAAAGTGCTTCATAAGTCATTTTATTTTACTGAAACAGCAGAGGATCATGGTCTGTGTAGTTCCCTCTGCACCAGAACAATGAATTTAAGCAAAGACACTTGTGATTCGATATATTGTGATGGTCCACGATGTTACTGAGAGACGATTCTTCATCACAATATTTCGTTTTTTGTTACATCCCTAGAATTTAATTGAGTAAAAGCCACATTTACCGTAACAATCTTTTGTTCCCGCTGCAGTTTATCGTCAGTTTTCTTTCTCTCTTAAGCCCAATTCACATGGGATAAATCCAACCTGGGGACGTCTGGTAATTTGCAAATTTCCGGATTGACACAGGAAAAACGAAGTCTGTAAATGACTCGATTTTACCGACATCGACAGAGACTGAAAGACAAAAGAACGAGGAAAGAAAAGAAAAAAAGACGGAAAAGACGCAATTACAACAACAAACGACAAACCCCGAGCTGCAGATTCACACGGACGAGTTTTATCCCCGGACGTTTGTGTTTGGAGAAATTTAGTCGGGAATTTACAGCGGAATTTTGACTTTACAAATGGCCGACATGGTTCATTCGCTCGGGATTAAGATCTGAGACGTCGTCCACAGTTATTACAAAGGTTTTCTGTCTCTCGATTCTGTGCGTCTCCGTTGAGCTGTGACACTGACAGCGCCTCCTGCAGGCTGGGGTGAAACTTTACGCAGCTTTTTTCAGTTTCAGGTGATTTTTATTTTTTTTTTTTTTTGGTTTTCATCGTTTTGTGGTTTGCGTCTTTTCTGAATTTGATGACGACACTTTTCCCTTTGCGTTTTTTTTTTTCATTTGCTTCACGTTCTTCGTTTGTTTAAATTTGTGTTTGTGAATTTGCATCGTTTCTGGACTTGAAGCTGTTTCCTCTGAGACGCACCCGACACGTTTGACTCGAAAGCTGAAAAACGTTGGATCGAGGAGACGAATCGGGGAAAGAGAAACGAGCCGCGCCTCACGTTTCATCTAGAATCCAAAGAGTTGATTTGACACGTACCTTTATGCAAAGAGAGGAGAGCTCCTGAAGCACACACTGAGTAGACGTAGTAGTTTTCTCCTGTCGTACTGTTAACTGCTCGGTGACGCACTGTGACGTTTCTACGACTCTAAAGCCGCCTTCTTATTTTTATGCTCCGACTCCTAAAGCAATATAATCTCATCGACGCTCCAGACTGTAACTCTCACGCCGATCGGGAGAGCGAGAAGACGTGTTTATTTTGCTTAGAAAATACAGAAGACTGAACGCATTTAAAGTCTAATGCTATTTTATCAACAGATGAATTTTAAGCAGTAAAGTTTGAAGAGAAAATCCTGTGTTTGTGTCGGATTTATTATTATAATAAAAGTGTGTTCACGGTGCCTCCACAAACTCTGCTCCAGACGGTTTAAAATCATTTATAATCAATGTTACGTTTTATACACGGATCTGTGACGTGACGTCGTTGCTTTTTGTTTCCACAAGCCACAACTTTTCTACTTATTAATATATAAAGGTTTAAATCGATTTGTTTTGTTTAGAACTTTAGTTGTATATTTTTTTGTATTTCAGTTGAACCGAAACGCTGATATTACATGTGTCAGAAAAAGTTTGATCAAAAACAGATTTTTACATCAGAACTTTAAATTTAAATGGAGAAAGTGCTAACATGCTTAGGTTTTATCCAATTTTTAAGTGCTTTTTCTCTTCATTAAAAAAAAAAAAAAAAAGAAAGGTAACACTTTATAATAACTACACATTATTTAGCCTTAATAAAGCATGAACAAAGACTTAATTAATAATGATTCACGCTTAGTAAATGTTTAATAAAGGCATAATTTGTCTTCACTTTAGAAAAAGCTCTCAGACTAAACTAACAGATAACAGCTGCCTGAATGAACATTTCATTATTAGTAAATCATTCTCTCATAGTTTATTAATCATTAATAAATGCTCAGATGGTTAGTTCATGAGTAATTAAGTATGAAATAATTATGAGTAACTATTTACAGCACAGGCAGATTAAGTGCAAGTGCTAATTCAGGTAGTAATTAAGTAGTTACTAAGCATGAATCATTATTAATTAAGTCTTTGTTCATTATTAATTAAGCCTTTGTTCATGCTTTATTAAGTCTAAATAAGGTGTAGTTATTATAAAGTGTTACCAAAAAAATGAATACTTAAAAAAAAATAAATCTACCAGAGTTAAGAATTAATGCCATATTTGGGCAAATTGTGAAATTCTTCAATACTTTAAGAAAAAAGAAACAAGCCTTTCTGTTTATTTGTAGATCTCAGTTTGTGTTTTTCATCGTTTTCAATAATCTACAGAGTTTACACAGTCATGGAAATTCAAAATGCATTTTTCAGGCCTGGAGAAATCATGGAATTTTGTAAGTTCCATAAACGTTTTGGAAAAGAATCTCTTTCCCGCAGCTCCAGTGTTGTGTTCAGTTCTCATGAGTTTGTTGTGATTATTTCTGAACGTCTGAGTCTTTTGTTTAAAAGAGACGACAATAAAAACACTGACAGGATTTAAAATTTTCAAAAACTATAATCCCAAACCATAAGGTGAGAGGAAAGAGTGAAACATTTCAGATTTACACTAAAAGTCTGATCAGTTCTACACATGTAGGAGCTGGAAACTCATGGAAAATTCACTTTAACTCATGAAAAAGTCATGGAAAAGTTTTAAAATGTTGTCAGTGAAAGAGTGAGACCCTGAATAGAAGTTATTTTAAATATAATTGCATTTTAGCAGTATGTTTGTTGAATAATATTTGTAAGACTTCTCGGGCTTTAAATGCAGGAAAAACCTTTTGATCAGTTTTTTCTAGGGTCGTACGGAAAATACGAACATCTTCACATTTTGTTTTCCATTCGATTTGCATTGGACTAAACAATCAGTGACATTTTGCAGTTTTAAAATTCTCCAAAAATGCAGATTTCTACAGCCAATCCTCCGTCTGTACAAACACAAAAGGTCTGGAGCAGAGTTTGACTTTTTTTTTTGTCTTAAATGTCGCTGATCAAAAGTCTGCAGTGTCACTTTTACCCAACTCTAATTTTAGAACCTTTAGTCAAGAGAAAACATGTACGTTTTATCAAAGTCAGAGGAATATGTCATCAAAAAGAAAACCCCTGACGTAAAACAGATCTGTGCCTCTTTTGTAACGACATGAACCCACCACTAGAGGTCGTCCTCACAGCGTCAGAGCCTCCACACTGTCCTGGACACGAGTCTCAGAAGAGCAGCTCCACTTTTTCATTAAGCAAAACAAACTCTGGTCTGAGCAGCTCGTTACAACAACAAGATTTACTTTTTTTAAAAAAATACAATTTACGTTTTGCAGAATTGAGTTTTTGGCTTCAACAAGATTTTCTGTTTCTCATTTGGCCCCATGGAAAAAACAACTTGGGTGGTTCAAGAATGATCCAGAGAAAGTTTCAAAGATCTGGACTCTTACAGGACACTGGGGCTATCAGGAAGTCCTCGGCTGATTGCTAGTTGTGTTCTGACGTGTGCAGGTTCATGTTCATGTTAAGTCCGTCATGGATCTGCACAGGGTCTCACTCTTTTTCACTGACAATATTTAAAACTTTTCCATGACTTTTTCATGAGTTAAAGTGAATTTTCCATGACTTTCCAGCTCCTACATGTGTAGAACGGATCAGACTTTTAGGTCTAAATCTGAAATGTTGAACTCTTTCTCTCACTTTATGGTTTGGGATTATAGTTTTTGAACATTATCTAAATAGGGATGGGCAGGATTAGTCGATTAATGGATAATTGATCATTAAGAATTTTGTCGATTACGTTCATTTTTAATCAACAAACCGAATGTAGGAGGCTGTGTGTATATTCCACTGAGTCGTGCCCTTTAGTCCGACAGAAGTTGAACCACATCAGCGACACAAGAGCTGGAGTTTTATCTTCACTTAGTTTATGTAAATTAGTGATGTGGTTTTAAGTTTTGTTTCTGTGAGATTTGAACAAAACTGAATTAAACACATTATAATGTCAAACAGCTGATGTGGATCTAGAGTCGTTATGTTTATATGTCGTAAAGTTGAATTTATTTATACAGATTATTTCTATCAGCACTACTAATGAAATAATTTTAATATAAAAACAATGATTAATCGATAATCGATTGTTAATTCTCCAGACGATCGATTAAGAAAATGTAATCGAATGCCCGTCTCCAATTCTAAATCCTGTCAGTGTTTTTATTGTCGTTTCTTTTAAACAAAAGACTCAGACTCACAAATAATCAGAACAGAACTGAACACTGGAGCTGTGCAAGTTTAAGTTTTATTTATAAAACTTTTCAGATGTTTGTCAAAGACACTTCAGAGTTTTTTTTTTTTCACTCTAGACTCGGTGGTATAAACTAATATTGTAGCCACAGCTGCCCTGGGACAGACAGAACGCGAGGCTGCCAGTCTGCACCATCAACCACACCCACACACCCACACACACACACACACACCCACACCCACACACACACACACACACACACACAGCCTAGTATGAAAGTGGTGCATGTAAGTGTCTTGCCAAAGGACACAATGACAGTATTTTCTTCTGTCGCCTCCTGATGTTTCCATTGTCTCCACCAGAGTCCAGACCAGGACCAGACTGAGCTCCTGAGATCTGACGAGATCAGGATTTGACATGGAGATGTATGGCACCATGCATGAAAAAGATAATATTCCATGACTTTTCCAGGATTTCCATGACTACAGGAACCTTGTCTATGATAAAAAATATATAAATTAATATTTTTTTGTGTTTGTGTTGACTGAACAAAGGAGTTTCTCGCCGCTTCCCGTTTCTCGTCGTGGATCAACTTCGACTTTCTAAAACGTGAAAATAAAAACACGTCGCTGTAAAAGAAGCAACATTTTGTCCACAAAACCAACGATTTTTCAGGTGAATCCTTCAGCAGCAAAACTTCAAATAAACCAGAGAATAAAATCAGAATTGAAATGGGCAGAGACTGAAATAAACTTTAATCAAAAAAACAAAAATTAAACCAAATTAAATATTGGAAATGGGTCGAAATCTGCTTTTTTTGTTTGACACAAAAATGGAAAAATTTAATAAACTGTATTATTTTGTTTTTAACTGAAGTTCAGAGACCGACTTGTACGTGGATCTTTCATCTAAACCTGAACTTTGAGGAAAAACGAGACAAAACACGAGATGAGAATTTGATTTTTTTATTCATTTAGAGGCATTTGACAAGTGTGGAGCTGTGAGGGGCACAAGCGCAGCTGCAGGGGAGAAAGTCCAGATGAAGCAGAGTCCACCAGCTAAGCACCTGTCACCACAAAGCACCTGTCGCAACAAGACCGGGTCCACCTGCCAACAGAGTAGCACCCGTCGCCACAAGACCGACCGGTCACAAAACCAAACAAAAGCCCGGCTCTGCCATTTCCTACCACAGAATTATGCAAAAAAAAAAAAACTGGAAAAAAAAAATAAAAAATGAAACGCGCTATTTGAGCTTTTCACCACAAAGTAAAAGTTCAAATACATGGAAGCCACACCACTAAAAAAAAGAGAAAGCAGAAAGAAAAAACCCATCCATTTTTTTCCTAAATTTCAATTCAAGAGGATATACAACACCGGCAAAAAGAAAGATTTTTTTTGCAAATTTTCTTACATGATTAATCAACATTTTTTTTCATATCTGGGGAATAATGAAGCCTAAAAAAATCCTAACCAATACAAGAATGCCTCTATTTCAAATATGTCTCTAAAGAGGTAGATCGGATGAACTTTCGGAGGGGTAAACGACACACTGCAAAGAAAAATTAAATATTCTACACGTTAAAACGATCACAATTTACGCCTCGATTTGAGTAGTTTTGAATCGATCCGTTTAAGTTACTCAAAATATTTGGTTCGTGTTTTAAGACTTTTAGTTGTGATAAGGCAAAAAAGATCGACCGGCGGATTAAGAAATTCCAAGTTTTAAAAAAAATTAAAAATTCCACTTGAAAAAAATTAGAAAGCGCCGGTAGATCTGCAAATATCTTGAAGTAATCTGGGTCGAAAGTAGAAAAAAACCCAATTCAAACTACTCAAATTAAGACTTCGGATGCGTCAATTTGAACCGATGGAGTGATTTTTTTTGCAGTGTAGGACTTGTGCCCCTCAGTGTAGCGCCCCCTGGTGACACGACTGAGGTATGGAGCGCTGAGGTAGAGCGTTTTCTACTGTGGAAGCGTGGACACACTAAACAAAAAAAAAACAAAAAATCAAAACTGTACATTCGGATTCTGCTAAACCAAACGAAAATTCATGATCCGAGCGCCGCAGGAAAACGCCCCAACGCCCCAACGCCACGTCCCACGGTTTCAGCTCGGAAAAGCCACGAGTTTGAAGGAGTTTAGACGAGTTTCAGAGTCGTTTTGAAGGTGTCGGTGAAGTCGTTTGGCTTTGATAGATTCTTGAAAGTCTAAAGAAAGAATTTAAGTTCACGTGTAACAAAATTCTACGTATTTTTGTTTTGAAATCAGGAGGTTTTATCAAAATGAGTAAAATGAAAGTTTTATTTGCAGATATTTACGAGTCTAAACTACATTCCAGAGTTGGTTTTCGGAGCTGAAGTCGTTGGGTTGGCGCAGGTTTGGGGCGTCTGCAGTGAAATCAGGTTTTGGGTTCTTCGCTCACACAGTCCTTTTCCCTGTAGACGACATATTGAAACCTCGAGATACAAAAGTCTTAAGTCTTTTGTCGCACAAAACATAAACCATCTCCTGCTCCGTGTGACTCCCTACCCTCACCATGCAGTGAACCTCATGAGGACCGGGTCAGGACCGGGTCAGGACCGGGTCAGGACCGGGTCAGGACCGCGGCCCGCAGACTGAACGCAAAAGTACCAAGGACGTCCGTGTCAAATCAAATGGCATTGGCTGTGATGAGGGTGAAGAGAGGGTGAAGAGAGGGTGAAGAGAGGGTGAAGAGAGGGTGAAGAGGGGGTGAAGAGGGGTGAAGAGGGGTGAAGAGAGGGTGAGGGGGCGGCGGATCTGCACGGCTCCAGGTGCAGCCTCAGGGGAAAAACTGAGGTCATTGAGGCCCAGGCTAAAGGTCACATGGCAGCGGACCTCATCAGAATTTTTCTTAAAAAAATAAAACTGTTCAAAGACTATCAGCTTTATAAAGTATACAAAATACCACCAAAGCAAAATAAAAAAAGGAACTTTTTTTCCATATATAGAATCATTTTCTTTTCTCTTGAGGTACTCGAGCCTGAGGTAGTTACGTAAAATGCATATTCGATTGCTTTTTAAACGGGCAGCAGCATGGGCACCGTTTCCCCGAGCGTCTGTCAGTGCTCTGCCCTCACCTCCTAATATATCTCTATGTATATAAGGTCTATCTATAAAATGCATCCGAATTTATAAAATGCCCCATAATCACGAACAAGACCCGACCAGAGCCCTGTGCTCAAACTAAGCTGTCCCCAACCCTCCCCCCAAATAAATCTCTAGGTCCAACCGGGACCTTCACCGCCGTCCGCCATGTTCCACAGAAAACTGAGCAGAAACCTTCAACCACCATGAAACACTCAAGAGAAACTAAAGTCGTGTGAATCTGCCGGGGCCAGTGCCACCCAGGTGAAGGGTATTGTCCGTGTGTTTGTGAAACTGAAAAAGGGCCCCGTGGGGGTGGGGCCAGGGGCCGGTCAGAGCGCGGGGCGACGGCACAGGAGGAGCCGCGCGCAGTTCAAGTGGGGAGGGCCCCTCCCCGCTCTGACGGCTCTCTGGTCGCGTTGTGCAGTCTGCTCCCCGCTCCGCTCACTTCCTGCGGGGCACGGGGGCCGGAGCCCCGGGGCCCGGGGGCTTCACCTGCTGCTGCTGCTGCTGCTGCTGCTGCTGCTGCTGCTGCTGCTGCTGCTGCTGCTGCTGGCGGCGAACCTGAGCCAGGATCTCCTGGATCTTCCTCTGGGCCAACTGCACCAACACCAGAACAAACACACTTAATCCTCCAGATTCACAAACAAACACTCAGGACTGAAGCTCAGACTCACCTGACACGCAAAGAAGTGTCCCGTGATCTTCACCACCACCTGGTCGTTCTCGTCCGGCGTCTGGTCTCTGGGCACCACCACCTCAGCGCAGGAGAGGTTCTGCAGCTCCGTCACCTGCAGCAGAACACGGACACGTTTACAACACGGACACGGTACTAAAGCTGCTCCAGCGCCAAAGCCAGCGCTCCTGCTCCTGCTCCTGCTCCTGCTCCTGCTTCTGCTGTACCGTTTTCCCGCCTTTCCCGATGACTCGGCCTGCGGCGAACGAAGGCACCTTGATGTGAGCCTCCAGCTTCACCTCCTCTTTAGGGCCGAAGAAGTTCTCCTCCTTTAGTTTACTGAAGATCCTGCACTGGGCCTGTGGAGGGAGCAGGACTTTAGAAAACACTCAACTCCATGTGGAACCTTCTGGCTGTGGTGGGACCTTCTCGCTGTGGTCCCTGTGCTTCGTGTGAGCGTGTGGAGAAGAGCCTGTACCTTAAACTGAGCTTCTGGAGGTCCCACGATGATGACGTTCCTGTACTGACAGTCTTTAGCTTCTGCGGGGGCGATCTGGAGGAGCAGAGGAGGAGGTCAGGACAGTTTTATAAAGAGCAGGTGATTCTCCAGGCGGGTCTGGAGCTCCAGGTGGAGGAGGATCTGAGCGTGGGCAGTGAGCTTCTGGAGGAGGCACTACGTCTCACAGGTTTGACGCCTTCAGTGAGAATCTACAGTGTAAATTATGGAACTAAAACATGTGACATGAAAGTGTCCAAACTGAACTGATCGTGGACGTGATGTTTCAGTGACGCCCCCCGAGTCTGAAGAACATTTTGCTTTCATTTTTCCCGTCTGTTTGTACAAACTAATAATAATGTTAACGAAAGCACAGGAGTTTAAACCAGAATGAGAATTTTAAAAACGTCTGGATTTACTTTGATGGAGGCTCCGGCGAAGTGTGACAGTTGTTTGATGTGCTGGCCCTGTTTCCCGATGATGGCCCCCACGGCGTGAGCCGGGATGAACAGGTTCACCGACTCAGACTCTGGATGGGCCTAAAAAAAAAAAAAAAACACAGGACATTAAACAACAGCGAATCAGATTCAGAAAACTTTGTTGCTTCCATAAGGCAATTCATCTGCAGCAAACTCAGAGCAGTTCTAGAGCCAGTGGGGCCAATCATTCCCCGTTTTGAGCCAGAGCTGAATTTGCATCAAAACTCTGTATGCGCATGCGCCCAGAAGAAGCAGGACTGAGGGTTTGGACAGTTTTTGCAAATCTCCAGACCAGCGTCTCCACAGCCTCGACCAGGACAGAGGCAGGAGCACGACGGTGAGCCAAAGCCGTGCACCAGAGCCACGCGGGGGCGGAGCCACGCGGGGGGCGGAGCCTCGAGGGACTTACAGAGAAGATCTGGCTGCCGGCGGACATCACAGACCACAAAGCCCCCTCCCCCACATACGGACTGCACTACAAAGGAAACACAGGTCACACTAAGTCGCTCCACTGCACCTGCCCGCACCTGCCCGCACCTGCCCGCACCTGCCCGCACCTGCCCACACCTGCCCACACCTGCCCACACCTGCCCGCACCTGCCCGCACCTGCCCGCACCTGCCCGCACCTGCCCGCACCTGCCCGCACCTGCCCGCACAGACTCACTGCGTTCACATTCACAGCAGGAAACCGGGAAACAGCCTCGTCCAATTTAAACTTGGAGTTTAAATGAATTACAAAGAAAATAAAGCATTGAACAGATCGACTCATTGATCACAGGACGTTGGTCGGTGAATCGTGTCGCGGTGCAACAATCAGGTTTCCCACTCTTTACTGACAAAATCTCTAACGTTTTCCGTGACTTTTTCATGACCTAAAGTGAATTTTCTTTGACTTTTCAGCTCTGACATGTGCAGAACTGATCAGACTTTTAGGTCTAAATCTGAAATCTTTAACTCTTTCCACTCGCCTTCGGATTTAGAAATGTTCAAAAACTCTAATCCCAAACCATGTCAGTGCATTTATTGTCGTCTCTTTTTAAACAAAAGGTGCAGACGTTCAGAAATAATCAGAACAGACTCATGAGAACTGAACACAACCCTGGAGCTGTGTCAAAGAGATACTAGAATTGCATGACTTTTCCAGGATTTCCATGACTGTGGGAACCTTGGCCAATTCTACTGACGCACACAGTTAAGACGAGTGGAGCGTGAAAGCCTCTGCGTCTGCTGTACGTAAATATCTATGAAAAAAAACGGCTCGATGGAAGTACCGGCAGAAAATTCATTAAAGCTCAGTGAACCTGGAACTACGACTGATGAGTTCTTGGATCTTTGAGATTCGATTCGGTACAAACGTCTCCAGTTTGCTTCTCCAGGTCTGTGCCGAATATAAATCACAACTGCACGAGGTGAGAAACGTCCAGGACGACATCAGACGAGTTTGATCACTGCTGATCTCACGCCGACTTCACGTCCTCTGATCATGACCACAAACACCAAAAAAACGACATCGAAATCTCCCATGAACACAACTCGCTCACGTCGTCATTTCCACTGCAAAACGGGAACATTTTTATGATGCACGAGTTGAGATAAGATCAACTTTGACCTTTCAACACGACAGAGCAGAGAAAGAGTCGTGAACAACACAAACTCGAACCTAAACCCTGAGCGCTGCTGCTGTTAAACTCTGCTGCTGTGAGTTGTTCATTTGTCGTTTACATAAAGCTGTGGCAAATATTTGAATAACGTCTCTATTTACACTTATTATTCAAATTTAAAAATCAATAAAGATATTTTAAAAATTTAAATATTGTGTTTCACCCCAGTAAAAGTTCAGGATAAACTCTTAATCTTCCCTGTTTCACTTCACTACAACAAAAGCACTTGAACACAACACACACGTGGAAACGTCGATCTTTCTTTAAAACTAACGTCCAGACTACGGCTCCGTTTACACAAGTTTACACAATTTTACACAAGTTTACACAAGTTTACACGGACACGGGGATTTTTAAAAACAGACATTTCCCTTCGTTTGTTCACATCGAAATAAAAGCTGCAGGTTTGAGTCTGATCCAGCTGCGTCCAGAGACTCGGTCGTTCTGACGACGCTCGATGGCGAATTTATCCAGGTTGATGTAAACGGAAACTTTTTTGAAAACGATGCCACGTGCATGATGTTTTTTTGGAAAACAGAGGGAGGGAAATATTTGTTTTAAAAACACCTAAAGCCTCTGCTCCAAACTCCAGAGCAGGTTTGGTTTGGTTTGGTTTGGTTTTGATCTGCAGTGTTAAAGTAAAAGTAAAAACTACCTGAGAAAAAAACATTTCATGAAAAAATCTACTGAAGAAGCCCTGAGTTTTTCCTTCAACCTCAACTCAACATAAATGTGACGTTTATTTCCTGATGAAGATGATGTGACTGAAGCTGCTGAATCACATTTAAAAACGGGGGGCAGACTTACTCCGAAGGCGCCGTGCCCGCCGTAGGCTCCAGGGGGCATGTTGGACATGGAGGGGCCCATGCAGGGGCCCCCCGGAGGGAACAGACCCAGGGCGTTGAGGTTTAGGCCTGGGATCATCGTCGACTGTAGCTTCAACACAAAACACACACAGTTAGACTCCAGAAAGTCACCAGGGGGCGACAAAGACACACCAGACGAGAACAAACAAGACCAACAGTGACCATGTGACCAGCGTCGACATGAGCGCCGCACACTAAACCCGACAGTGACGTCTATCGATTCACGCTGCCCTGTCCAAATAAGCTCCTTATGTTTTTCCGTTTACAGTTGTACAGATCCAATAAACCCTGACCTCTGACCCCTGACCTCTGACCCCCCAGTTTGACATGTTTGTTTGGATCAGAGTCGTGGGTTTGATGCCGTTTCACTCGTGCTCAGACTTTAGACTTTGTGTCAAATCTAAACTGGTTAGTGTGAGTGTGTGTGGTTCTCGTGAACAGTCGAGTTCTGCTCAAACTCCGACTCAACAAGCACAGATCTACAGGACATTTCTCCTCCAATCACGTCCCAGCGAACAAGAAACATTCAAACATTTACAGGAACACGGACAGAGACTCAGATCTGAATATTAAATAAACTCCACTAAAGAGAAACAACTGAAACACAGAAATCTTTAGTTTAAATAGTGATAATTCTAGAATATTTAGGCCAGAGTGAATTTCCTGTTACAAAATATGATGTAATAAAACGATAAAATCAGACATTAAATCCAAACTTCAATCCTGCTCCGTGTGTCGTTCATGTTTCTGAATTTCAATTAAGAACAAACAATAAAATGGGAAAACAGTTTGTCATTTCATTTTTCTGTTTTAGTGTCAAACAAAAATTAAATCAATTTCAACCTCTATTTTCAATATTTAATTTAAAGTTTATTTCAAATAAGAAAAAGACAGCACTTATTTCAATTTTGATATTTTATCTGAAGTTCTGTGTCCACGAAATTGTGAAGATTTTTCATTTAAATCCTTCAGAAAAACATGTTCCTTCTTTTACTTTCACGTCTTAGAAAGTTGACTCCATGACGAGAAACACTTAAACTCTGTTCACTCGACTCCACAGAAATAAAATAAAAAATGTTTTTATTATAGATTCATGTTTGACACTGAGCAGAACTTCAAATAAACCAGAGAATAAAATATCTAAATGAAAATAGGCACAAGACTTTTTGAAATCAACTTTAAATTAAATCTTGGAAATAAACAAAACATATTTTGACCCGACACTAAAACAGAAAAAAATAAATAAACGGTTTTCCTATTTTATCGTTTTTCGTTCTTAATTGAAATTCAAAAGAACAAACTGTACATGGATCATTTAACGTAGGTTTTCTGTTGCAAATCCAACACGCACATGTCGACGTTTAACTGAACCAAACAGAAAATAAAACCAAAACACGTTTATACGACGAGGGTCTGAACAGACGACGCAAAAGTGGCGTCGCGTCTTCACTTTTTATTCTGTGTTTAGACGAGTGTTTCCGGGAGGAAAGAGACGCAAAAGTGTCTGGAAATAAACTGATATTCAACTTTTCCAATCTGGAGGTGGTTTCAGATTTTTGCCTTTTTTAGCCCCAAAACAGCATCACCGTCTAAACGAATAAACGAAACACACTTCCCATCAAATATTGTGTCAGTTTTTAGTCCTAAGTTCTCGTGTGAACAAACCCTTAAACTAAAACTCGTCACTTCATTTCTGCCTCAGGAGCTCAAATCGACGGCGTTTAATCCAGTTTTTGGGGTCGTGCTCATGCGCAGTAGCGACAGGAGCTCATATCAACGGGACGGCGGCGGACGGCGGCTCGTCCGGCGGGCGGCGGCTCGTGCGGCGCGCGTCGGCGGCGCGTACGGCGGCGCGTACGGCGGCGTCGGCGGCCGGCGGCGGCTCGTGCGGCGGCGGCGCGTCCGGCGGCGCGTACGGCGGCGCGTACGGCGGCTCGCGCGGCGGCGCTGGACGCGCTCTTACACTCATGGCGGCCATGTCGCTGTCGTGAGCCTCTCGGACTTTCTTCATGATCTTCTCCTGGGCTTTGGTGGCGGGTTCGATGGCGCCGGTGATGGTGATGGTTCTCTCGGGGTTGCACATGGTCATGTCGTTAAAACTGAAGGAGAAAAAACAAACGTCAAAGAGCGAACGGTCGCTCTGTCCTCAGTGTTCGGTACATGTAATCTGTTACTCCCCGAGTGAAGTAATCAGAGTACAAATGATGAGTAACTGTATTATAAACCGGGTCTAAACCAGGTCTAAACCAGGTCTAAACCAGGTCTAAACCAGGTCTAAACCAGGTCTAAACCAGGTCTAAACCAGGTCTTAAACCAGGTCTTAAACCAGGTCTAAACCAGGACTAACCAGGACTAAACCAGGACTTAACCAGGACTAACCAGGTCTAAACCAGGACTAAATCCTGCTGTGTGGACGTGTTTCTTCGTCTTTTATCAATAATATTTTTTATTTGGTCCAGTAAAGTTTGGACTTTTTATTTTCTTTTATCAGATAAAACTTCTGATGTGAAGATTTCCTCGTCTTTGTTTCTCTACAACAAATCAAGTAATCCAAAGTAATCAGATTACATTACTCACTTTAAGTAATTTAATGGATTCTGTTACAAACTACATTTTGGGGGTGTGTAATCTGTAATCTGTAATCTGTAGGGGATTACATTTTAAAAGTAAATTTCCCAACCCTGTGTGTAGTTTAGATCTGCGTGATCACTGTACTAATCGATCTGCTCATGTGTTAGTTTCTTCTTCTTAAACGTGTTGAAAATGTGAGTAGAATCTCAGTATTAAACCAGGATCTCGTTGGGGAAACTCACGCAGAGATCAGGATCTGGGTGCACGTTTCCTCCTCCAGCTTCTTCAGGTTCTTTCCTTCTTTCCCGATGAGTCGCCCCACGAAGTTGTTATGGACCAGGAGCTTCAGGGGAACGTCCTCGTTACTGCGGAGACAAAGACAGAGTCTGAGGAGGAGAGTCTGAGTAGAGGTGTGCAAAAATATCAGAATATCGATATATCGTTTAATGCAGTATCGATATCGTGGGCTGCTGTATCGATATTTCACCAAGAGGATTTTTACGTGTGTTTTAAATTATTTTGTTACAGCTACAGTTTTGTTGCTTGTGGAGTGAAAGGAAACTCATTTATGTGACACATTTGACATTTTTACTGTTTTGATGATTAAAATGTTTGTGTTTCATATGAACTTTGCACAAGAAGAAGTGATTTAACAAACACTTTAGTGCAGACGTGTCAAACTCATTTTGTTCAGGGGTCGTGTCCAACCGACTTTGATCCAAAGTGTCCGGATCAGAAAACTCATGTCATATAAACCCCAAAAATAACAAGAAGTTCAAATATTTGTGCAGAGAAACACAAATCTATTACAGAAATCTTTTTGAATTGATGAACTCTTTCTTTTACAAAATATTATAATATTATGAACAACCTGAAACTTTAAGAAAAATACAATTTCAACACAAAGTTTGAACATGAACTTGTCTGTAAACAGGAATAAGTCCATTTTTGTTGTAAAATCCTGCACTCGGCTCCACTTTTCTCATGTTGGACATTTTTCTGATGAGGGTGTCACGGTCAACAGTCAAAACGATCGTCCTTTAAGAGCGTTTGGAAAGAGACAAGTCTTCATTTGTGCTGCTCTGGTGGGAGGGGCCACGTACAGAGACGCTGGAGACGCTGCTGTGATAAACACCACAGAAAATTAACACCATTTTAATAGAAAATATCATTAAAATATTTTAGTAGAAAATCAGCCGAGGTCCAGATTAAAGGTCTTGGAGGGCCGGATCTGGCCCCCGGGCCTTATGTTTGACACCTGTGGTTTAGTATCACAGCCACAATTTAGACTTTATTTATTATTGAACCGTATTGAATTGATTTGAAATATATCGTATCAAATCGAAAGTGAACTGTATCGAGGTGTGTATCGTATCGAGGCCTGTGTATCGAGGCCTGTGTATCGAGGCCTGTGTATCGAGGCCTGTGTATCGAGGCCTGTGTATCGAGGCCTGTGTATCGAGGCCTGTGTATCGAGGCCTGTGTATCGAGGCCTGTGTATCGTATCGGTAACTTCTTAATGATACCAGCCCTGAGTTTGAGGATGTGGCTCATGCTGCAGTGTGTTCAGACAGCAGGGGGCAGCAGAGGGTCTGATATTAGACGTACAGAGGAAAAGCAGCTTTTGTGAGGTTCAGGTGTTTCACAGAAACAAGACAATTTAAAAAATAAAAGTATTTGTGTTTGACCTGCTGATCAAGTTCAGACTCAGGGTGAGAGTCTTTAGAGGCTCAGAGGAACTTCAGACACTAAACAAAGTGTTGATTCTGAAATTCTCTTTTATCAGCAGAAGAACAGATGCAGATACACCTTTTTTGTTTTTGTTCTGAGGACTCACAACTTCGTGTCTACTGCCTCCTTGCGCATGATTTCCATGATGATCTTGCAGGCGGCGGTGCAGCCCTCGGGGGTGGAGTGGATGGTGATGGGTTTCTCTGCTGCTCCAGCGTTTTCCTTCCTGTGGATGTCGATCCTGAACAGAAACAAAGATCAGAGCTAAAGCCTCAGAGCTCAGGGAGTTTTACACCAGACAAACACGTGGAAATATCTGGGTTTCACGTGACGTCACAGGGCCACGTTTGTCAGCGCAAAATCAGACGGAGGCAGGAAGTGAACTGACTGGAGGAAAATGCCGATGTGTTGTGTAGTTTACGACTGTGCCAATCGTTCTAACCTAGAGAAGGAAAGTGATTTTTTTTTTTAGAGAACCGAATATAGTCGTCCACAAAGGTCAGAAATGGGAAAAGCCGACAGAACAACGCCGTAAAAAGTGGATTACAAACCTGTTTGTGGTCGGGAGGAGCAGAATTCACTAATGCTCGTGTCTGCAGTGACACTTCAACAAAGGTTTGTTACAAAGATAAACTGTTTTTTGTGGTTTAACTAAACATAAACGAATCATTAACGACTAACGACGTTTGTTGACATTAAATAGTTCAGATAAATCGGTCACTGCCGATACACTGCAGTTTTTCCCATAACGTCTATACACATAAAATAAGAGAAACACTCACCCCGGCCAAAACCAAACCATCATCATCATTTAGACGTTTTGCACCGAGGTTGAGGACCCATCCACTCACAAAAAAAGTTCTATGCCTCCAAACTTTTGTACTTTGCCTTCATCTGTTGTCTGGTGTAAAACGACGTCTGAAGAGCTAAATAGTTGGTGATCTCTTTTACTCGTTGAAAATTCTCTCATTTTCAATAAGATCAGGGTCACGGCCAATATATTTGTCGACTAACTGCTCGTACTTTTGCCTCGTTACTGGCTCTAAATCCTGACAATAAGAACTCTTCTCCAGAGCCGTGTTTGTTTGTCGTGTTTGTCTGTCGTGTTTGTTGTGTTTGTCTTCACTTCCTGCCCTCCACCTGAAATTCGCGCGTCATCGTGATCACATGACTGAAACCCTCCTATTTAGTAAACAGTCAAGAAATGAACATAGACGTCGGCTCTCATTAGCCTCGAAATGAACAAACATTTAGTGAGTTATTTCACACTTTTAAATTCTCGTGAAACCCTCGTCTGCGTTGGTTTCCGCTCTCGGCTCTGGGGTCAGGAGACTCACTTGGAATGCGTCTGCTTGGTGATGTTGCGGATGGTGCTGCCTTCTTTTCCGATGATGGCTCCGACGAACTGCATGGGCACGGACATGCGCAGGGGGATGTCGGGGTGACTCTTCGGCCGCGGGCTGAGACCCGGCGAGCCCGAGCGAGGGGGGCCCCGAGAGTTGAACCCCCGTCTGTTCCCGGGGCCCTCCAGGGCGTTTTCGTCCGGGATGTAAGACACTTTGAGAGAGCAGTTCTCCATCATGGCACAGTTCAGCTTCTCGATGGCCCTGTGCACACAAACACACAAACACACACACACAAACACACACACACGTTACATGTCTGATCTGGATGGACGACAAACTCTGGAGCGTTCAACATGTTGATGTGCACAGGCCGTCGCTCTAAACCAGGAGAGTCAAACTCATTTTGTTCCGGGGGTCGTGTCCAACCGACTTTGATCCAAAGTGTCCGGATCAGAAAACTCATGTCATATAAACCCCAAAAATAACAATAAGTTCAAATATTTGTGCAGAGAAACACAAATCTATTACAGAAATCTTTTTTAATTGATGAACTCTTTCTTTTACAAAATATTATAATATTATGAAAATGAAACTAAGAAAAATACAATTTCAACACAAAGTTTTGAACATGAACTTTTTAAACAGAATAAATTTTTGTTGTAAAATTGAACTTTTCTCATTTTTTTTTTTTCAACAGTCAAAAACTTTAAGAGCGTTTGGAAAGAAAGTCTTATTTGTGCTGCTCTTGGGAGGGGCCACGTACAGAGACACTGGAACGCTGCTGTGATAAACACCACAGAAAATTAACACGATTTAATAGAAAATATCATTAAAATATTTTAGTAGAAAATCAGCCGAGGGCCAGATTAAAGGTCTTGGAGGGCCGGATCTGGCCCCCGGGCCGTATGTTTGACGCCTGTGCTCTAAAGTCCGAGTCTGTGCTCATGTGTTTGAAAAGTCGCTCACAGACGTTTGTCACCTACTCGCTTCGTTTCGAGGCGTCTCCTTTATTTTATTTATTTATTTGGGTCACAGGTTTATTCTGACATTATTTGTCATATTTAACACAGACTGAAAAGGTGTCGGCTGAAGCTTGAGTTTATTCTGCCTTTACCCTTTATTCCTTTATCAGAGCTTCATCTTGACATCAGTTCATCATAAATCACAGCGAGAGGAAACAAACAAATCAGAAACAGAACAACAAAGTTCTACAACACAAACTAAGTCTCATATTTCATGTTTCTGTCCAGAGTTAAACATTTAAACTTCTTTATGAAGTGAAAAACACTGGTGCAGTTTGAGGTTTTCTGTCCAGTTGTTCCACAGCTCCAACACTTTAACACTTTAACAGATTCATAAAATTTCATAATGTTTGTTCTGATTTTCTTTTTAATAAACATGTCTGTGCCTCTGAGCTCGTAACGGCTCTTTTGGATTTTGAACTTGTTCTGTAAAGATTTTGACAGGAGATTGTTGTTACTTTGAACATGATTTTCAGAGTGTAAAGGTAAAGACTAAACCATATAATTTGAGCGTTTGAAGGTTTATAAATAACACATTGGTTGGTTTTTGTTTGGATTTGTATTAGTCTTATAAGTATTGCCCCAAATCTCACTTATATTTAATAAAAAGACTGTTTTTATCCATCTTTATTTAAGGCTAAAACGGCACCAAGACTCATCAAAAGCTCACTCATTCATGTGAACTTCTAAAGCAACACTGTGGAACTTTCTGGTGGGGGCACGTCCCCTTCATGATACTGTGGAACCTCCAAAGAGAATCATCAACACTGTGGAATTTCTAGCCAAAGGAACGAGTCAGGTTTGTGGAGATGCAGCGACGACGACGACGACACGTTTTTCATGTTTTTCATGTTTTTCATGTTTTTCAGTGACAAACACAAAAATAAAAACCACATGCTTCGAGTTAAGTTAAGCCGTGGAGCCAACATCACATGACTCCTGCAACATCACATGACGCAGGAGTCGAAACACGACAAAGACAAAACAAAACGAGCAGCTCTGAGAGGAAAAGGGATTTAAATCTACACAACACCAACACCAACACTACACTAACACTACACCAACACTACACCACACCAACACTACACCAACACTACACCAACACTACACCAACACCAACACCAACACTACACACACACCACCGTTACAGCGACTCTCCAGAAGAACAATTCAGAGGAACCTCAAACCAAACAGACTCTGCTTCAAATGCTCCACCACATCGTTTCACAAAGACTGAGCCGTGACCCTCAGGTGGGTCACATCTAGGGACGGGCATTCGATGAAATTTTCTTAAATCGTTGGAAGAATTAACGATCGATTATCGATTAATCATTAACGTTTTTCTATTAAAATGATCATCATTATTATTACTATCTGCACTAATCTGCATCAATAAATTCAACTTTACGACATATAAACATAACGACTCTAGATCCACATCAGCTGTTTGACATTATAATGTGTTTAATTCAGTTTTGTTCAAATCTCACAGAAACAAAACTTAAAACCACATCACTAATTTACATAAACTAAGTGAAGATAAAACTCCAGCTCTTGTGTCGCTGATGTGGTTCAACTTGTGTTGGATTAAAAGACATGACTCAGGTGAATACAGGTCAGTGTGACCAGATTTGTGTTTGTCAAAACCAGGACAGCGTACGGGGGGAGGGGGGCGGGGCCTCGTCATCCACATTGAGCGACTCTCACCTGGAAAAACTTTTTCCCACTGGACACAGATCCAACATGGATCACACTTGTGCAACGGAAAGTGTGGCTTTAAATCCACATTTGTGCTTCGGTTCGTTACAGACTGACCCATCGCTTCTGATGCAGAGACACATGTACACACCTGTTTGGTCACGACACACACACATACATTCAGTTTGTCCAGTAAAATGAACAGAATCCATGAAATTCTTAATGATCAATTATCGATTAATTCGATTAATCATGCCCGTCCCTGGTCACAAGAGATTATTTTTGGGTCACCTGGTACAGATCTGACTCTACACCTCCTGCACCCGGACGAACAAAAACACAAACTACAAACACACAGGTCCACCAATCTATTAGAAATGTTCAAATACTAAGACATGTTTGTATAATTTCTTATCTTTTTTGTAATTATTTTATGGACTATTTTGTTCCAGTGTTGCTGCTTCAATTGAAATGTTGAAAAAGATTTTTTTTTTACATTTAATGTCCAAACAGGCGACTTTTAGATCCTTTTATTGCTGCTTCAGTGATCGTGTTTTTCCATGATCCTTTGCTCCATTTCAGTGCAGATGACAAGAAATAAGTTCTGTTTTTTTTTTTTTTTTTAATTATTGGATCATTTGCAGCAAAAAAAACCCAAAAACAAACCACGACTACACGGGTCATGACAGAAGAGTCCGAGCTGAAACAAAAGGACACGTGCACAACTCCACTCACTGGACATGTACAAGAGACAAAATATAAATTAAACAAAACCCAACGCACAATTCATCAACTCCAGAGCTCCGTATTTTCCAAAACACGACAGTCTGTTCTCTTTTTAAAAGGTTTCTACAGTTTTTTTCTACAGCGTTGAACTGTTTAAAGTCATTGTGCCTAATATTTTACAAACCAAAATCTCTAACAGTTCTAACACTTAAGTTTTAAAATGTTTTGACAAAACTCAATCCAAAGAACTAAGAGGAAAAAGTCGCATGTTGGTCTCCACAAAATATCGCAATAAATATCGTACCTGTGAGATTTATATATCGTGAAAATATCGTACAGAGAGATTTGGATTTTGTTACATTTCTAATCATGAGCCTCACCAACGTATCGTGAACTTTCCCACGATATATCGCAATAAATATCGTCTCGTGACAATATCATATCGTGAGACTTGGATATCGTTACACCTCTACTCAGTCAACAATAATAAAATATCCTCATTAATGTGAAATAACAGTCAAATCCACCTTTAGTTTTTGTGATTTATGAATAACGTCTGTGGACTTGGGTCACGAAGGTTTGTGACTTAAAATATGGGTCCCCAGAAACAAAAAAAAAAAAGTTTGGGAAACACTGGACTATCAGATTTGTCTCCTAAAAACAAAAGTCATTAGTCATTAACCTTCACTCAAAAATGATGTTCGTCCCACAGTCACCGACCTCGGCGTCGCCTTAGACACTGATTTAAATTTGACAAACAGATAAACAATGTTTTAAAAATCAGGTTTTTATCATTTGCGGCTTCTATCCAAAGTCAAACCTTTTATCTTTTACACTTTTTGAACAAGTTACGCACGTTTTTATTCCATCAGGCCTGGACGACTGTAAACGCACTTTATTATTTCGCGAAACGCACTTTACCGACGACAGAGTCCAAAACTCTGCAGCGCGACTTTTAACAGGAACGAAAAGGAGAGAAGAGAACATCACCCCAATCCTCACGACTTTGTCTTTGCTTCCTGTTCATTTTAAAACTGATTTAAAGATTTTATTGTTTGTTTTTAAAGTTTTGAAGGTTCTGGCCCCACAGTACGACTCGGACCTCATCCAAATTTCTGAGGTCTGAGGTCCAATTCCAGCTCTTGGTGCCCAAGACGAGACTTAAAACCACGAGGACAGGACCTTCTCTGTGGTCGACCCTAAACTCTGGAACGCCCCGGAACGCCCCGGAACGCCCCGGAACGCCCCGGAACGCCCCGGAACGCCCCGGAACGCCCCGGAACGCTCCACATTCGAGTGTTTTAAGTCTCGTCTTAAGCCCCACTTTTATTCTCTGGCTTTTAAAACCGTGTGAGTCGTGTGCTCCTCTGTGTCTTTTAATTAATTTTTATGTCTTTTTATTGATTGAATTTATTGATTGGTTTATTTATTTCTATTCTATGATTTTGTTTTTATTTAATTTTATTTGACTGGTTTTATTATTTTAAGACTAGTATTATTTTAGTAGTTTTTTTTTTATTAGTTTATTTTTTATTTATAATAATTTGTCAAATTTGAGGGACTGGATACCCAGCACATCCACAAGACAGACTTAAATATAAAACTGACACGCATACAAAAATAAAATAAAATAAAATACAGTAATAATAAAAAAAATAATAATAATAATACCCCCCCCCCAACAAACTGTAATAATAATAATATAATAATAGTAATAATAATAATAATACAGAGTTTCTCAGTGCAGTGTTTGTATGTGTGTATTTACATTTTTAAGGCTGACAAATCAAATTTACATTTACATATTTTCTATTCCCTTCCCATATCTTCTGTTCGTTTGTTTTTGGCAAACCCCAAACTGCACCAACAGGTACGTTCCATTATACAAGCATTTACATCCACATATATTTTTAACATTGTCCAACAGTGTGATGTTCTTCTTTTACTGTGTTTTGTCCAAATGGGGTTTTGCCACAGTAGCAGTAGTTTATTTTAATCATCTTATTGTTGTTATTATTATGTTTTTGTGCAGCACTTTGGAAACAGTTTGTGAAAATGTGCGACAGAAATAAAGCGAGTTGGATTGGATTAATCAGTCATGTTTCGGCGTTAGAAACCTTCATGTAGACCTGACTGCAGACTGATCCTCCAGAGGTTCAGCACAGGCTCCTGTCACGTGCAGAGTGAAGCATGAACAGCAGGGGGCACCACAGGTTCACTGCACGAGTCTGGAGGTCCGGCCTGAGCTCAGACATGAAGAGCTGAGGAGGGTTTATCTTCTGCAGCTCAAACTTCAGACATAAACTCCCAAAGTGAAGCCGAGTGAAGCCGACTGCAGCTCCTCCAGCGACTCGTTCGATCCATAAACTTTGCTCCTCTGGGTCAAAGTTCGCGTCACAGGCTCCGACTTTTCTCTCATTTCTGCTCAAGTCGACGGGACGAGACGCGCGCTAAACGTAAATCTTACTTTAACGCAAAAAATCTTGACTCAATTTGTTCAGAAAAGTCGGAAAATACGTTGAAAATGACCAGAAGTGTTGAGTTCTATTTGAGTCTCACACTGATGACGTCACACGAGGAGAATTCAGTCCAAACGTTCAGCGCGATTTTACACAAGCAGCAAAAAAACAAAACAAAAAAAACAAAAAAAACACTGATATTTGAAACACGATTCCAGCAAAACCAACGGGGTTTTCTTGTTTTGTTTTTTTTTTATTTGTCGAACTCTAATCTTTGTGTACAGCGCGGTCGCTCTGGGAACAGTTTTGGAATTCCCAAGTGTGACATTGTGATTTCAAAACAGGAAGTTAAATTTAAAACCTTAAAAACTGACAAAACTCAGAGGGAAAATATTTCAAATGTTTAGTAAATCTAAAATACAAAGTGTCCCAAAAAACAACAAAAACAAACAGACAGACAGACATTTCACAGGACAAGAATTTTGCCAACATGGGTTTTAAAGTCCCGGGTTTTTAAAGTCCCAGGTTTTTAAGTCCCGGTTTAGTGGTGTGGCCGGTGCAGGAGGGGGGTTGGTCCGCACAGCATGGTTAAGTCCTGGCTAAATCCTGGTTTAGTCTTGGTTTAGACCCGTTTTTAGAACTGGTTTAGACTTATTTCTAGACCCTGTTTTTGAACCCTTAGACCTTTTTTGGACCTTGTTTTTTGACCCTGTTTGAAGACCTTTTTTAGACCCTGGTTTGGCCTGTTTTAAGACCCATTTTAGACTGTTTAGACCTTGTTTTTAGACCCTGTTTGAACATTTTTTTTAGACCGATTTGGAACCTGTTTTCAGACCTGATTTAGACCTGTTTTAAGACCTGTTTTTAGACTTTTAGACCCATTTTTAGACCTGGTTTTTGGACCCCATTTGAAAAAAAACTTGAACCCTGTTTTCAGACCTGGTTTAGACCATTTTTAGATCCTGTTTTTAGACCCTTGGACCTTTTTTAGACCCATTTCTAGACCCTGTTTTTAGATCTTTTTTAGACTGGTTTCAACCCTGTTTTTAGACCTGGTTTGGACCGTTTTCAAACCTGATTTAGACCCTGGTTTAAGACCCATTTTTAGACATGTTTTAGACCCTGTTTTTAGACTTTTTTGGACTTGTTTTTAGACTTCATTTAAAAAGCTTTTATCTTGAAATCCAAGTCTCGCTCAGTGATGATGTTAAATGTTCCGGGACGCGTGTCGAACGATCTTAACGGTGTTTTAGTGAAATGAGTTTTTAAACCGACGTGAGTCTTTTTTTAACCAGACTAAACCCGAGTCGAGGTGTGGTCCTGTTGAACCTTCCACCATCGGCCCGTTTACAGGATTATTCTTCTTACGGAGCTTAGTGCTGCTGTTTTAATCGGTTATGGAGGATTAGCGGAGTCATTACGATAGTGCAGTAGTAGTATTTGTAGTATTTGTATTTGTAGTATTTGTATTTGCAGTACTTACAGCCGGGCCTGGTCTCTGGACGAGTATCGGACATTCACTACGGCCGTTTCTGTGTCCGTGTTCACTGTGGAGGAAAAAAAAACAACACAAACATGAGGCTCCGTGAGAATCTGAGAAACGAACGCGTTAAACTGAAAAACACTTTACAAAAAAACATCTAGAGTTGGCGTTAATTGATACGAGCGAAAAAGAATCAACAATCCAGCTTTTTCTGTTCTGATACGGATCAATACTTTAGATTTAAGTACGTGCCGATACTCGATCGATTCCACCTGTAAATATTCTTAGTTCAGACAATCTCCTCGGCTTTTGAAAATTTTGGAAAACCAATCTGTACCTAGAATCTTTTTTTTTTTTTTAACACTTGTCAGAGTAAAGTTGCATGAGAAATTTCTTGAAGTTCTGTAGATGTTTAGTGTCTGCAGGAGCCTTAAATCTGAGCTGAAACATCAGTTTTTATTTAATAACGTCAAAAATAGTGTGAAGAATCCCTCGGTCGTCCAGGTAGAATCCTCGACGATGTCAGAAATTCAACTTGTCCCTGATTTTAAAATGTGTCAAAACCAATTAAAAGAAAATCTGTGGAATATTTGTTCAGTTTCATAAAATCTACTGGATCCACCGAGTCTCTTCAGTTCCATCCTCAGTGTCCATAAAACTCTGGAAGAAACATCAGTTTATTATTATTATTTTTTTTATATAATAATCACTTATTCATGGTCCTTGAAGTCCCAAAAAAAATGACACTTTTGACAAACTAATGACAGAGACAAAAAACTGGGACCAAATGATCCAGTGTCCATGTTTATATTCAACTTCCATCGACACTGTTGGACTAAATTATTTTTGATGCCGACGAGGAGAAAATTCTGTTTGTCGACTGGACAAAAGTTAGTTTGGTTGAAGACGTTTGGCGGCTCATCCAAGCTGCTTCTTCAGTTCTGGTCAGAACTACTCTGAAACTAAGTGTGTGTTAGTTTCAGAGGAGTTTCAGTGTAGTTAGCTCCTCCTGCAGACAGATGTACGGAAGAGTCACCAGCGTCTGATCAAAATAGTTTCAACTTGATTAACAAAGTTTATTTTGGGATATTTTTTATTAGAAAGGCTGATGCCCCCAGTGCCTCCGCTCAGTTTCATTTCTCTCCAGCGACTAGATCAGGAATCAGAAAACACTAGATCAGGAGAGTCCAAACTTTTTTCATCCAGGGCCACAAATCTAAACACAGAAGCAGCAGAAGGTCGATCGAGGGTCGGAGACTGGAGCTCAGTGCAGTGAATAATTGAAATCTGCAGGTTTAACACGTTAGAATGAGCCTCAGTCTTTATTCACGCTAAGATCCTTAAAACCAAACACTAAATATTCGCTTTATCAGGTAGATTTTCAAAAAACTTGGAGTAAAAAAATAATTTTGAATTGGTCATTTGGGCCAATTCACCTGGAAAAAAGTTTGTCTGAGGGCCACATTTTGCCCACGAGTTTGCCAGTTTGGAGAAACATGCACTAGACGATTCGCAAAAACCCTGGAAGTGCGACTTCAGTCTCCAACCAATCAGAGAAGAGACAGACATTCTGTGTTGGCGACGATTCCCCAGATCCCAGAGGATTTAAAGTCTGAACAAAGAGAATGTTTGGTGAATTTGATCTCGGGGAAAGTCGTTATTGTTCTTCTTCCTACAGGATTTGGAGCTTTACAAACGTCACGACCAAACAGCAGCGACTGGTTCAATAAAAAAAGTCCCGTCTCCTGTCGAGTGAACGAATCCTAATGCTGCAGGTCACACGGTTTCCACCAAGTGAAACCAGCTCACGAATCAGACTGATTTTTTTAATATAAATAAGTATGTTTTAATTCAGTTTAATTCAAAATGTCTGAAAAACACAAAAGCAGCTCATTGTGTTCGATTCTGAAGAGTAGAGGTGGGATTAAATAAGTTTTCTTCTTCTCACTCCTTTTTGGACAAAATATTAAATTTTTGTTGTCATTTTCATTTCTATTATTATTACACTTATGTTATATGTTCTATTGTATTTGAATGTAAATCTTTACTTTCCCAAAATAAATGCATAAATAAAAATTTAAAAAAGTTGGATATAGTTTATTTTGGACACATTTTTTCTGCTTTATTTCATGTTCAAAGTTTATTTTATTCATTTTATGTTTTATACATCGAAAACTGCTCTAAAAATCAGATTTGTGGCCGATATTTGAAAGTTTTTGGTAAATTATCAATAACAAAGTGTTGGATAAAAATAATCGTTTGAATAATCACGATTTCAATATTGACCAAAATATTCGTGATAATGTTTTTTTTTTTTTTTTCCATAAATCGAACATCTTTAAGTTCTCGTTTTGGTCTTTCTTCTCTCGATCGTCGTGGATAAATTGTTCATGTTAGAAGGTTTATTCTTTGTGGAGTTTGTTGGTTGAAGATTTGGTGAAAAACATTCACCAGAAATAAACCATAAACCAACAGCGAAAAAATCTACATCCAGCTCCAACGCACAGGGTTGGGAAGTTTACTTTTAAAATGTAATCCCCTACAGATTACAGATTACATATCTCAAAATGTAGTTTGTAACGTAATCCATTAAATTACTTAGAGTAATGTAATCTGATTACTTTGGATTACTTGATTTGTTGTAGAGAAACAAAGACAAGGAAACTTAACTGTATTAAAAATATTATTAGACGAGGAGGAGACACGGAGCATGATTTAGTCCTGTTTAATCCTGGTTTAGACCTGGTTTAGTCATGGTTTAGATCTAGTTTAGTTTAGTCGTGGTTTAGATCTAATTTAGACCTGGTTTAGCTCTAGTTTAGACCTGGTTTTAGTCCTGGTTTAGCTCTAGTTTAGACCTGGTTTTAGTCCTGGTTTAGATCTAGTTTAGACCTGGTTTTAGTCCTAGGTTTAGACCTGGTTTTAGTCCCTGGTTTAGATCTAGTTTAGACCTGGTTTTAGTCCTGGTTTAGATCTAGTTTAGACCTGGTTTTAGTCCTGGTTTAGATCTAGTTTAGACCTGGTTTTAGTCCTGGTTTAGATCTAGTTTAGACCTGGTTTTAGTCCTGGTTTAGATCTAGTTTAGACCTGGTTTTAGTCCTGGTTTAGACCTGGTTTAGTTTCCAGCAATGAGTGGAATTACTGAAAAAAATAAATAAAATAAAGTAAAAACAATGTGAAAACAGGAAATGACCACTCTGTAATCCATTTATTTCAACAAAGTAACTGTAATCCAATTCCCACTCACTGAAACAGTAACTGTAACTGAATAGAGTTACTCATCATTTGTACTCTGATTACTCTGGTACATGTAATCTGTTACTCCCGACACTGAACACACACACGGACTGAATCATTTGGGAAAAATCGGATTATTTCTGATAAACTTTCGGCATTAAAGTCTTGATTTATGTTTTTATAACAAGATTCTGTCCAAAGCTCAAATGAATCTAAACTAACACAAGAATCACGTCTGGACCGATGGAAACTACAGGGAGCAGAGAAAAGAGATGATTTTTCTGTTTGTGGAAGAAATTATGAGACAAAACAAAAAACAAAACAAAACTGCAGCATTTGCTAATTGAATCCGTTCAAACTGATTTCAATTCCTGCTGCTCTAAAAACTAAATCTGTAGAATCATGACTGGCAATAAAATACAGGAAAAGGGAAACAAAACCTTATTTCGGGGTCTTTAATCGGGACGTAACAACCAAAATATCGTGATATCGAATCGTCAAAAGTCTCACAATATATCGAATCTCAAGTCTGTTCGCTTAAATTCATTGTTATGGTGCAAAAATGTCCAAAAAATCATAAGGAACTACACAGACCATGATCCTTTGCAGTGTTTAAGTCCACTACACATCCTGAAGTATCTGTTATAAACAAGTGTTGGACAAGTGACTTTAACTCTAATGTTTTATTTATTTTTGACGTGTTTGTGTCATTTCAAACTGATTCTTTACATTATAATTTTACTGTGTTTAAAATATAAAACACGAATATTACAGAACTTTAATTTACTCAACAAAATAACTGAAGATGCTGAACTTTTGCACCGTATACGGACTGAACCAGGACTAAAACTAAGACTAAAACCAGGACTAAACCAGGTCTAAACCAGGACTAAAACCAGGTCTAAACCAGGTCTAAAACCAGGTCTAAACCAGGACTGAATCAGGTCTAAAAACCAGGACTAAAACCAGGACTAAAACCAGGACTAAAACCAGGACTAAAACCAGGACTAAAACCAGGACTGAATCAGGTCTAAACCTGGACTGAATCAGGATTAAAAACCAGGTCTAAACCAGGTCTAAACCAGGTCTAAACCAGGTCTAAAACCAGGTCTAAACCAGGTCTAAAATCAGGTCTAAACCAGGTCTAAAACCAGGTCTAAACCAGGTCTGAATCAGGTCTAAATCCAGGTCTAATCCAGGTCTAATCCAGGTCTAATCCAGGTCTAATCCAGAGACTAAACCAAAACTAAACCAGGGACTAAACCAAAACTAAACCAGGACTAAAACAGGATTTAACAGGACTACACTGTGCTGCGTGTCTCTCTTCTATCAATATTATTTTTAATACAGTTAAGTTTCCTCGTCTTTGTTTCTCTACAACAAATCAAGTAATCCAAAGTAATCAGATTACATTACTCACTTTAAGTAATTTAATGGATTCTGTTACAAACTACATTTTGGGGTGTGTAATCTGTAATCTGTAGGGGATTACATTTTAAAAGTAAACTTCCCAACACTGGATTTTGTTACATCTCTAATCTTTCCCCACGATATCACAATAAATATCGTATCGTGAGACTTTTATTCAACTTTTACTCTGGAGGTGGGTTCAGATTTTTGTGTTTTTAAACCTCAAAAACGCCGCCGTCACCGTCTAAACGAAAGACACTTCCCGTAAAATACTTTGTAGTTTTTACTCGTGAGTGTTTAAAATCACCAAAATGACACTTTAAACCAGTCAAACACTTTAAACTGTACATGGATTTTAAAAAAAATACAAAAAAAGTGTGGTTTACCTTGTTCACAGCTCTCCACTGTGCCGTACTCCGCCAGCATACTGTCCAACGCCTGCACACACACACACACAAACACACACGGGTTTGAGTTAACGAGAAACTTTATTATTATTATTATGAGTCTGTTTAAAGCTCCAAACGCCCTGCTCCACCTTGTGATGTCATGAAGGTTTGGAGTGAACAGATCAGTCATTCGTTTGTTTTTCAAAATAAAACCAAAAGAAAATTTATTATTTGTCTCCAAAACCGAAATGGAAAAAAAACAAAAACTGATGACAAAGTGAACCAGGACTAACACTTCTTCAGTTCTGGTCCTAGACCTAGTCCTGTTCCTATCCTGTTCCCGAGTCCTAGACCTGGTTCAGTCCCGGTCTCAGTCCCGGTTCTAGTCCTGGACCTGGTTCAGTCCCGGTTCTAGACCTAGACCTAGTCCCGGTTCTAGACCTAGACCTGGTTCAGTCCCGGTTTTAGACCTAGACCTAGACCTGGTTCAGTTCCTAGACCTAGTCCTGGTTCAGTCCCGGTTCTAGACCTAGACCTAGTCCTGGTTCAGTCCCGGTTCTAGTCCTAGACCTGGTTCAGTCCCGGTTCTAGACCCTAGACCTGGTTCATTCCCGGTTCTAGTCCGTTTTTTTTCCATTTTTCATCTAAACAAAACTGAAAAAATTAATCATCTTCTGTTTTTTTCAGTTTCTTTTTGGTTTTATTTTGAAAAACAAATGATACGGATTTAAAAGGTTTAGTTTTGTCACAAATTCTAAATTTAACATTTCGATACCAAAGAATAAAAACTGTTGTATGAATCTGTGTGGAGTAAAATATTTGTGGAAACAGAATCTGAGATAAAAACACGTTCGTGGTCCTGGTCACAGATCGACTCGTGAGGTTTTCGTGGCCGATTGTTTCACATCCAGAGCAACGACCGATAAACGCGTCATATTTTTGGGTCGATATTTCTGATAATTTTCTCAAAATTTTGCAACAAACCTGAAATCTGCGGAGTCACATTTGTGCGATTCTCTGATCCATTAACGTGTCAAGATAAAACTGTTTTTTTACACAACAACTCGACCAAAACTAAACACGGGCCTGAGCTGCAGCTTTGAAATTTGATATTTGATATTCTAAAAAGTGTAAATATCGGTCTGATATATCGGTCCGTGACGCAGATCAAGACTAAACTCGCAAACGGGACAAAACTGACGCTTGTTCAGTCTCAGTTCACATGTTTTTTTCCTCAGATCAGTTTAACCCCGAGGTGTGAACAGGACCGAGTCACATGGACAAAATCATCCGACACTAGAGCGGCTCGATTATGAAAAAAAAAAAAAATTATCACGATTATTATGGTCAATATTGAAATCACGATTATTCAGACGATTATTATTTAGTTACACAATGTATTTCTCGCTCAAAAAACACTGTTAATTTACGCAAAACTTTCAAATTGAAAATAAATCTTGGTTACAAATCTGAATCTTAGAGCAGTTTTGTGACGTAGAAAAGATAAAAATGAATAAAATAAACTTTGAACATGAAATAAGGCAGAAAAACACACATTTATCCAAAATAAACTCTAAATATAGAGTTTGTAGAAGAGCTGGATATAAAGAAATAAAATATACTTAGGCTGCATCATCTGTCCCAATGTCAGAAATTCAACTTGTACCTGATTTTAAAATGTGACAAAACCAATTAAAAAGAAAATCTGTGGAATATTTGCTCAACTGAATAAAATCTACTGGGTCCATCAAGTCTCTTAAAGGTTTTATGGAGGATTTTTTTTAGTTTCAAACTGTCAGTGAAAGATTAAAATATCATTACAGAGACGCAGCAGCTTTGTAATTATGACCAAAAAAAAATAAATGAAAGTATCAACTGTGGACGTGTTGAGGCCAGGAAACATCAGCCAATAGAAAACGAGGCTCCTTCATTTTCTATTGGCTGTTAGGTTGTCAATCAAACTCCCTAGTGTAACTGACTCGTCGGAGCGCGGGGATTACGTGGTTTACGCAGCGGTTCTTAGAGGCTTTTTCGAACTGTCGCTTCCTCGCATTTCACACAAAGTTTGTCGTGACGGCGGACGAGAATCCACGACCGGTTCGCCGCAAAAGAAAGTCTGTTTTTTGAGGTCGCTGAAAGAAGAAGAGAAGGGGAAAAGGAGCAAAGCCAAACTAAGGTGATTCTTGGAGATCTCGTCCAGCGATGGCGCGACCGAAGCAGACGAAGGGTCTAAAAACTGACGCGTCGGTCGCTGAATTACTTCTAAACAAGTCACTTCAGCACTAATTCTGAACGCGCACAAGGACTGTCGCTGTATTTCTCTTCCCTTAAAAAAAATCCTCTATACGACCTTTAAGTTCCATCCTCACAGTGTCCATAAAACTCTGGCCTGAAACATCAGTTTTTCTCACATAACTTTAAAAATAATCCATTTAGGGCCACGGTGTCGATGAAAGTTGAATATAAATGTTGCTGTTGAATCTTTTGGTAACAATTTTAAATCTCTATCTCCCAAACTTTCTAAGATATGAACATTTTGTGGAGATTTTGAATGTTTTTTCATAATGATCCAAAGATGAAATGACATAAAGTTTGTTGTTTCTGTGGTGTCTGTATAAAAAAGTGGAGTGAGTGAGTGTGACGTCACCATTATTGATAGAAGAAGAAGAAACACGTCCACACAGCAGGATTTAGTCCTGGTTTAGTCCTGGGTTTAGACCTGGGTTTAGTCCTGGGTTTAGTCCTGGGTTTAGTTTAGACCCTGGGTTTACCGGGTTTAGAGTCCCGGGTTTAGTTAGTCCCGGTTTAGTCCCGGTTTAGTCCCTGGCAATGAGTGGAATTACTGAGAAAAAAAATAATAATCCATGTAATCCATTTACTTCAACAAAGTAACTGTAATCCAATTACCACTCACTGAAACAGTAACTGTAACTGAATACAGTTACTCATCATTTGTACTCTGATTACTTAACTCCAGTACATGTAATCTGTTACTCCCCAACACTGAATATGAGTTTGAAGATCGTTTGACACAAATCGAAATCGGGATCAAAATTCGATTAATTGTGCAGATTTAAACACCCTGAACATCACGATTTTAATCCATTTAAACTCAAACTCCGCGCGGGAACAGCAAACGACAAACGGATGAGGCGCTTCACGTTTTCATTCTTATCATTTGTGTTTTTATTTCAGAGATTGTCAAAGTTCCTTCAGTTGGGTTTGTGCGACAGATTTGTGATTCCAGCCTCATTCCTCACAGGGAAAAATCCAGGGTGTTGGAGAAACTGCGGCTGCCAGGAGTCTCCCCCCTCACCGTGTCCCGGGGCCGTTCAGCTCCGTCCAGAAACACCGGACACAAAATCATCAAGACACTGACAAAGCGCCGCAATAAGTCTTTAATCTGACCGTCCCGCTCCACCACAAACTGACCGACGTGGACCTCGAACCCTCCAAGATTCAGACGGTTTCACTTGGTGGAAACCGTGTGACCTGCAGCATCAGGATTCGTTCACTCGACAGGAGGCGGGACTTTTTTTATTGAACCAATCGCTGCTGTTTGGTCGTGACGTTTGTAAAGCTCCGCTAACGAGGATAACGGGTAGATTAAGTTACTGTAATAAAAATAAAAATAAAAACAAGATGAAACGGCCTAGATAGATTCACGTGCAAAGAATCGATACCAAGAATATTGATACTGATTCTGTCACAATAACAAACTGGATTTCCTTGTGCTCTGTATCTCACTCCAGACTAAAAATTATCCGTGTGTCAGTTCGTTCATTTGTTTTTCAAAATAAAACCAAAAATTTAAATTAAAAAATGTACTTTCTTCGTTATTTGTGTCAAAAATCAAAATGAAAAAACAGATAATGATTCAATTAAGTTTTTGATTTTGTGTTTAAATAAAAAATTGAAAAAAAAAATAACGACTGTTTCCCGTTTACGTGACTTCCGTGACTGCGATGCCGGACTGAACCAGGACCAAACCAGGTCCAGGATCAGACCGGGACTGAAACCAAGACTTAGACCAGAACTGAGACCAGAATCAGACCAGAACTGAGACCAGTATCCCGAGACCGGGACCAGACCAAGATTGAAACTGGAACCAGACCAGAACCAGGACTAAGACTGGGACTAGACCAGGACCTGACAACGGTTTAGTCCTGGTTTCAGTCCCGTTTCAGTCCGACAACGCAGTTTAAGTCACGTAAACGGCCGTTGGTTTTTTTTCCATTTAAACACAAAATTGAAAAAAACAAATCTTTATTTTTTTTAATTTTTGTTTTGGAGACAAATGAAGAAAATAGTTTTTGTTTTCTAACTTTTGGTTTTATATTGAAAAACGAATGACACACGGATTTTGTCACAAATGAGAATCAGTGCAGTAAAATCAGTCCAACATGTGGAGACACTGGTGTGGTCGTGTTTTTAAAAACATAAATGTTTATTGTTTTGTAATGTCACTGATGATGATGAACCTGTTTTGGAAGTGTTAAAGTCAAGATTAAACCTGCTTTATATAATATAATATATTTATTTCTTTGACAGAGACTGTGGTCATACAGAGCGTCGCACCTGCTGCACGTTCTGCCCGACGCTTCAGCTCCTGTCCCTGGTTGGGTTTTTGAACATTTCTAATTCACTGATTGTGAACTGGGCACTTTAACGATCACAGCAGCGTTCATGATCTAAAACTATTAAGGAAAATTCAATCCCACAAAAAAAAATCTTACACGATGCATTTTCAACTAAACTTCCTCGAGCATCTTTTCCCTCAGTCGTACCTCGGCTTTAAACTTCAGGCAGGACGTTTTAAAAAGTAAAAGCTGCAAATAACAAAATTAAAAACACTTTCTCTGCCAAAATGCAAAAACCAAACGGCCCAAAGTTGTGACCAAAAAGTGTTTTCTGAAACCGTCTCCGCCTTTTCCTCATTTTAAAACCACGACTTCAGTCATTTTTAAAAAATATCCGTGATGAAATTGCAGTCATACAGAGTGACAGGCAGAACATGCAGCTGATGTGACACAGGTGGAGCGTGCGGCGAGTGGTTTTGCTTTTTTAAACATTCCTAATTCACTTGATTAATCGTCCGACTCGATTGTGAACCGGACGTTTAAATGATCACAGCGGCGTTCATGATGTAAAACTATTTGGACATTAAAGAAAATTCAACACCACAAAGAAAAAAATTTTTAGACGATGCAATTTCAACAAAACTTCCTCAAATGAACATCTGTTTCCTCAGTCCAACCTCAGAATTAAGCTTTAGGTAGAACATTTTAATTATATCGTTTGCAGCTTTTACTTTTTAAAATATTTTCTGCCGTAAATGCAAAAACAAAAACAGCCCAAACTTCTGACCAAAAAGTCTTTTCTGAAACCGTCTCGGCCTTTTCCTCGTTTTAAAACCACGACTTAAGTCATTTTTAAAAATATCCGTGATGAAATTGCAAATAAAACCGACAATTAAAGCCTCACGCTGAACAAAAACGTCGACACAAAAGACGAACGGCGAGAAAAAACAAAAAAAAAACTACACCAGCTCCATTTCTGATCTGATCATTTGAAGACTGTGGTCATTTTTAAACCACCGCAGTCTCATTTCACACTCTCATTTCCTTCAGCGGTTTATTATTCTGATTGTAAAAGACAAAATGAAACGGCCAAGAATCGATACCAGGATTACAGATACTGATCCTGTCACGATAAAACTGAAGCAAGATAAAGAGCAGACGTAAATACAGACTAAAAACCATAATCGAAACTAATCTGGCACTGACAAAACTCCAAAAACCAACAAAAACTAAATATAAATTTGCACTATTATTAAAATAAAACAGGAGCTGCAGCAAATAAACCGTCAAATTAAACACTTTAGTATTTATATTCAGTATTACGTTGCATAAAAGTGATTTAATCAAACTTTTATGGCTCAAATCTTCAAAAAAGCCACAATCTGCACCAAAAAAACTGCACACATGATAAATACTGACCCTAAATCTATCGTTTCAAGTTTCATAGTGAACGATAAATGTACGATAAAGTCTTGACGAAAAAACTGTCGAGAACGATGGCACTTTAAAAATACATATTGCACTCAATTTTATGCATGTATGAAAAAGAAATGAAGCCGTTGTGCATAAAAGTGATGATCTGTTTGAAACTGAGTCATATTTGTGACTAAAACATTTCAAAATCAACACATTTCTTTTCAAAGTGACTCTCAGTGTTGATGTTTTGTCTGGAAAAGGCGGCAGAAAAGTTAAAAAAAAATTTCTGCTCGTTTTTTAATTCATTTCTTGTACGTTTAATGTTAAGACGCTGTTGAACTTTACGAATGAATTAAAATATGTTCTTTTCTGTCCATATTTGGGCGTCGCAAACACATTTTGACCTGTTAAATATAAAAAAATTGTCCTAACATCTTCAAAAGCTCCACTCACAATATAAAAAAATAATAATTTAAGTATTTTGTAGTATTTTTTATAGTACTGAAAATGTAGAAGTAAAGTCACATAGATAAAAATGTACTTTTAATTAGTCCAAAACTGTACTTTAAAGTAAAAAGTTTGCATGAAAAATACTGCTGAAGGTTTGAATAAATTTGATGACCAATAAGTGGGACTTGTAAATGTTTTGTAAAGCAAAGCAGCACAAATAAATGAACTAGAATGTAACAAAAACTGAAACATCGTGATATCGTATCGTCAAAAGTCTCACAATAATCACGAATCATAAGTTCTTCTATTTAAATTTGTGGTTTTACAGAAGCAACAGCTCATAAACATCAGGAACTACATTTCCCATGATGCATTTCAGCGCAGACATGAAGAAATGTGTTTTGACTCGAATTCTAGAAATAATTCACACCGAAATCTTGTCGAGGTGCGACACGTGCAGCTGAAGCGACACAGGTAGAACGTGCAGCGAGGGACACTTCACCTCTGACCCTTTACTTTTTAAACATTCCTAATTCATTGATGAAGGTTTTGTCTGGGAAAAGAGCAGAAAACGTAAGATTCCTCTTCTTTCTGCTCGTTTTCATTCATTTCTTTTACGTTTAATGTTAAGACACTGTTGTACTTTATGAATGAAATAAAATATGTCCTTTTCTGTCCATATTTGGGCAAACATCCTGTCGCACAAACACATTTTGACCTGTTAAATATTTTAAAAAATGGTTTTAACATCTTCACCAGCTCCACATTGTCCTTTAGAGCCGATTTGAAACCATTCTAAATATAAAAAAGGATATAGTTTAAAAGATAATAGTTTTTTGTAGTATTTAAGTAAAAGTAAAGTCATAGATAAAAATGTACTTTTAATAGTCCAAAATTGTACTTTCAAGTAAAAAGTATTCATGGAAAATACTGCTGAAGGTTTGAATAAATTTGATGAACAATAAAACAAATAGAATAATGAATTAGGAAAGTGACAATAACAGAAATATCCTGATATCGTATCGTTAAAAGTCTCACAATAATCACAAGTTTCTTCACTTAAATTCGTGGTTTTACAGAAGCAACAGCTCATAAACATCAGGAACTACATTTCCCATGATGCATTTCAGCGCAGACGACATCACAGCGGCGTTCATGATGTAAAACTATGTGGCGTTGAATTTTCTTTAATGTCCAAAAAGAAAAGCGGTTTTTAGACGATGCAATTTCAACAAAACTTCCTCAAACGAGCAGCTTCATCCTCAGTCCCTCAGCATTAATCTTCAGGCAGAACATTTGACTTAAATCGTTTGCAGCTTTTACTTTTTAAAATATTTTCTGCAGTCTTAAGTCGTGGTTTTAAAAGAGATTTTAAAAAGCACAAACAAAAAGTGTCCTGTCTCCAGTTCTACCAGCCTCTTCCAACTATCACAATAAATAATCGTGATAATATCGTACCCAGAAATATTTAGAAATGGTTCAATTTCTATAATTAACCTAAAATAAATCTTGAATACGACCGTGGGGAGTTGTGACGTTGGAGAGACGGTGACAGAGCGGCGCGCAGAGGCCAGAGCCGTAAAAACACAAACACAGACTAAAAATAGAACTCAGAACAAGATACTAATTTAAACTCAACAACTGAACCGACCACGAGGATTCACGGAGCTAAAAATCATGCTGGGAATGACGTTCTGCTTCTTACAGTTTCAGGGTTTTATTGTGGTGATAAAATACTTTTCCTGGTCTCAAAACACACTTGAAAATCCAGTCCAGTCCCAGTTTTGAGCCAAAAATCACCGATCTGTCCCAGTTTAACACAAAAAATGTCCCAGGTGTCCCTATTTTGGACCAGTTTAACCCTGACAACAGTAAAGAGACAAACTATCATTTGTTGAGGTAAAAATCAAGAAAAGCTGCTTAAAAACGACCAAACCACAAAGGAAAACGTCCGAGGTAAAGATTCAAAACGCTTCATTTGATCTGATAATTTGCAGAGTTTCATCTCAATTCAATAAATTATCTGACATTAAATAATACTGAAATAAATATGCAAAAAAATAGTAACTCCAAACAAATTTTGGTTTTAAAAACACTTGAAAATCCAGTCCAGTCCCAGTTTTGAGCCAAACTCACAGATTTGTCCCAATTTTATACAAGAAATGTCCCAGGTGTCTTTATTTAAAACCCTGACAACAGTAAAGAGTAAAAAGACACAGAAACTGTCATTTGTTTAAGTAAAATAGAGAAAAGCCGCTTAAAAACGACCAAAACACAAAGGAAAACGTCCGAGGCAAAGATTCAAAATGCTTCATTTGATCTGATAATTCACAGTTTCACCTCATTCAATAAATTATCTGACATTAAATAAAATTGCAATAAATATGCAAAAACATATTGTTACTCCAAACAAATTTGGGTTTTAAACACACTTGAAAATCCTGTCCAGTTCTGAGCCAAAAATCACTGATCTGTCCCAGTTTAACACAAAAAATGTCCCAGGTGTCCCTAGTTTGACCCTGACAACAGTAAAGAGACAAATTATCATTTGTTGAGGTAAAAATAGAGAAAAGTCTGTTTAAAAATGACCAAACCACAAAAGGAAAATGTCCAAGGTAAAGATTCAGAATGATCAATTTGATCTGATTATTTTATTGAATGAAATGAATGAAACGCTGCAAATTATTCTCTGACATTAGAGTGAGAATATTGCAATAAAAATGCAAAGACATAGTTACTCCAGTGATATTTTTTTGGATAAATCTGCGGGGAACAGGAGACACCGGCTCAAAACTGGGACTGTACAGGATTTTCAAGTGTTTTTAAAATCAAAATGTGTTTGATTTGTCTCAGTTTTATACAGGAAATGTCCCAGGTGTGTATCATTTTTGACCAGTTTGACCCTGACAACAGTAAAGAGACAAAAACTCATTTATTTTGGTAAAAATAGAGAAAAGCTGCTTAAAAACGACCAAACCATAAAAGGAAAACATCCAAGGCAAAGATTCAAAAAGCTTCATGTGCAGAGTTTCACCTCATTGTATAAAATGATCAGATCAAATTATTCTGACATTAAATATTATTACAATAAATGTGCAAAAAATTATTGTTACTCTAAACAAATTTTGGTTTTAAAAGCTCCTTGATTCAAACCGTCCCGACCTGCCTGATCCTGATCAAAATAAATACGTCAGAACGAGTTTAAAATTCCTCTAAATGGTTTGAAATGTAATAATCCCTTTTGTCCTGAGCAGATTCTGTTCGCTCACAGCTCCTCTGAGGCCCCGCCCCCTCCCGCACAAGCCCCCCGCCTGGCCCCGCCCCTCCGTGCCCACGCCCCCCTCCGTGCCCACGTCCCGGTCCCCGCCCCCCCACGCTCCGCCAACGGCGCCGCGGCCCCGCCCCCTCACGCCCGCCCCGCCGCCCCATTGGCTCCCTCCGGGCCCGGAACACCGCGCCGCGATTGGCCGCCGCGCCCGCCCGTCACCGCGCCTCGGCCAATGGGAATTCAGGCCACTCAGGAAAGGGTGGGGTGCATTCCAGCGGGACGGGGGGAGGGGAGAGGATCTACACATTCTGTGAATCGGCCGAGCACATGGAGCAGAGCAGCAGCGGCAGCGGCGGCTCAGGGAGGAAAGGACGACTGTGAGCAGCACGTTTCACACTTTCACATCTGAAATTTACACACATTTTCTGTTTCCTCCTCGTCTGAGCTCAAGCGAAACCTGCACAGACTCAACACAAAACCAAACATCCGAGAGACTGAAATCTGAACTGATAAACTGGCAAATCTAAACTGCACTTCTGAACATGTTTAAGCTGCTGGACACGTTTTTTTCAATTTTAGATTCTCTAGATCAGAATCCTGCACTTGGTTCCACATTTAGCCAAAATATTTGAGTCTAAATTTTACGCAAATTCATATTTAGAGGTTACTCAAGACACTTAAAGGAGCAAAAGTATCAGGTTTTAGCTCCAAAAGAAGATTTAAGAAGAAATGTGAGATGATAAACATGTTCTGAAACGCATAAGATTTGTTCATTTAAGCTGCTGAACGTGTTTTGTTTTGTTTTTTCTAGATTCTCTAGATCAGAATCCTGCACTTGGTTCCACATCTGATCAAAACATGAGTCCAAATTTTACACAAATTCATACTTAGAGGTTTAGAGACATTTGAAAATCGTCCTGTAGGAGCCCTGCTTTAGGTTTTAGCTCCAAAAGAAGATTTAAAGAAGAAATCGGAACTGATAAACTGACAAATCTAAACTGCATTTCTGAACATGTTTGCATTTGATTTCACATCTGACCAAAACATTTGAATCCAAATTTTATGCAAATTCATATTTAGAGGTTACTCAAAACACTTAAAAATCGCCCTATAGGAGCAAAGTATCAGGTTTTAGCTCCAAAAGAAGATTTAAGAAGAAATATGAGCTGATAAACATGTTCTGAAACACATAAGATTTGTTACTTTAAGCTGCTTGGACGTGGTTTTAAGAAAATATATATTTTAGATTCTCTAGATCAGAACCGTGCATTTGGTTCCACATTTTGCCAAAACATTCGAATCCAAATTTTATGCAAATTAATAATTAGAGGTTCAGAGACACTTGAAAATCGTCCTACAGGAGCCGTGCATCAGGTTTTAGCTCCAAAAGAAGATTTAAGAAGAAATCAGAACTGATAAACTGACAAATCTAAACTGCATTTCTGAACATGTTTAAGCTGCTGGACACGTTTTTTTCAATTTTAGATTCTCTAGATCAGAATCCTGCACTTGGTTCCACATTTTAGCCAAAATATTTGAGTCTAAATTTTACGCAAATTCATATTTAGAGGTTACTCAAGACACTTAAAGGAGCAAAAGTATCAGGTTTTAGCTCCAAAAGAAGATTTAAAGAAGAAATCGGAAATGATAAACTGACAAATCTAAACTGCATTTGATTTCACATCTGACCAAAACATTTGAATCCAAATTTTATGCAAATTCAAATTTTGAGGTTACTCAAAACACTTAAAAATCGCCCTATAGGAGCAAAGTATCAGGTTTTAGCTCCAAAAGAAGATTTAAGAAGAAATATGAGCTGATAAACATGTTCTGAAACGCATAAGATTTGTTACTTTAAGCTGCTTTATTTTAGATTCTCTAGATCAGAACCGTGCATTTAGTTCCACATTTTGCCAAAACATTTGAGTCCAAATTTTACGCAAATTAATAATTAGAGGTTCAGAGACACTTGAAAATCGTCCTACAGGAGCCGTGCATCAGGTTTTAGCTCCAAAAGAAGATTTAAGAAGAAAAAGACGTTTCAGAGTTCGCTCAAGCTGCAGACGTTTGCTGGAAATTGACTCATTTTGCGTTTTAAGTCACTTTTTATGAACAAGGTGAACGAAGCGTCAACCTGCAGCTTCACAAATGTTTGAACTTTACACAAACTGAAATCTAAAATCCCAAATGTTTTAACTTGATCTTTTCAGTTTTAAAAGGAGAAGGGCCAATACAGAAAACAATTCTAAAAACACAATACAACTGAATAATTATAATAGAGTCATTTTGCATTTTCAGTGACTTTTTATGGACTTGAGCAACTTTTATGCAAGTTTCAGTTTGTGTTTGTATAGTAAAATAACAAAGTGAACCAAATAAATAAGGTGTATTTGAATAATTTGTCATTTTATTCTGCAAACACAACCTGAAACTTCCCCGTCTTGTCCCCGTTTTAGTCCTCGTGTAGTCCCAGTTTTAGTCCTCGTGTAGTCCCAGTTTTAGTCCTCGTGTAGTCCCAGTTTTTAGTCCTCAGTAGTCAGTCCCTTTTAGTCCTCTGTAGTCCCAGGTTTAGTCCTCGTGTAGTCCTAGTTTTAGTCCTCGTGTAGTCCCAGTTTTAGTCCTCGTGTAGTCCCAGTTTTAGTCCCTGTAGTCCCGGTTTTAGTCCTCGTGTAGTCCCAGTTTTAGTCCTCGTGTAGTCCCAGTTTTAGTCCTCGTGTAGTCCCGGTTTTAGTCCTCGTGTAGTCCCGTTTTAGTCCTCGTGTAGTCCCGGTTTTAGTCCTCGTGTAGTCCCGGTTTTAGTCCTAGTTTTAGTTCCTCACGTAGTCCCGGTTTTAGTCCTAGTTTTAGTTCCTCACGTAGTCCCGGTTTTAGTCCTAGTTTTAGTTCCTCACGTAGTCCCGGTTTTAGTCCTCCAGTTTAGTCCTCCAGTTTAGTCCTCCAGTTTAGTCCTCCGTTTAGTCCTCCGTTTAGTCCTTTAGTCCTCCAGTTTTAGTCCTAGTTTTAGTCCTAGTTTTAGTCCTAGTTTTAGTCCTCGTGTAGTCCCGGTTTTAGTCCTAGTTTTAGTTCCTCACGTAGTCCCGGTTTTAGTCCTAGTTTTAGTCCTAGTTCTAGTCCTAGTTCAGGCCAAAATACTTGGGTCCAGCTTTACACAAATTAATATTTAGAAGTTGCTCGTGTAAAAGTTGCTTAAGTCGCAAAATGAGTCAATTTCCAGCAAACTTCTGCAGCTTGAGCGACTCTAAAAACAACTTTATCTTTCCTAAATCACCTTTCGCAGCTAAAACCTAAAACAGGCTTCTAGTCGAGCTGATCTGAAACTTTATTTTTTACTCTGTTTTGACGGTCCAGCCTGGAACACGACGACGTTCACGCACAAAGTCAAATTTCTCTTTATTTTTCAGGCACCGTTCACTGAGGGAAAGTAAATATAACATAAGAGGCACATGTTCACGTGTGTTCGGTTCATCAAACAAACGAACGAAATGATGAAACTGCTGCTGCAACGAGCGAAAAACAAAACACTTTTCTTTCAAAATTCAAAATAACTTAAGAGAAAAGCCATGGAAAAATATCTGCAGCAACAACAGTAAAGAGTTTTGTTCTAATTACAATAATAGTTGATTTTTTTTATTATGATGTAGTAAAATGTTGTATTAATTCTTGTAAATAAACGTCCATGAACGTGTTTTAGTTTGAGATCATCGGAAACCATCAGCTTCTGTCCAAACCTGCTCAGTGACTTGGAGTTTGATTTGATTGTGTTTTATTTTATTCCGACAGATTAAATATAATGTGACTAATGAGTTTAATATTGACAAAATAAAAACACAAACAAACTGGGTGAGCAGCTTTTACACTGAATAAAAGAGCCGAGAGAAAAGCGGGAGGGCATCTGACACAAACAAACTGCTGCTGTTAAGATCCTAAACTTTCAAACTGGATGATTTCAGTTTAAAAAGGAGAAAAGGCCAAAACTCAAAACAACAATTATAATTACACAATACGACAGAATAATTTGCCTATAATGCAATTTTTTTGCAACAGTTTTCTGTATTTTGGCAGAACAAATTAAAATTTATGCTCCTGTTTACAAACGGCAGAATCAGACGAGTCAAAAACTGTGATAATCCTGGTTTAGTCCCAGTTTAGTCCCGACGTAGTCCCAGTTTAGTCCTGACGTAGTCCCAGTTTAGTCCTGACGTAGTCCCAGTTTAGTCCTGACGTAGTCCCAGTTTAGTCCTGACGTAGTCCCAGTTTAGTCCTGACATAGTCCCAGTTTAGTCCTGACATAGTCCTAGTTTAGTCCCGGTTTAGACCCGATTTAGACCTGGTGTAGTCCTGATGTAGTTCAAGTTTAGACCTGGTTTAGTCCTAGATCAGTCCTGATGTAGACCTGGTTTAGTCCTAGATCAGTCCTGGTTTAGACCTGGTTTAGACCTGGTTTAGACCTGTTTAGACCTGGTTAGACCTGGTTAGACCTGTGTAGACCTGTGTAGACCTGGTGTAGACCTGGTGTAGACCTGGTGTAGACCTGGTTTAGACCCTAGTTGTAGACCTGGTTTAGACCTGTTATTTAGTCCTGTTTAGTCCTGTTTAGTCCTGGTTTAGTCCTGGTTAGACCTGGAGTCCTGTTTAGTGTAGACCTGGTGTAGACCCGTGTAGACCCGGTTTAGACCTGGTTTAGACCTGGTTTAGTCCTGTTTAGTCCTGGTTTAGTCCTGGTTAGTCCTGTTTAGACCTGGTAGTCCTGGTTTAGTCCTGGTTTAGACCTGGTTTAGTCCTAGATCAGTCCTGATGTAGACCTGGTTTAGACCTGGTTTAGACCTGGTTAGACCTGGTGTAGACCTGGTGTTAGACCTGGTGTAGACCTGGTTTAGACCTGGTGTAGACCTGGTTTAGACCTGGTGTAGTCTTGATGTAGTCTTAGTTTTGTCTTAGTTTAGACCAAAAACAGAAAACATCTGGGACATTTCTTGTATAAATTTGGACAAATCTGTTTTTTTGTATAAATCTGTGGGACGGGGACACGGGGACATAATCTGGGCCTGTCCCGGGGACACAGGGACGTCTGGACACTTTAGATCATTTTCTTTTTTTATCAAAAACACTTTAAAAATCGTGTTAAATTGTGACAGAGCTAGCACGCTACGCTAACTACAGCCTGTTAGCATTAGCATTAGCATTAGCCACTTAGCTGCAGATTTCTGTTCAGATTTTCAAATATTACGACAATTTTAACAGTTTCCACAAAAACAAAGTGAGCAGAATTTCAGAATCAAAATGTGGGACTCTCTTGGTTTGTGGTTTGTAATAATAAAACAGAGAATCGAGTGTTTAATTAAAAAAAAAAAAACTTCTGGAAATGGGAACATTCACAACAAACATGAGTCAGTTTAGACAGTTTCTTTGTGTTTTGGTCATTTTTAAGCAACTTTTCTGTATTTTACCCAAACAAATGTCAATGCACGACTCGCTTTACTGTTGACAGATCAAACTGAAGAATATTAAAGAGAATTGAAGAGTTATTTTGAACTGCAATGGCCTAAAATCAGTATCGATAATGTCAGTATCATCGATTCTCTGTATTAACCAGAGGTGGGACCAAGTCTCAAGTCTTTGACCTCAAGTCCGAGTAAAGTCCCAAGTCAAATACAGGTTAGTCCAAGTCGAGTCTCTGGTCCATAAGTCCAAGTCTTTAAACCAAAAAGCACCAAATACAGCATAGATTTTTGCAAATTATATGAATTTTAAACTAAATTGTTCCTAAAAAGAGTATTTCTAGAGTAAATAAAAGTTGTAGAAATGCACATTTTTCCTTTTTAAATGTCTTCTTAGATCTTAGTGTGAATCATTACGGGCAGAACAGAAAGAATTCAGATTTTAAAATAATTAAAGTCTTCAAGTCACAGACCTCAAGTCCGAGTCAAGTCCGAGTCAAGTCCCGAGTCAAATACAGGTAAGTCCAAGTCAAGTCCAAGTCTTTAAACCAAAAAAGCACCAAATACAGTTTAGATTTTTGCAATTTCTATGAATTTTAAACTAAATTGTTCTTCAAAAGTCATAGTAGATTTATATATTGAGTATTTATAGAATATATAAGTTATAGAAATGCACATTCTCCTTTTTAAACGTCTTGACAAGATCTTGGCGTGAATCATTACGGTCAGAACAGAAAGAATTCAGATTTAAAAATGTTTCAAGTCTTCAAGTCCAAGTCGAGTCCCAAGTTTTAGTCCATTTTATCAAGACAAATCTCAAGTCTTAAAAACAGTGACTCGAGTCCAAGTCACGACCTGCAGGCCCCACGTCTGGTCTCATCTGTTCACATGTGGACACAGACACACTGTACTTTTATACAAATAGTCACTGATCAACACTTTTGACTCTAAAGAACATCTGTTTAGGGTGAATCAAAACTGGGACAGTCCCAGTGTTTTGTAGTTGGTAAGAATAAAATTACAGAACATTTCTCCTCATTTACGCACTTGTTTCACACTCAGACCATGACAAACATGAGTCAGTACAGTCACATTTTCTTTGTGTTTCAGTCGTTTTTAAGCAGATTTTCTGTATTTTACCTAAACAAATGTCAATATACGCCTCTCTTTACTGTTGTCAGGATCAAACTAGTCAAAAACAGAGACACCTGGGACATTTCTTGTATAAAACAGACAAATCAATGGGACAGGGGACACAGACTCAAACCTGGGACTGTCCCGGGGAAACACGGACATCTGGACACTTTACTAAAACATCCACCACAATAAAAACTGACAATCTCACTACAACACACCACTGAACAACATTAAAGAGAATTAAAGAGTTTTTGAGCTGAAATGGCCTAGAATCAGTATCGATAACATCAGTATCGGTTCTCTGCGTATTAACTGTTCACATGTGGACAAACACACTGTACTTTTATACAAATATTTCCTGATCAACACTTTTGACTCTAAACATCTGTTTAGGCTGATGATTAGATTGGTGGTTGGTAAAAAATAAAATTGCAGAACAATTCTGTGTCTTCCTATGACCTCTTGTATGAAGCTGTCCCAGTCCCCGTCCCCGGTCCCCGACTCAGTCCCCGTCTCAAGTTCAGGTCCAGTCCTGGTTTAATCCGGCATCACATGTTAAGTCACAAACGGGAAACGGCCGTTATCCATTTTTTTTTCCATTTTTCATTTAAACACAAAATCAAAAACTGAAAAAAACAAATCATTATCCGTTTTTTTTTTTTATTTTGGTTTTGGAGACAAAGAATAAAATAGCTGTTTTTTTTTTTTCTTATTTTTGGTTTTATTTTGAAAAACGAATGAACGAACGACACACGGATTCTCCTGCTTTACAAAAACTGACAATCTCACCAACACACTGAAGAGAAGACGGCTTTCAAAATCAAAATAAATCTAATTCCAAACTGAAAAGGCCTAAAATCAGTTTGGAGTCTCTGCGTATTAACTGTACATGTGGGCAGACATACGGTACTGTTATACATATATTTACTAATTAAAACATTTTTGACTCAGGCTCTAAAGAAAATATTTGCTGCAAGTGAATTGGATTGAATCTGAAACTCTTTTTAGACTCTAAACAAAGTAATTTATAGTATTTGAGTTATAGAGTGGCGTAAACAGCACTGAAAATATGTCAAATTATAATTTTGGTAGCAGTAATTTTAATTCTGAACATTATTATCCATGTAAACAAGTAAGAAAGTCAAAAATCTGCATGAAGAAAAGGCCTATGACTCAGCACTAGACATTTTTCCAAACAATTGTATTCAAGTATTTTAGATCAGGCTTCAAAACAAAATCGAACCGAGCAAAAAGTACAATTTAATTCCGTAATTTTTAAACCACAATCTGCCTTTTCTGAGCTCGGGCCAATCAGAGCAGGCGATACAAGAGCGGTCATTTGGTTATTAACACAAAAATAGAACAGAGGCCATAGTGCGCAGTAACTTTTATGATTTTAAATGTAATAAATCGTATTTATAGCTGCGATTGTGATTCATTACAGTAAAAGTTCACACTGCAAAGAAACTGGGTCAAAATGTCAGATGTAACACACTTAAATCTATCAGAAAATGACTTAAAAGTAGAGAAATGATCAGTCCATGCAGCAAGATCATTTAACAAACGAGCAAGTTCTATTAAAATAAACGACCTCTAGACGAGAATGAAGCGTCTCAGAACGAGTAAATTGAAAATAAATCTGAAAACAAGATGAAAAACCAGATAGAAGTTTGAAAATCTAAAATCAGATCAGAGAAATTTGCAGCGCAAGTTTAAAAGTCTGCTCCAGGCCACACTGCAAAAACTAAAATCAAACCGAGTTAAAATGACTTAAAAAATAAAGTTTTATCGTGATTTGAGAAAATTTCACTGGACGAGTAAAATGATCAAGACTTTTTGTACTTAAAATATGAAAATACATCGTGCTTGGGGGGGTGCAACAACAACAAAATAAAAAAAAATAAAAAATAGATTCAGTGATATTTCAATGCACAATCCTCAAATCAATTCAAAATGCATCTGAATCGATTTTTATATAAAATTCTCACAAATATTCACTGTTCTGATGATTTAAACATTTTTATAAATTATTTTTCATACATTTCTGTCTCGTGAAGGTTCAGGTGACTGTACCAATGGTAAGTGTGTGCATCGCCTCGAGTCTGACGATACACATCACGATTCGATACATCACGATACTAAAAGAAAAAAAAAAGAAAAAATAAATAGAATTATTCATAAATCACAATATATCATCTAACAATACAGTCAACTACACCTTCATGAGAACAAAACTGTATGAAATATAACTGATTATCTTCTTAAAATCATGACAACAGTGAATGTAATGAAAGAATTTTAGTGAAAAACTTTTTTTTTTTTTTTAATCGATTTGGATCCATTTTGAATCGACTCCCGAATTGTGCAATGAAGTATCACGATATATCACTGAATCGATTTTTTCTTACACCTCGAATCAACAGAAGTAATTATTGGTAAATCGCGATATATCGTGCCGTGTTTTAGTATCGGGACATATCGAATCGTGACGTGAATATCAGGACATGTATCGTATCGTCAGACTCAAGGCAATGCACAACTTTTATCTGACTAGACTTAAAATAAGAAAACAAAAACAACTTTTTGCCTGTAAAATAAGAAAATCCAATGTTGTTTGAATTAACAAAATCACACTTGTTCCACTTGTTGGCAGATCATTTTACTTCAAGTTGAATTTACTCAAATAAACAAAAATATTCTTAATTTAAGTCATTTTCACTTGCTTAAATATCGTTTTTTGCGATGTATTTGTAATCTGTGTAAATCCAGGGGTGGAAACGAACTAACGCTGCGTTTTATGACAGAAATTCATTATCTGAACCACAATAATGAGCCCAAAGTACTCGGTATCAGTATCAGTATCAGTTTGAGCTGATGGCCTCTGCGTGCTCCGGTTGCATAAGCAGCACGCAGAGCACAGGCCGATCTGGTGAACCATTAGCCCGGCCCTGAACTACTCCATTTAAAATCTACAACACACTTTTTGTTCCGCTGTCTCTGTTTTTCCCTCTGGTCTTTTAGAAAAAACTAAATGAATTATTATTATTATGAAGAGTTTAAAATGCTGGACCAAGGCCGAGCGTCTCTGTGCAGCTCATGTATGACAAACATTTTATTTATGATGATAAAATGGATAAATAAATAATAAAATATACAATCTCTAACAGTTTATTTTCACAGACGCTTTCAAATCTTACGTCATCAGAAAGTTCAAACTTCTGAAACGGAGGCAAAATGACATTATTTACAATGATTAACTGACGAGCCGACCTAAACACTAATGGTTTCATAACGTTACAAAACAAAAAATAAGCAACTATTTTGAATTTTTAAAAGCTACAAATGTTATTTACTTTGCTTCTCTGTTAAGAATGATGGAAAAAAAAACAGTTTTCTAACCTTAAAATATTATCTGCACGGGAAAAAAAACAATATCTAATAGAGTTTAAACGACTTAAACATTTTATTTTGAGTCGATTCAACTTGAGTAAAATTATCTCCCAGTGGAATAAATCTGTTTTTCTTAATTCAAACATTAGATTTTGTTTGTTATTTTAAGTGTAGAAAGATGTATTTTCATATTTTAAGTACAAAAAGTCTTACTTCGATTTAATTCTCAAGTGAAATTTACTCAAATCATGATAAAAATTCCTTAATTCAAGTAATTTTAACTTGACTAGATTTTGTTTTTTGCAGTTTGAGCTTCACAAAAACTATAGTTTATGATCAAACGTGTAATATATCTGTCGATGAAGTGAAAAGCTCAACTTTTCTGTGAGGATTTGTCCAATAAAACCTCAAAATGTAGATTTTGCTTTTGTAAAAATTCTTAGTGTGCATCAAACTCTTGTCAAATAAACAGATTTAATAAAAACAATTGTAAGTGTTTTTAAATGGGAATCTGACATCACTCACGTGGATCTGAGTGGTTTTCATTTTCTAAACTGTCCTTGATTTTTCTTAATTTGTGATTTTCTGAAATGAATCCAGGTTTTCCCATGAAAGTCGCATTAATGTTTCACTTCATTTTTGACTCCAGTCTGGAATTTAGTTTACAATTTTTCCTACATTTACATAATTATGTCTCTCACGCTTTTTTCTGCTTAATTAGATTTTTTTTTCTCCTTGTTATTTTTGTCCAAATCATTTCCCTTGTGGATCAATAAAGTTTAAGTCCAAGTCTAAATGTATTTTAAAATTTAAATTAAACAAATGTGTGTATTGTGCTCTTAGTTACCACACAGATACAGAAGATTTGATTTATTTTCTAGAAGGAAAAGTGAATAGGCCTGTGTGTGTGTTTGTGTGTGTGTGTCTGTGTGTGTGTGTGTGTGTGTGTGGTTCTGTGTGTGTGTGTGTGTGTGTGTGTTCTGTGTGTGTGTGTGTGTGTGTGTGTGTTCTGTGTGTGCATAGGCCTGTACACACTGACACTAGCTGAATATGCAAATACTGTTTCATATTTAAATGTTTTGCTTCCTGCCCCTTTTCAGTTAACGTCATTTTATTTTATTTAGTGGCACAAACAGCAGCACGTCACAAAACTGAACAGAAAATAGAAGCTCAGAATTTACTCCAGATGCCCTTCCACAGTCGTTCATTCATGCGCACAAAAGTGTAGAGAGACTTAGGATTAAAAAAAAAAAAAAACTGGAGCATTATTTGTTTTACTTTTTTGGTGGTTGGTAAAAATAAAATTGTGAAACAAGTCGGGAATTAAAGAAAACTGTTCTACACTCGGCACTAATGTATCTGGTCCAGTATCTGGTCCAGTATCTGGTCCAGTATCTGGTCCAGTATCTGGTCCAGTATCTGGTCCAGTATCTGGTCCAGTATCTGGTCCAGTATCTGGTCCAGTATCTGGTCCAGTCTTTTAGTCCCAGCCTAGTATCTGGTCTAGTCCCGGCCTAGTATCTGGTTCAGTCTTTTAGTCCCGGTCTAGTATCCGGTCTAGTATCTGGTCTAGTCCCCGGTCTAGCCCCGGTCTAGCATCTGATTTAGTACAGGCCTAGTCCCGGTCTAGTCTTGGTTTAGTCCCAGTCTAGTCCCTGCACAGTCACATTTTCTTTGTGTTTTGGTCGTTTTTTTAATAATGTTTTCTCTGTATTTTATCTAAACAAATATCAGTTCATGTTTCTCTTTACTGTTGTCAGGGTCAAACTGGTCCAAAAACAGACAAACCTGGAACATTTCTTGAATAAAACTGGGACAAAAATCTGTGTTTTTGTGTAAAATCTGTGGGTCGAGGGACACAGACTCAGGACTGGGACTTATCACCTTTGGCACAATTAAAGGGACAAAAACTAAAAATTAAAAGTAATTCCATCCTAAACAAACACAAACACACCCTCCATTTTACCTCAAGACTCATTTTAAATCAACGCTCGAGTCAAAACGCGGCGAGAATTTCACTTTTTGTTTAAACTGAGGCCTCCAGGCTGTTGTTAGCACTTAGCATGTTAGCCCGTTAGCATGTTAGCCCGTTAGCATGTTAGCCCGTAACAGATTACAAGTACCAGAGTAATCAGAGTACAAATGATGAGTAACTGTATTCAGTTACAGTTACTGTTTCAGTGAGTGGTAATTGGATTACAGTTACTTTGTTGAAATAAATGGATTAAACACAGAGGGATTTAACTGTTTTCACATTTTGGGCTAAAACAGGACTAAAACAGGTCTAAAGCAGGTCTAAACCAGGTCTAAACCAGGTCTAAAACCAGGTCTAAAACCAGGTCTAAAACCAGGTCTAAAACCAGGTCTAAAACCAGGTCTAAAACCAGGTCTAAACCAGGTCTAAACCAGGTCTAAAACCTAAAACCAGTCTAAACCAGGTCTAAACCAGGTCTAAAACCAGGTCTAAACCAGGTCTAAAACCAGGTCTAAAACCAGGTCTAAACCAGGTCTAAAACCAGGTCTAAACCAGGTCTAAAACCAGGTCTAAACCAGGTCTAAAACCAGGTCTAAACCAGGTCTAAAACCAGGTCTAAACCAGGTCTAAACCAGGTCTAAAACCAGGTCTAAAACCAGGTCTAAAACCAGGTCTAAAACCAGGACTAAACCAGGACTAAACCACTAAAACCAGGTCTAAAACAGGTCTAAAACCAGATCTAAAATCAAGACTAAAACCAGATCTAAACCAGGACTAAAACAGGATTTAACAGGACTAAACCAGGTCTAAACCCAGGTCTAAAACCAGATCTAAACCAGGACTAAAACCAGGTCTAAACCAGGTTTAAAACAGGACTAAAACAGGATTTAACAGGACTAAATCCTGCTGTGTGGACTGTGTCTCCTCGTTTTCTATCAATAATATTTTTAATTTGGTTCAGTAAAGTTTGGACTTTTTATTTTCTTTTATCATGAGACAAAACATCTTATGTGAAGATTTCCTCGTCTTTGTTTCTCTACAGCAAATCCAGTAATCCAAAGTATTCAGATTACATTACTCACTTTAAGTAATTTAATGGATTATGTTACAAACTACATTTTGGGGTGTGTAATCTGTAATCTGTAGGGGATTACATTTTAAAAGTAAACTTCCCAACCCTGTCCGTTAGCACTCACCTCCCACTGCATGTGCGGCGGGATGTTCCTGATCTGCAGTTTACAGCTCCTGAAAAACAAAGAAAAACAAAAATATTTAACATGAGCGTGTTTAACTCTTCCAGACCTGAGGGAATTTTACGACATTTAACCTCGCCTGGATTTATTATTATTTTTATTCATTTTGTGATTAAAACTCCCAAATTTTACCCCCAATACAGAAAATATAAGCTCAGAATTTACTCCAGATGCCCTTCCACAGTCGTTCATTCATACGCACACAAGTGTAGAGAGACTAGAATTTTAAAATTAAAAACTGGAGCATTATTTGTTTTATTTTTTTGGTGGCAAGAATAAAATTGTGAAACGAGTCCAGAAGAAAAGAAAACTGTTCTGCACTAATGAATCTAGTCCCGGGTCTAGTCCAGGTCTAGTCTCTGGTCCCGTCCCGGGTCTAGTCCAGGTCTAGTCTCTGGTCCCGTCCCCGTATCTGCTTTAGTTCAGTCTTGTACCTGGTCTCGTGCCACGGTCTAGAATCTGATTTAGTCCCCGGTCTAGTCCACGGTCACGTCCCCGTCTTGTAGTACGTTTAGTCCTAGTTTCATCCTAATTTAATCCTGATCTAGTCCCGGGTCTAGTCCCGGGTCTAGTCCCGGGTCTAGTCCCGGGTCTAGTCCCGGGTCTAGTCCCGGGTCTAGTCCATTCCGTTCACCTGTAATGGTTTTAAAAATTCCATATTCACCCAAAACATCAGATTATAATGTGACCAGATTTTTTTTTATTAACCGGGACGTCCTCCGTTTGTGGTTGGTAATAATAAAATTGTGAAACGAGAGTAATTCCGGAAAATTATTCTGCACTCGGCTCTAATGCGAGTCAGTACAGTCACATTTGCTCGGTTTTTGTGACCTATAAACCTATAAAGAGGGTTCAAGAGAGATCACTAGATTACTGAAACATGCATGGAGGACTGTAAAACCTCGTCAGGCAGGTTTGAGATGAGGGAACGCTGGAAAAATGGTGGAAAACTAAAAATATATATTAAAAAAACAAACATAACATAAAAAAATTAAGTTGTAATAAAGTCAACTAAAGATTTTCAAAACTCGAGCGCAGGACGAGGGCAGAGGGGCTCGAGTCGACTAAATAAATTGTTGGACTAAAAGACACACGGCAAAAACTCAAATCTAGTCAAGACTCAATTACTTGAATTAACGTATTATCATGAGTAAATTTCACTTGACAAGTAAAATTATCGGTCAACGGAACGAGACTTTTTGTACTTAATATATCTGCTACACTTAAGATAAAAAACAACTCTTAAAAATGTAGCTTGAATTATGAAAACCACTTATTCCATTGATAGATATTTTTACTTTAAGTTGAATCAACTCAAATAAAGTGAAATGTTTTTAATTAAAGCCATTTTAAATTTACCTTGACATTGCTTTTTGCGATGTATGTGCTGCCGAATCTGTGGATCATTCGTTTTTCAAAAGAAAACAAAAAAAAACAAAACTATTTGCTTCATTATTTGTCTCCAAAACCAAAATGAAAAAACAGATAATGTTTTGTTTTTTCAGTTTTCGATTTTGTGTTTAAATGAAAAATGGAAAAAAACTGATAGCGACCGTTTGCCGTTTCCCGTGACTTAAAACTGCGGGAACAGACTGTGACAAGATTAAAACCGAGACACGGACTAAGACCGGGACAAGATCAAGACTGAGACCGGGTCTGAGACCGGGAACAGACCGTGACAAGATTAAAACCGAGACAGGGACTAAGACCGGGACAAGATCAAGACTGAGACCGGGTCTGAGACCGGGAACAGACAGTGACAAGATTAAAAACAGACTGGGACCGAGACAAGATCAGGACAGAGACCGGGACCAGGACCAGACCCGGACCAAGTCTAGGACCGGTTTAGAGCTGATTTAGACCCGCTTTAGTCCTAGTTTTGTCCCGTTTCAGTTCGGCATCACAATTTAAGTCACAGAAAAGGGAAACTGCCATTATAAACCTGGTCCCCCTGTAACATCCATTATCCGTTTTTTCCATTATTCATTTAAACATAAAAAAAAAAAAAAAATTATCTGTGTTTTCATTTTGGTTTTGGAAACAAATAATGAACTTTTAAATTTTCTTATTTTTGGTTTTAAATTGAAAAACAAACGAATGAATGACAGTAAATCGACTAAAAATGAGACAAAAACACTGATCTGTCTCTGACCCAAACTGCACTCACCAGACTCCACCAGCAGGGGGAGTTCACACAAAAACGACTATTTCTGCAGAAAAACTCAACAGGAATCCAGCTTTTTCCAGTTCCGATTCCAAATTTTTCCTGATACCTGATCCGAGCCGATACCAGAGCAGGGACTGGAAACGCATTTATTTACTTTAAAGATAAATAAATAAATAAAACTGCTCCAAACGTGTTACGCAGCTGTTATTTACCCGAACCCGCCACAGAACAACGTCGTGTAAATAAAAGTTCAAACATTATGAGACTTTCAGTAAATTGTTTTAAAACACAAAATCATCTTTCAAACCGGGAAATCGACTCGAGCGATATCTGGAGCGGAGATCTGATCCTGGAAAATGTTCTGTGTGTCGGCGTAGGTGTTCAGGAGCCGCTCGGGATCCGTGCAAACGAGAAAAAAGGACGAGGAAACTGGATTTATGTAAAGGCTGATGAAGATTAAACTTGTGAATCATGAGTTTAATCTGAGTTTTTACAGAAAATACCAAACATTTCTAAATCCTCAGCTAATTTTTCTCCCGTCCGCGGCTGAAAATCCCCAAAAAAATCCTGGTCATCTAAAAAAAATAAAATAAAAAATGAGTCAACTAATCCACATTTTGGTCGATTCAGACTCAACGGCTAAAGAACGGAACAAAAGGAGAGAGATTATTTTAATGATCATGATTATTTGTAAATTTTTGTTTTTTGTGGAGTCTGGTTTTAGTTCTGTTGTCAGTGTGACTGTGGAACATGTACATCCTCTGATTTCTGTATGAAAATAAAATTAAAAGTGCATTTATAGCCTGACACGGATGTAGACAGTGTTTCATTTGTTTTTCAAAATAAAATCAAAAAATAAAATGATTTAAATGAATAATGGAAAAAAAAATGGATGACCATTTCCTGTTTACGTGAATTAAACTGCGATGCCGGACTTTTGCGCCGCATACGGACTAAACCAGGACTAAACCAGGATTAAAACCGGGATTAAACCCAAGACTAAACCCTAGGACTAAACCCAGATAAAACCAAGACTAAAACCGGGATTAAAAACCAAGACTAAAACCGGGATTAAAACCAAGACTAAAACCCAAGACTAAACTCTAGGACTAAACCCGGATAAAAACCAAGACTAAAACCAAAATTAAAAACCGGATTAAAAAAGCACAAAACCAGTCTCGGTCCTGATCCAGTCCGGGTTCAGTCCGGCATCGCAGTTTAAGTCACGTAAACAGGAAACGGCCGTTATCCGTTCAACACAAAATAGAAAACTGAAAAACAAAATCATTATCAGTTTTTTTTCCATTTTGGTTTTAGAGACAAAAAATTGTTTTTCATTTTATTTTAAAAACGACTGAAACGTGGATTGTTGACCCCAGGAAGAATAGCTACTAAATAATAAAAACAGTATCCAATGAGGATCTAAAAAACAAAAATATAAAATAAAAAAATTACAGAAAAACGTTCCCTTAATAGAACAAAATATAAAGACTCTTCTTATCGGGGGAAGTGTTTAAAGAAACAAACACGACTCCAGATAAAGTCACAGAATAAATATGTGCCTGAGAGCTGATACAGGACACTGTGGGTGGACAAAAAAAATAAAAAAATAAAGTGTAAAGTGTAAAAAGTGTATGGAAGCAGACCAAATCCACTGCACACGGGGAACACACGGAGGGGCTAAACTCTCATAAACTGAGAAAAAACGATACTAACAGGGACGTAACAACCAAAATATGGTGATATCGTATCGTCAAAGTTCTCACAATAATATCGTGGACCATCACAATATATCGAATTACAAGTCTCTTTGTTTAAATGAAGAGTTATGATGCAGCGACAGATAAAAATGACAGAACTACATAGACCATGATCCTTTGCTCCATTTCAGTGCAGACGACAAGAAGAAATAACAGATTAAATCTTAAATCAGGGCATTTTAAGAGGAAAAAAGAAGAATATTAACCTCAAAATATCACAATAAATATCGTAACGAGAGATTTGGATATTGTTACATCTCCAATCGTGAACTTTCCCACGATATCGCAATAAATATCGTGAGGTTCACGCCGTGAGACTTGGATATTGTTACACCCCCAGATACTTTCTTTGTTAAATAGTGTAGAGCTTTTTCACATCGGCCGGAAGTGTCCCGCTGTGGGTTTGTGGAACTTCCGGTTAATGTTTTTCTGAGTAAGAGTGTGTGTAAATGTGTGTGTAAATGTGTCGTAGTCTTGAGCAGCTGCATAAATCTGCCCCATCACCAAATCTTCAAGCAACGAGAATTTATCCACATCTATCGAGAGAAGAAAGAGCAAAACTTTAAGGAAACAACGACCAAACTCGACTAAAATCGTGTTATGATCATGAATAAAACAGAAGGAACTTTTTCACTCAGACTCATTCTACAATTACAATTAAAAAATCCATTTCATGTCGTCGTTTTTAGCATAGATATAGTCTGGACGTAACAATACCCGAAATATCGTGATATCGTATCGTCGAAAGTCTCACAATAAAATCTTGGACTGTCACAATGAATCAAATCACACGTTCCTTTGCTTAAATTCATGGTTTTATGGAAGCAACAGCTTATAAACGTCGGGAACTACATTTCCCATGATGCATTTCAGCGCAAACATGAAGAAATTTGTTTTTTTAACTTGAATTCTTAGGATTATGGCGGAAATAATTCACACCAAAGTCTCGTCGAGGCATTTTAAAAGCAATAAGTAAACTTTCTACAGCTTCTCTAAAATATCCAACCGTGAGATTTGAAACCGTTACATCCCTAACAGAGATTTGTGTAGTTTAAATGCTGCACGTCTCTAGGACCATAACATGAGTTTAGTCTTTTGTCTGTTGTTCTTTCTTCTCTTGATCGTTGATGAAGAATGTTTATCCTTTGTGGACCTTGTTGGTTGAAGATTTGGTGATGGGGCAGATTTATGAAGCTGCTGGAGAAAACCACACACATTTACACAGAAAAACATTAACCGGAAGCGCCACACACAAAAAAAAAAAAAAAAAGCTCAATTGAAACTAGCAATTTGGGCAGGTGTCAAAAAAAAAAAAAAAAAACTACTGTAAGACCATGTGGTGTAAACATTGTGTTGGATGTTACAATATATTGTCTAAAATTATCATTTGGGCTTCAAAATCTAGAGTTCTAGAGTCTATTGTTTTATAATGAAATATATTTTGGTTTAGAGTTGATACTAAAAATTTTAAATAAATGTAATGTTTTTTTTTTTTGTTTAGGAGGTGGAATGAGATCGATTCTACAAGACGAGAAACGAGATCAAGTCAGCGAGAACGGGACAAGACAAGATTTTGACAGAACTTATAAATTAAATGTTGTAATCCAGTAAAATTTTGGCCTCACAATTTTAATTTATTTCATATTTTTGTTTTCACAGGCGCTTTTTGGAACTACAACGGCTCGAAGAACGAAGAGCGAAATTACTACTCATCTGATCTAATGTCGTTTCTTCGTCACAAACAGAGCTGGAGTTGTGTTTCGTTTCATTCACACCTGCACGTTTAGGCTCTGCTCCACCTTGTGATGTCATCATGTGGTGATACAAGACGTGCTCCGCTGTGTTTTTACACTCCGCACACCTTCACTAGAAACAATTTCACAGCTCTGGAGTCGCCGATCTCGACTGAACTAGTGAACAGCTCCTTTTACCTTTAAAAAAAACCTCCCGCTTCATGACATCACGAGGTGGAACAGAGCGTTTAGAGCTTTGGGAGATGTAAACAGACAAATAATAAAGAGAAACTCAAACATGTGAATGAAACAAACAACTCCAGGTTTGTTTTTGACGAGGAAACGACATTAGAACACGACTTAAAGCTCACAGGAATCAGTTTTGTGTGATATCGGAGCTTTAACTGTTTTTTAAAATAATTTAAGGCAATAAAAATAAGACAAATACAAAATGTCTCTAAAAATATAAATTGAATTATTCTGAGCCAACACCGACCACCAAATCATTACTTATTTTAGACACAAAAAGGGAATAAATCTGCTGAACTCGCGAAGCCGATGCCCGATCCAGCCATTTCCAGTATCGACGCCGAGATCCGATACCGGGATTTCAGATGACGTCACTAAAAACGTACAATATTGTTAAAATGCTAAATTGTGTGAAATCTGAGGTGTGGTTGGAATTGCTGAGGAGCCGAATGTAACTGAACGCTACAGTGACATGGAGATGAAGAAAACTGGGACATTTTCTCATTTTTCCTTCATTTTGTCAGATTTACGACGACGAACAGAACGAGCAGAGGAAGTTTCTAAACGTCTTCCTGGTTTGTGACGCGAGCGTGAAGAGACTTAAATAACACTGGTCTATAGAATGTTGTGACGTCATCTGAGACTGAAATCAGCTGGAACGGCCCCTGAATTGAACCATTTATGAAACTAAGTAAAACTTTTTTTTAAACATTTTTTTTGTATAATACAGACTTATAAAGCGCTTTTTTTAAACACTCAGACACTTCACAGCACCAGAGTCAAACTCAAAATTCACAGACGTCGAAATTAAAAACTGGGATTAAGTCGTGGCCCCAACTAAATATTAGAAAATTTCAACAACACCTGCATGTTTCTGTTTTGTGATATGTAATGTTAAACCTTTTCTTATTAAAATAAATGTTTAATAAAAGTTTCACGTAAACACTGAACCCAGAACAAGCAGAACATAAAATAAAATAACATTTTAAACAGTGTCTCTAAAGCCTGTCTGTAGCAGTTCAGCTCTAAAACATGTTTGATATGATTTTGTGGACCAAATCAAATTATATTGCGGTCCAAATTTGGCCCCCGAGCCATAGTTTGACATGTCTGTTTTACAGCATCTATAATTGTATTAATCACACACGCGAGTTACAGCATCTCAAAAGTGATTCTGAATGATTTTAAACAAATTCTGTCGCTTTTTAAGTTTTTGTGTTGCACTGCTTAAAAATTATGTTCATGACAGGTGAGGAAATAATTCATATTTCTTCCCAAAATCCACAGTTCCAGATGCTGCAGGACATGAGGAACAAGAAAAAATATTTAAAGTAAAGTTCTGTGAGCAAATGAGGATTATATCGATATTACAAACTGAAAAAATGTGGGACGCTTCAGGAAGATCAGAAACGACAAACATGGCCCAACGTTTGGTCTGGGACATTCACACTTCATTTAAAAAAAAAAAAAAATCATATAGAAGGTGATTTTCTACCTCAACTTATCACAGTGCAGACGCAGCAGAGAGAACGTCCTCCCCCTCCCGGGCACAGCAGGTCCCCGAGTGTCGCCCGAGAGAAGGAGACGCCCGGTTTTCTCTGAAACCCACTAAAACAAAACAAAAAAACAAAAAAGGGGAAATCTGCCCTTGCCCCATCGACGATCACGTCACGTCACGTTCTAGAACTGGAGTCTCCAACCTTTTCTCTCCAGCGAGCTCCTCTACGAAACAAAAACGCCAGAGAGCAGCAGCCGCAAAAGAAACTGAGTAAATAAAAGAGCCACAGTTCGATGCTGATAAAACATAAACCATTATCCATTTATCGATGCACCAAGTCAGACATCAAAATGAAACATGTACAATGATCATTAATCAAATTTGACTGATTATCCACAATACAAAGAAATCAGAAATCCCTTTGAAAGCTGCTTGGAAAAAGGTGGAGAGATATTGATAATCAGTGTTGGGAGTAACGTGTTATAAAAGTAACAAATTACTGTAATGTTTTTTGTTGTAACGCAGGAATGTGGCATCACAGGGGGAAAGTGTCATATTTTACTTGGTACAAATGTGAGTATCGCGTGTTACAAAGCTTTTTTAACCTGGATTGAAGTGGTGGGTTTTTTGTTTTTCTTTCACACAAATTTGCTAAAATCACGGCGAGACCAGAAGAGGTGAAACGTCGGAGTCGCGCCCACGTAGACCGTCAGGTGACCGCGGGCGAAAAGACCGACGCAGAACTCCACGCTCCACGAGACGAACAACAACCGACGAAGAACAACCGACGCCTGACTGAGCTTTGACACACCAAAGCGCTTCCAAGTTTAGACCCGGCGTAGTCCCGGTTTAGACCCGGCGTAGTCCCGGCAGTTCAGTCCCGGGCTCAGTTCAGTCCCGGTTCAGTCCCGGCAGTTCAGTCCCGGTCATCAGTCCCGGTTTAGACCCGGCGTAGTCCCGGTTTCAGCTCAGTCTGATTCAGTCCTCAGTTCAGTCCCGGCTTAGTCCATATATTATTTTGGCGAGAGTAAATTAAAGTGCTGCAATATTCGTGTAATATTTTACATTTTAAAACACAGTCATATTGTAAATGTAACGAATCACACTGAAATGACGAGTCAAAAATAACAACACATCACAGTGTTAAAGTCACTCGTCCAACAGCGACGGTGGCTCCAGACCCAAGACGACATCGATGCGTCTCAAGAACCCGACTCCAAACAGCACGAGCTCCACTCCCCCCGACTCCACCACACACAGACCCGACTCGTGCGTGTGTGTGTGTGTGTGTGTGTGCGTGTGTGTGTGTGTGTGCGTGTGTGTGTGTGTGTGTGTGTGTGTGTGCGTGGGGAGGTGAACGCACATGGGAAACCACCAGCCTCACGCTTAAAGAAACATTGCGCAACTTTCTGGAGGCGTCTCGTCGTCTGGGCGATTCCATGGAAACAGAAAGTTAAAACTTCACTTTCTCCGCAGACGGACGCGTTTTTACGGGTCACTCTTGAAAAATGTGAAGAATTTAGAGAAACGTAGAACTTTTAAATAAAGGATCACAAAGACAAAAGTGATCAAATGTGAATAAACTAAATAAACTAAAAATAATTTGAGCAAAAAGGAAGGTTTGTGGAGACGCGAGCTCAGGACGCAGGTTTATTCGATATTTCCAAAAAGACGCAATTTTTACGTTCCACAGAAAGTTTTGTGGCCGTTTCTCGGTGGAATCAAACTATTCAAGCGTCACGCGGCTCGTCCGGATCGTTTCTTCAGAACATGAGTCTGTTTTTCATTTCCAGGTCACGGTTCTGACGCCGCTTCGTTTTTTAAAAAAAAATCGTCTTTTCAGTTTGACTCAAGACGAGGCGCTGCAGGTGAAGAGGGACAGATCGGTTTGAAACTTGTTCTGAGTTTTACTCACACAAACTAAATGTGCACGTTTTTCATCCCGTCATGTTCTCGTAAGAGTAAAAAAGGCCAACGGTGACGTTCAAAAAGGAAATATGGAAAGAAACAAGAGTGTTGCTTCTTTTTTTTTGTCTTATTAGATACTAAAATATACAAAGGGGATTTAAAATTTATCTAGTGTTTGATTAAGATCTGCCTGAAAATTTGCCTAAAAATTATAATTTTTTTGTTCAAATTTGATCAGACTGAGTTTGATAAATAAAATGCTCGAGGACTGAAGTGGAGTTTTAGTTGCTGCTGCTGGAGAAAAGTCCAGCTGAAGTGACTCTGTCCCTCAGACTCCAGCTCCTCCTGAGTTTTATTAAATATTTAAACATGTTTCGCTGCAGAATCGACTCAGACCAAACTGAAGTGTCTCGTCTTAATCAAAGGTGATTTTTATGGAGCAGCCGGAGTTTTAGATTCAACTCTGGACGAGAAAAAAATGTCTAAAAATTAAGAATTATTCAACATTTCCCTGGAAATATCCACATATTAGATCAAAGATGTGTGGAGCGGCGCCTCCGTTCACACAAGGAATTATTCTATTTTTGAGCAACAGAAGCTCCCATAATAATGCCAGAGGGAAATGTTTCCTGACAACGCAACATCTCCATGGAGACGAGCAGGTCGTGGACGCACCAGAAAAGTTGCTCAGTGCAGCTTTAACACAGAACCACAGTGTCCACATACACGTCCAACACATTTTGGTTTGTTCAAACACTAAAGTTTAAAATGAATGTTTTATAAATATATATTAAAAAATAAAATAAAAATCTGCAGGTTCCAATTAGCCCAAAAAACAGAAATCAATAAAGAAACAAAAAGCTCGGGTCCCAGGAGGTTCAAAAGAGTTTTTTGTTTTGAGTCGTGAACACGGTGCCGCCGCCGGGTCCAAGACAGCGAGCTTCAGCCGTGTCCAATCAGACTCACTGGACGATCACAATTAACTAATCAAAGACCATTTGCACAGAAATGTTGTATTTTAAACAAAGACGAACAAACTCTGGAGGTTTAGACAAAAAAAACGTGGCAAACCTGTTGAGATGCCCTCCCTGCGTCTCCACGGCCTCTTACTCTGTGTAAACGATGATAATCCTGTAGTTTTAAACTTCTACAAACATGTCCTGAAAAACACGAGTCTCAGATTTGTTTAAAGTTCAGATTTTCACATGTTTATGCTCCTGGACAAGTTTAAAAAATCATTTGACGGCACTTTTAATTAGTCTGCAGTCTGTGGCAGAGCTGCAGGGTTTTTTTTTTTTTTTTTTCACTTTTCTGAGATTAACATTTAGTTTTAGTCTTTAGTTTCTCTCATCTTGACAAAAGTGTGAAGCCGTTTTACAAAGTACATTCTAGATTATTTAAAAAAAAAATAAGGGATTCTATTTTTAAACCAAAGAAAACGCTTGACACAGATTTGAAGTCAACAACGGAGTTTTGTGGAATCAAACTCTTTTAAATGTTCAGTTAAACGTTGCTGAGGACTACAGAGACCATGATCCTTTGCTCCTTTGCTCCATTTCAGTGCAGCCAAGTTTTTACTCGAAATGAGTGATGAACCTAGAGGAAAATCTAAAGTTTTGTTTTCAGTTTTAAGGGTTTTTGTCCAGAGGAAGTGAAGAAACCCAATAATCGACCTAATGAACTTTTCTGAAAACACGAATTACGACGAACACATTTCCCAGCGTCCATCAGGAGCAGCAGGTCTCCGCTTTACGTCTCTGCTCAAATATATTTGTTATTTAAATACGACAAACAATTAAATTCAAACGTGGCTGATCCTTCTGCCCCGTGAAACCTGAAGCCTCCACACTCACTCAAGTAAAACAAACAAAAAAACTGCACGATTCCGGGTAAATATCGTCTGAAATTAAATGAATTTCTCACGATCAGCCTCAAGTTTTGATCAATTAGAGAAAAACTACAACCGCTCAGGCCAAAAAGCACGACCGGTTTATCGTTTTATCTGCAGGTACGTCACGTTTTAACCCATTTTAGATTCAAAATTCAAAATAAAAAACGCTAAAATAAAATAAATCTCACACGCGTCTCGATGTGGAGCCTGGAATCCAGAGTTCAGCGATAAAATTTAAGCGTTTAATCTGATCAATCACTTTTGGTTGTGAAAAAAAGTAAGTCTACTTGTATATTTAATCGTAAAAAGTCGTAATACACGTTTAAAAAAATAAATCCAGGTGCGTTCACGTTTGAGAAAAGACCGACATGTGTTTGTCGAAATCTAAACTACAGGTGCAAGATTTAACCAAATATTTGACTCTTCTGCAGCGTTCGCGATTAAATAATTGTGACAAGTCAAATTTCAGAACGATCACGAGGATTTGTGCGGCTCCACGTTTGACGGACGAAAACGAAAATACTTCTGGTCTTTTAATCTACAATTTCTGCTCATCGTTCGGTATCGGAAATGTGGAAAGTTCAGATTTTGGGGCTCAGTGTTTATTGTGTAGATTTTCTTTACAATAGTGGAGAGATTTTAGTGTTTTTATGATGATTTGAGCTGAAGGACAGAGGAAAATGAATAAGTTCAGTGCAGGTTCGTCTCAGGACGGGGTTTAAAAACAGGTTCACTGGGATTTTCTCGCTTCACGTCAGAGCAGCTTCAGTTTTATCGTTTTTATCGCAGTATTTCTCCGTATCCAGTGTTGGGAAATTTACTTTTAAAATGTAATCCCCTACAGATTACAGATTACACACCCCAAAATGTAGTTTGTAACGTAATCCATTAAATTACTTAAAGTGAGTAATGTAATCTGAATACTTTGGATTACTTGATTTGCTGTAGAGAAACAAAGACGAGGAAATCTTCACATAAGAAGTTTTGTCTGATAAAAGAAAATAAAAAGTCCAAACTTTACTGAACCAAATAAAAAATATTATTGATAAAAGACGAGGAGACACGGTCCACACGGCAGGATTTAGACCTGGTTTAGTTTAGACCCGTTTAGACCCTGGTTTAGACCTGGTTTAGAGACCTGGTTTACCTGGTTTAGTCCCAGACCTGGTTTAGACCTGGTTTAGTCCCATTAAATCCTGGTTTACCTGGTTTTAGTCCTGGTTTACCTGGGTTTAGTCCTGGGTTTAGTCCGTTTAGTCCTGGTTTAGTTTAGTCCTGGGTTTAGTCCTGGTTTAGCTGGGTTTAGTCCTGGGTTTAGTCCTGGTTTTAGACCTGGTTTAGTCCCATTAAATCCCGTTTTAGTCCTGGTTTTAGTCCTGGTTTTAGTCCTGGTTTTAGTCCTGGTTTTAGTCCTGGTTTAGTCCTGGTTTAGTCCTGTTTTAGTCCTGGTTTTAGTCCTGGTTTTAGTCCTGGTTTAGTCCTGGTTAGTTTCCGGCAATGAGTGGAATTACCAAAAAAAAAAAAAAAGGAAATTGCCCATAATGTGAAACAGTAAAATCCCTCTGTGTCTCTGTGTTTAATCCATTTATTTCAACAAAGTAACTGTAATCCAATTACCACTCACTGAAACAGTAACTGTAACTGAATACAGTTACTCATCATTTGTACTCTGATTACTTAACTCCGGTACATGTAATCTGTTACTCCCGACACTGTCCGTATCGATATATCGGGCTTCACGCGGGTCTGGGGAGGGACACGTGAGGAACCGTGTCTGTTTCTCGAGTGACTGAGCAGCTCAGACGCTCAAACGGCCAGAAAAACATTTGCGTAAAAAATAAACTTCTGTGTCCCTCGGCAGAACAACAGCAGCTCTGGTCAGGACACGAGGGACACGAGGGACACGAGGGACACGGAGTCCCACCTCCGCACCTGCCCTCCGCACCTGCCACATGAATCGTTCTCTGAGCTGATCCTCGCGCCGCTCGTGTGGAAACGTTCAGACTCGTGACAGACCGATATATCGATTGGCTCTCTTTTTTATATCGGGCCGATATTTAGACTTTTTAGCGCCTCAGCCTTAAATCTCCAGCACAGGACGACACGTTTTGGTCGATTTGGTTCCTAAAAAAAACGCACTGCGGCTCCGAGGAGGAGAGTGTGCGGCAAATTGAAATGACGGAACATCATCTGACAATAAAAAAATAAATAAAAAAATCGGCTCAGATATCGGTCGACCTGGATTCTAAACAATCAGCATCAGCCATGAGAAAATAAATAAAAGGGTGTGTGTGTGTGTGTGTGTGTGGAGCAGGTTTTCCTCCACGGGCCTCAGAGCGTCGAGCTGTGCCCCGTCACCACCAGCTTCTACAGTTGGAGTCAAACCTTCTGGTCAAACGCAAAAGGACCAGAGACCAGCAGACCCGGGGGGGGGGGGGACTCGGGGGTCTGTGGGTCTGTTTCTGTGGGGGGAGGGGTTCCTGTGGAGGAAAAGGAAACGAGGGTCCTCTGGTCTGGGGGGGGGGGGGTGGGGCTCCGTTACCATGGACACACTTAAATCCACTGACGGAACATGAGGGGGCGCGAGGAGGATCACGTGACCTGGAGCAGACCTCAGTCCACTCCAGTCCAACACACACGGGTCACTCTGGTCCCACTAAAAATCACGTCTCCACTCGAGCAAAAGCACAGGGGCTCACGCACCTCACCGCGAGAGGGTTCCGGGTTAAACTCCAGCCCGTGTCCACACGCTGGTGTTTTCCCCCCGTCGAACCAAAACACACACAAACCCTCCAGCTCAAGACCTGGAGATGATCCCACTGCTCCTCACACGTTCAACCAGACACACTGAAGGTCAAACACACACACAGACACACACACACAGACACACACACAGACACACACACACACACACACACAGCACACACACAGACACACACACACAGACACACACACACACAGACACACACACACAGACACACACACACACACACACACACACACACACACACAGACACAGACACACACACACAGACACACACACACAGACACAGACACACACACACACAGACACACACACAGACACACACAGACACACACACACAGACACACACACACACACACACACACACACACACACACTCACTCACACACACATACACACACACTCACTCACTCACACACACACACACACAGACACACACACACACACACAGACACACACACACAGACACACACACACACACACACACAGACACACACACACACACGTCTACGAGGACAATAAAGTGACAGTAGTTTTACTTCAGGACGCCGTGTGTTTGTGGAGACTTCAGCGACCCGAGGCGGCTGCAGGTTTCCAAGTCGACGTTTATACTAGGGCTGGATATCGTTAAGAAGTTACCGATACGATACATAGGCCACAATACGATACGCTTTTCTATACAGTGAGATTTCGATTCAATACGATTCGATACAGTACAGTGTAAAAAAGGCTCTAATACTAAAAGTCCACTAAGTTTGAGAGAAGTGAACGTGAAAAACATCCATTTTACTCAAAACAGTGAAAAAGTCAACACAACTGTAGCTCTGACTAGGGACGGGCATTCGATTAAATTTTCTTAATCGATCCTTGGAAGAATTAACGATCGATTATCGATTAATCATTAACGTTTTATATTAAAATGATCATCATTATTATTATTATCTGCACTAATCTGCAGAAATAAATTCAACTTTACGACATATAAACATAACGACTCTAGATCCACATCAGCTGTTTGACATTATAATGTGTTTAATTCAGTTTTGTTCAAATCTCACAGAAACAAAACTTAAAACCACATCACTAATTTACATAAACTAAGTGAAGATAAAACTCCAGCTCTTGTGTCGCTGATGTGGTTCAACTTGTGTTGGATTAAAAGACATGACTCAGGTGAATACAGGTCAGTGTGACCAGATTTGTGTTTGTCAAAACCAGGACAGCGTACGGGGGGAGGGGGGCGGGGCCTCGTCATCCACATTGAGCGACTCTCACCTGGAAAAACTTTTTCCCACTGGACACAGAAACATATGTGCTGCTTTATCCACTGTGCACATGGACTCACACTTGTCCCAACGCAACGGAAAGTGTGGAATTTCTTCTACAAATCCTGGTTAAATCCACATTTGTGCTTCGGTTCGTTACAGACTGACCCACTGTTTGTGTCTCGCTCCTTCTGATGCAGAGACACATGTACACACCTGTTTAGGTCACGACACACACACATACATTCAGTTTGTCCATTCAAATGAACGGAATCCATGAAATTCTTAATGATCAATTATCGATTAATCGACTAATCATGCCCGTCCCTGGCTCTTACACAAACTAATTTAGTGAAAATATACCTAAAATACTCTTGACGATATATTGATACAGCAGCCCACAATTTCGATACTGTATCAGCACATTAAACGATACGATATATCGATATTTTGATATTTTGGCACAGCCCTCGTTTACACGATGACGTCTGAACAGAAGACGAAAAAGCGGCGTCGCATCTTCATTTTTTCCAGGAGGAAATCTGCTGCAGACGGTGACGCAAAAGTGTGTGAAGTTGGATTTTGTGTGCATGTGTCAGGTTTGTGTGTCGTGTTTGTTCGTGACGTAAACTCGTACACGACCTGAGCACATGTGACCAGAGTTTCGTGTCTTGGTCAGTGTAAACGGAAATGCTACGACGGAGAATATTCAACTTTTACACTCTGGAGGTGGTTTCAGATTTTTGCGTTTTTAAGCCCCAAAAACTGTGTCACCGTCTAAACGAAACACACTTCCTATAAAATATTTTATCGTTTTTACCCGCGAGTTCTCGTGTGAACAGGACCTGAAGCTTTTGGGCTTTGACGCGGTAATTTTTTAAAACTTCCGTGTTTCTGTGTACGAACGAAAAGTACAGACGCAAATAAATAACGTTTAAATGCTCCAGTGCCTCACGGGATCTAACGAGCGTCACACTGAAACGGTTTGACAAACGAGTACAATGTGTCTGTTCAAAAACCGAGTTCTACACGGAGAGAGTGACATTTGGCAGGAGCGTCGCCCAAACAGAAGCTGAGGGCCTCAGCGCCGACCAGATCCTCTCAAACTGAACTTCCTTCCTGGAGGAGGTCAAAGGTTAAACCACAGAGACTGAACGAGGCCCCAGATCCACCAGCTGATGGAGACAGAAGAAGCTGGCGGTGTAGAGACAGAAGCAGAAGCTGGTGGTGTAGAGACAGAAGCTGGTGGTGTAGAGACAGAAGCTGGTGGTGTAGAGACAGAGACAGAAGCTGGTGGTGTAGAGACAGAAGCTGGTGGTGTAGAGACAGAGACAGAAGCTGGTGGTGTAGAGACAGAGACAGAAGCTGGTGGTGTAGAGACAGAAGCTGGTGGTGTAGAGACAGAGAGACAGAAGCTGGTGGTGTGTAGAGACAGAGAAGCTGCTGTGGTGTAGAGACAGAAGCTGGTGGTGTAGAGACAGAAGCTGGTGGTGTAGAGACAGAAGCTGGTGGTGTAGAGACAGAAGCTGGTGGTGTAGAGACAGAGACAGAAGCTGGTGGTGTAGAGACAGAGACAGAAGCTGGTGGTGTAGAGAGACAGAGACAGAAGCTGGTGGTGTAGAGACACAAGCTGGTGGTGTAGAGACAGCGTGGTGTAGAAGCTGGTGGTGTAGAGACAGAAGCTGGCTGGTGTGTAGAGACAGAAGCTGGTGGTGTAGAGACAGAAGCTGGTGGTGTAGAGACAGAAGCTGGTGGTGTAGAGACAGAGACAGAAGCTGGTGGTGTAGAGACAGAAGCTGGTGGTGTAGAGACAGAAGCTGGTGGTGTAGAGACAGAAGCTGGTGGTGTAGAGACAGAAGCTGGTGGTGTAGAGACAGAAGCTGGTGGTGTAGAGACAGAAGCTGGTGGTGTAGAGACAGAAGCTGGTGGTGTAGAGACAGAAGCTGGTGGTGTAGAGACAGAAGCTGGTGGTGTAGAGACAGAAGCTGGTGGTGTAGAGACAGAAGCTGGTGGTGTGGAGAGGCCCCCGGTCCACGCCGTCACTTCAGCCTCGCGCCGCTGAGTTTCCCCGGGGCCCCCGCGCGCGCGCTCGGGCCCCGGGAACAGCGCAGAGGAAAAGGGAGTGTCCGACATCACAGCACTCTGCCCCACGCGCCCGCACGCCGCCATTTTCCTTTCCACGTCACAAGGAAAGGGGGGCCCCGCGTGCGTCAGCGGCACCAACACGCGCACACACACAAACACAAAAAACCCCACGCGCTGGAGTTTTCACGCCACGGACGCTTCCCCAACAATCACAGAAGCTCAGGTCGACCACTGTTCACTTTGAAAACACGGCCACGTCCACGCAAACTGCACACGAGCGCGTGTAGGCCAACGCCTTCCTCTCCAAACCCGCGCGTAACTGCAGCACGTAGACCTCACGCACGTCCTCGAGGGGAAAAAACACACACACCGCGCGTGGATCAAGAGTGATTAATCGAAAAGTATCGTCGTGGAGTGATTTGTGAACAGTGTGGACAAGCAACTTTAGAGAAACCAGGAGCTTTGGGGGAATTCGTGTCATGCACAAGCCGAGCGGGGGGAGGGGGGAGCGTGGGAGGAGGGCGGGCCGGGGACACATCCTCCCTCCGCTAATGGACGCCTCACATGTGCCCTGCGCTCTCCACGCGCCTTCCACCAGCACGAGTGACCGTTCCACGCGGTTCTGACGGCGCAAAAAAGCGGCTCGGGCACGGCGCAGTTGTGCAAAATCACGAGTGGAGTGGAGTGGGGGGGGGAGCGTGGGCGAGAACAGAGCAGAGGCGGTTTTAGGGCGCAGGAACGAGGGCGCGAGGACAGAGCAGCACACTACGCCCCTTTCATTTGACCCTAGGCTCGCAGGAGTCAGGAAATGGGTCAAAGCGAGACGATTCCCCAAAACCGGGACAGTGTGATTAAAAGACACACGCGCCGAGGCAAGAAAAAGCACAAATCACGTAAAAGGAAGCAACAACAACCAAAATGGCCTAATTAAAGTAGAGTAAAAATGTCGCCTACCTTTGACGTTTAGG
>NW_026571175.1:37148281-37178281 GCF_026225935.1 Boleophthalmus pectinirostris | reverse complement strand
TTGGCACTTTACGCCGTTTCTCTGCCGCGGTTCAGGAGTTTACGAAGCTTTTGGGGAATCCAGGTCCAAAAAGTTATTATTGGTGTAAAAATAGAAATTGTAATTTTTGATTCTTGGGTCCAAATGTGAGTTTGAGGGATCAGAGTCCTGCTTTAGAAAATGGCGGATTGAGCCTGTCCAAAACATTCAAGAAGGAGCTGGAGTTTTTAGTCCACGATGCGTAATTACGCACGTGGAAAAATTGGTTAAAATTAAACTAAATGACTCATTTTGGGAGTTCTTATAATTTTAGGTGTTAGGAAATATTAATTATTAAAAAATACAATTAATAAGAAAATACTAGAAATTATCTTTAGGTTTATACTCAAAATATTTGAAAAAAACAGGCCTGGAAATTAGTAAAATATTGTTCTAATTTTGTTTATTTTTGTGCAATAAATTAAACGTTTTCTCCACAAGCTGCAGTTTTAGATAATTTAAATTTCCAATTTTAATTTAGTAATAACTTAATGGAACCAAGCCAAAATTTTGCAATATTTATTTCTATTTTTAAATTTTTTTTGCAGAATTTTCACTTGCTTCATTTATGATTTTACATTTTTCAAAACTGATTTGTGTGTGGTACATTTTCAGGCGTGCACTAAAAATGTTCTAAAAGGTAAAAAATGTGGAAATTTACAGAAAAAATATATAATTTGTGTGTGTTTTGTGAGTTTTAGCAGAAAACGAGAGCAGGTTCTGTAAGTTTAATGTTTGAGTGTGAATCTTTTGATCCTCGCTCACACTCCACTCAGGAAAAAAAATAAAAATACTCCCTACGCTTTCACAAAAATGTAAAGAATTCCTTTAGAAAATTCCAGAAAATTCCCTTAAAGAATCGTCTGAGGGTTTGTAAACTCTCCTCTGGTTTGTGTCCCGTCACTTTTGTTTTTTGTGGGTCAGATCAGAATCGATTCTGTGTTGGGATAAAGTTTTGTTTGCGCTCGGCGGCTGCAGCCGAGTCGACTTGAGGTTTTTCCAGCCTCTGGTCTGTAAACGGTGCGACCTGAGCCACTTCAGGTCCCCGCAGGACGAGAAGGTGTCGAGACCAGAGCCACGGATCTGGATTTAGAGCAGAAATGGGTTCAAAAGCTCAGAGAAAACGGGTTAAAGTCGATTTTTCAGGTTTGTTTGTGTCGTTTTGTCGATTAATCGGTGAAAAATGCTCCATGTTGTCGATTAATTATTACGTTTGGATCATGAGGACTAAACCAGGACTAAACCAGGACTAAACCAGGACTAAACCAGGACTAGACCAGGACTAGACCAGGACTAGACCAGGACTACAGTGCAACTAAACCAGGTCTAAACTGGGACTGAACCAGGTCTAAATTAGAACTAAACCAGGACTAAAACAAGAATGAACTGAGACTCATTAGAATAAACTGAGACTAGACCAGGACTAGACCAGGTCTAGACCAGGTGGGTCTAGACCCTAAGTTGGACTCTGTATTTAGTGTTTTGCTGTAATTAAAAATCGTGTTCAAAGTCGATTTTTCAGGTTTGTTTGTGTTATTTTGTCGATTAAGCGGTTAAAAATGCTCAATGTTGTCGATTAATTATATTTAGATTATGAGAACTAATCCAGGACTGAACCAGGACTAGACCAGGACTAGACCGGGACTACAGTGCAACTAAACCGGGTCTAAACTGGGACTGATCAAGGTCTAAATCAGAACTAAACCAGGACTAAAACAAGAATAAACTAGGACTAGACCATAGACCAGGACTAAACTAAGACTAAAACAAGAATAAACTGAGACTAGACCAGGTCTAGACCAGGAGGGTCTAGACCGTAAGTAGGACTGTCTATTTAGTGTTTTGGCGTAAATAAAAATCTTTTTCAGGTTTGTTTGTGTCGTTTTGCTGATTAATCAGTGAAAATTAATCCATGTTGTCGATTATTTATTATATTTAGATTATAAGAACTGAACCAGGACTAAAACAAGAATAAACCAGGACTAGACCAGGATTAAACCAAGAATAGACCTAAACCAGGACTGTACCAGGACTAGACCAGGACTAGACCACAAGAAGGACTCTGTATTTAATGTTTTAGTGTTTAAAGTCGATATTTCAGGTTTGTTTGTGTCATTTTGTCGATTAATCGGTGAAAATTGCTTCATGTCGTTGACTATTTATTATATTTAGATGATGAGGACTAAACCAGGACTGAACCAAGAATAGACTGAGTCTAAACCAGGACTAAATTAAAAATAAACTAGGACTAAACCAAGACTAGACCAGGACTAGACCAGGACTAGACCAGGACTAGACCAGGACTAGACCAGGACTAGACCAGGACTAGACCAGGAGGGTCAGACTCTGTATTTAGTGTTTTGGTGTAATTAAAAATCATGTTTAAAGTCGATTTTTCAGGTCTGTTTGTGTCGTTTTGTCGATTAATCGGTGAAAATTGCTCCATGTTGTCGATTATTATATTTAGATTATGAAGACTAGACCAGGACTAAAACAGGACTAAAACAGGACTACAACAGGAATAAACTAAGACTAGACCAGGACTAGACCAGGATTAATCCAGGACTAAACCCGGACTACACCGCGACTAAACCGGGTTTAAACTGGGACTGAACCAGGATTATACTATGTTTAAACCAGATCTAAACCAGGACTACATCAGGTCTAAGACAGGCTGAAACTAAGACTGAACCGGGACTACACCTTTACTAGACCAGGACTGAACCAGGACTAGATCAAGACTAAACCAAGACTAGACCAGGACTGAACCAGGACTAGATCAAGACTAAACCAAGACTAGACCAGGACTGAACCAGACTAGATCAAGACTAAAGACTAGACCAGGACTGAACCAGGACTAGATCAAGACTAAACCAAGACTAGACCAGGACTGAACCAGGACTAGATCAAGACTAAACCAAGACTAGACCAGGACTGAACCAGGACTAGATCAAGACTAAACCAAGACTAGACCAGGACTAGAACCAGGAGGGTCTAGACTCTGTATTTAGTGTTTTGGCATAAATAAAAATCGCGTTTAAAGTCGATATTTCAGGTTTGTTTGTGTCGTTTTGTCGATTAATCGGTGAAAATTGCTCCATGTTGTCGATTAATTATTTTATTTAAATGACGAGGAGTTTGACAGTTTGAGGTCGGGGCTGAACATCTGAGATTTTTAGTATTTTTGTGTAAAAAATCTGATTTAAATTCATGTTTGACAAGTTTAAAGTTTTGATGTTTTGTAGATTTGACTCTTGTGAGAGTTAAATCATGTTCTAATGTCGTCATCTGCTCCAGACGCTCTGGTCCACCTTGTGATGTCATCAAGTGGTGGTTTTCTGTTTAGTTCAGTCGAGATCGAGAAGTCCAGGATTCAGACGATTCAGACGATTCAGGTGATTCTAGTGACGCTGTGTGGAGTTTAAAAACACAGAGGAGCACTTCCTGTATCAGCACACAGAAAAACAGGTCTAAACGAGGACTAAACCAGGACTACACCAGGACTAGACCAGGACTATATCAGGACTATATCAGGTCTAAACCAGATCTAAACCAGGACTAAACCGGGACTAGACAAGGACAAATAAAAAAGGACTATATCAGGACTCGACCAGGACTTGACCAGGTCTCGACCAGGACTATATCAGAACTAAACCAGGTCTAAACCAGATCTAAACCAGGACTAAACTGGGACTAAACGAGGACTAAATCAGGTCTACCTGGGACTAGACCAGGACCAGACCAGGACTAAAACAGGACTTGACCAGGACTACAGCAGGACTATATCAGGACTCGACCAGGTCTAAACCAGGACTCGACCAGGACTCGAACAGGTCTCGACTAGGACTTGACCAGGACAAAAAAAAAGGACTATATCAGGACTTAACCAGGTCTTGACCAGGACTACATCAGGACTATATCAGGACTATATCAGGTCTAAACCAGGACAAAAAAAAAAAAAAAGTATTATATCAGGACTAGACCAGGACTAGACCAGGTCTCGACCAGGTCTCGACCAGGTCTCGTCCAGGTCTCGACCAGGTCTCGTCCCAGGTCTCGTCCAGGTCTCGTCCAGGACTAGACCAGGACTAGACCAGGTCTAACTCAGTCCCAGTTTATTTCGAGTTCTTTTTCTCTTTAGTTCAGTCGATTTCAGCTCCAGGACTGAAAAATGACCCTGGTGATTCTAGTGACGCTGTGTGGAGTTTAAAAACACAGTGGAGCACTTCCTGTATCACCTCATGACATCACAAGGTGGAACAGAGTCTTAACGTGCAGGTTTGTGTGTTAAACGTGAAAAAAATAAAACGACTTTAGAAGTGGTCTAAACCAGGACTACGTCGGGACTAAACCAGGACTAAAACAGGACTACATGAGGTCCAAAACAGGTCTAAAACAGGACTAAAACAGGACTAAACCAGGACTAAACCAGGACTAAACCAGGACTAAAACAGGACTAAAACAGGACTAAAACAGGACTAAACCAGGACTAAACCAGGACTAAACCAGGACTAAAACAGGACTAAAACAGGACTAAAACAGGACTACGTGAGGTCCAAAACAGGTTTAAACCAGGACTATATGAGGTCTAACACAGGACTAACCCAGGACTATTTCAGGACTAAACCAGGACTAAACTAGGACTAAAGCAGGACTACGTCAGGACTAAACAGGACTATTTCAGGACTAAACCAGGACTAAACTAGGAGTAAAGCAGGACTACGTCAGGACTAAACCAGGACTACGTGAGGTCCAAAACAGGTCTGTGTTAAACGTGAATAAAATAAAACGACTTTAGAAGTGAACAGAAAACAGTTTAATATTTGCAGTTGATTTTGATTTTATTTAAAGTTTTCTTCTGGTGTTTTTGTTTTTTTTTCTGTATAAATTGTGTTTTTTGGTTGAACTTCCTCCTGCAGGTCAAAACCAGGACTAAACCAGGACTAAACCAGGACTAAACCAGGTCTAAACCAGGACTAAACCAGGTCTAAACCAGGACTAAGGACTAAACCAGGACTAAACCAGGACTAAACCAGGTCAGGACTAAACCAGGTGGACTAAACCAGGACTAAACCAGGACTAAACCAGGACTAAACCAGGACTAAACCAGGACTAAACCAGGTCTAAACCAGGACTAAACCAGGTCTAAACCAGGACTAAACCAGGACTAAACCTAAACCAGGACTAAACCAGGACTAAACCAGGTCTAAACCAGGTCTAAACCAGGTCTAAAACCAGGAACTAAACCAGGTCTAAACCAGGTCTAAACCAGGATCTAAACCAGGATCTAAACCAGGACTAAACCAGGTCTAAACCAGGTCTAAACCAGGACTAAACCAGGTCTAAACCAGGTCTAAACCAGATCTAAACCAGGACTACACCAGGACTAAACCAGGTCTAAACCAGGACTGAACCAGGAACTGAACCAGGACTAAACCAGGACTAAACTAAGACTAAACCAGGACTACATGAGGTCCAAAACAGGTTTAAACCAGGACTGGACTAAACAGGAAACAGACTAAACCAGGGGACTAAACCAGGACTAAACAGGACTAAACAGGACTACCAGGACTAAAACCAGGACTACGTGAGGCCAAAACAGCTAAACCAGGACTAAAACAGGAGGAAACTAAGACTAAACCAGGACTAAATCAGGACTAAACCAGGACTAAACCAGGTTTAAAACAGGACTAAACCTGGACTAAACCAGAACTGCATCAGGACAAGACCAGGACTAAAACAGGACTACGTGAGGTCCAAAACAGGTTTAAACCAGGACTATATCAAGTCTAACCCAGGACTAACCCAGGACTGAACCAGGACTAAACCAGGACTGAACCAGGACTAAACCAGGACTAAACCTGGACTAAACCTGGACTAAACAGGACTAAACCAGGACTAAACCAGGACTAAACCAGGTCTAAACCAGGACTAAACCAGGACTAAACCAGGACTAAACCAGGTCTAAACCAGGACTTAAACCAACTAAACCAGGACTGAACCAGGACTAAACCAGGACTAAACCAGGACTAACCAGGACTAAACCAGGACTAAACCAGGACTAAACCAGGAACTAAACCAGGACCAGGTCTAAACCAGGACTGACTAAACCTAAAACCAGGACTAAACCAGGACTAAACCAGGACTAAACCAGGACTAACAGGACTAAACCAGGAAACCAGGACTAACCAGGACTAAACCAGGACTAAACCAGGACTGAACCAGGACTAAACCAGACTAAAAGGACTAAACCAGGTAAACCAGGACTAAACCAGGACTAAACCAGGACTAAACCAGGAAACCAGGACTAAAGGACTAAACCAGGACTAAACCAGGACTAAACCAGGACTAAACCAGGACTGAACCAGGACTAAACCAGGACTAAACCAGGACTAAACCAGGACTAAACCAGGACTAACCAGGACTAAACCAGGAAACCAGGACTAAACCAAGACTAAACCAGGACTAAACCAGGACTAAACCAGGACTAAACCAGGACTGAACCAGGACTAAACCAGGACTAAACCAGGACTAAAACCAGGACTAAACCAGGACTAACCAACTAACCAGGACTAAACCAGGACTAAACCAGGACTAAACAGGACTAAACCAGGACTAAACCAGGACTAAACCAGGACTAAACCAGGACTAAACCAGGACTAAACCAGGACTAAACTAAACTAAACCAGGACTAAAGACTAAACCAGGACTGAACCAGGACTAAACCAGGACTAAACCAGGACTAAACCAGGACTAAACCAGGACTAAACCAGGACTAAACCAGGACTAAACCAGGACTAACCAGGACTAAACAGGACTAAACCAGGACTAAACAACTAAACCCAGGACTAAACCAGGACTAAACCAGGACTAAACCAGGACTGAACCAGGACTAAACCAGGACTAAACCAGGACTAAACCAGGACTAAACCAGGACTAAACCAGGACTAAACCAGGACTAAACCAGGACTACATCAGGTGTTTTCTGTGTCAGATTCAGATGTTTGTTTGTTTCTGGTTCAGATCCAAACCTTTCACCAAGTCCAACGTCGTCTCTGTCAGAACGAATCAACACCAACAGAATTCACTTTTACAGCATCTTCATCTTCATCTTCATCTTCAGCTTCATCTTCAGCTTCATCTTCATCTTCATCTTCAGCTTCATCTTCAGCTTCATCTTCAGCTTCATCTTCATCTTCATCTTCATCTTCAGCTTCACTTCAGCTTCAGCTTCATCTTCATCTTCATCTTCATCTTCATCTTCATCTTCAGCTTCAGCTTCAGCTTCAGCTTCATCTTCATCTTCATCTTCATCATCTTCATCTTCATCATCTTCATCTTCAGCTTCATCTTCATCATCTTCATCTTCAGCTTCAGCTTCAGCTTCAGCTTCATCTTCATCTTCATCTTCATCTTCAGCTTCATCTTCATCTTCATCTTCATCTTCAGCTTCAGCTTCAGCTTCATCTTCATCTTCATCTTCAGCTTCAGCTTCAGTCTTCATCTTCATCTTCATCTTCAGCTTCATCTTCATCTTCATCTTCTTCAGCTTCAGTTTCAGGCGGAAGGTTTTAAAACAGAAGATGAGGTCGTCGGGTCCGTGGAGCTGATCCCAAACCAGGAGAAACGAGCAGGAGAAACGTTTGTGGAGCAGGAGTTTGGAGATTTCTCTAAAAACACTGAAGCGTCCCTGGAGTTAAACCTGAAGCTGCGCAGAGACGAGAGCTTCTGTTCCTGAGTAACGACCAGGACTCAGTCAGGAGGACGTTTTTGGTGATTTGATTCATAATGTTCCCCAAACGTTTCCTTAAATTCCTTGTGATGTTGCAGAAATATCAAAAAAACCAGAGAGAACTACATGGACCATGATGCTTTGCGCTGAAAAAAACGATTATTTAACGTTTTTCGGTCTTAATTATTTGGATTCTGATGAGAGAAACGCAGCATATTCACGGTTTTATAAGTTTACATCAAATAACGCAATAAATATCGTATCGAGGTCCTGGTCCAGGTCCTGGTTTAGTCCTGTTTTAGTCCATTTTAATCCAGGTTAGGGCCAGATTCAGTCCAGGTTAGTGTCTGGTCCTGTTTTTTTTTCTTCTGGATTAGTCCTGGTTTACCCGTTCAGTCCTGGTTCAGTTCTGGTTCAGTCCTGGTTCAGTCCTGGTTCAGTCCTAGTTCAGTCCTGGGTTAGTCCTGGGTTAGTCCTGGTTAGTCCTGGTTAGTCCTGGGTTAGTCCTGGTTCAGTCCTGGGTTAGTCTTGGTTCAGTCCTGGTTCAGTCCTGGTTCAGTCCTGGGTTAGTCCTGGTTCTGGTTCAGTCCCTTTTAGTCTGGGTTCAGTTCTGAGTCTTGGTTTTGGATTTGAACTTGTAGAACTCGACGGTCTCATTTTGTTCATGTTTGTGTTTTACAGAGAAGCCCCCTCCTGGTCCTCATCTGAGTCCTGGTCCTGGTCCTCATCCTCATCTGAGTCCTGGTCCTCATCTGAGTCCTGGTCATCTGGTCCTGGTCCTCATCTGAGTCCTGGTCCTCATCTGAGTCCTGGTCTTCATCTGGGTCCTGGTCCTGGTCCTGGTCTGAGTCCTGGTCCTCATCTGAGTCCTGGTCCCTGATCTGGGTCCTGTTGGTCCTCATCATTGGGTTCCTGGTGGTTCTCTGTGGTGCTTGTGGTCTAGTCCCGGTCTAGTCCCGGTCTAGTCCCGGTCTAGTCCCGGTCTAGTCCCGGTCTAGTCCCGGTCTAGTCCCGGCCTAGTCCTGGTCTAGTCCCGGCCCTAGTCCCGGTCCTAGTCCCGGGTCCCCTAGTCCCGGCCTAGTCCCGGTCTAGTCCCTGTCCGGTCCTAGTCCCGGCCTAGTCCCGTCTAGTCCCGTCTAGTCCCTAGTCCCCGTCTAGTGTCTAGTCCCGGTCTAGTCCCTGGTCTAGTCCAGGCCTAGTCCCTGGTCTAGTCCAGGCTAGTCCCGGTCTAGTCCCCCGGTCTAGTCCCCTAGTCCCGATCTAGTCCCCGCCCGGCCTAGTCCCGGTCTAGTCCCTGGTCTAGTCCTGGTCTAGTCCCGGTCTAGTCCCGGTCTAGTCCCGTCCCGGGCCTAGTCCCGGGCCTAGTCCTGTCTAGTGGCTGGTCTAGTCCCTGGTCTAGTCCCTGGTCTAGTCCCGGCTAGTCCCGGCCTAGTCCCGCGCCTAGCCCGGTCTAGTCCCTGTCTAGTCCCGGTCTAGTCCCTGGTCTAGTCCAGGCCTAGTCCCTGGTCTAGTCCAGGCCTAGTCCCGGTCTAGTCCCGGTCTAGTCCGGTCTAGTCCCGGTCTAGTCCGATCTAGTCCGGTCTAGTCCCGGCCTAGTCCGGTCTAGTCCGTCTAGTCCTGGTCTAGTCCCGGTCTAGTCCCGGCCTAGTCCCGGCCTAGTCCCGGTCTAGTCCCGGCCTAGTCCCGGTCTAGTCCCGGTCTAGTCCCGGGTCTAGTCCCGGCCTAGTCCCTGGTCTAGTCCCTGGTCTAGTCCCGGGTCTAGTCCCGGGTCCCCGGTCTAGTCCCGGTCTAGTCCCGGTCTAGTCCCGGTCTAGTCCTGTTTGTGTCTGTTCTGATAGTCCGGGTCACAGTTCAGTCTTGTCTCTCCCTTCCACCTTTGGCCCTTGTAAAGAACATGTAAGGGAAGTCCTGGTCCAGACCTGGTCCAGACCTGGTCCAGACCTGGTCCAGACCGGGTCCAGACCGGTCTAGTCCCTGGACTTTGGATGGACTCTGCTCAATACAGGCCCCCGGCGGGTGAGGGGCCCCCGGGCGGGTGAGGGGCCCCTCTCTGTCTCCTGTTATTATTAACCCTCCTGTGGACTTGTTTCAAAACCAGAATGAAGATTAAAAAGTCACAAACTTTAAGGTGTTTCAAGGTTTTAACAGTCCAGTTTAGTCCTGGTTCAGTCCTGGTTCAGTCCAGGTTTAGTCCTGGTTCAGTCCAGGTTTAGTCCTGGTTCAGTCCAGGTTTAGTCCAGGTTTAGTCCTGGTTCAGTTTCTGGTTTAGTCTGGGTTTAGTCCTGGTTTAGTCTGGGTTCAGTCCAGGTTTAGTCCTGGTTCAGTTCTGGTTCAGTCCTGGTTTCAGTCTGGTTTAGTCGGGTTTAGTTCCAGGTTTAGTCCTGGTTCAGTCCTGGTTTAGTCCTGGTTTCAGTCCAGGTTTAGTCCTGGTTCAGTCCTGGTTTAGTCCTGTTTAGTCCTGGTTCAGTCCTGGTTTAGTCCTGGTTCAGTCCTGGTTTTAGTCCTGGTTCAGTCCTGGTTTAGTCCTGGTTCCAGTTTTCTGGTTTAGTCCTGGTTCAGTAGTCTGGTTTAGTCCTGGTTTCAGTTCTGGTTTAGTCCTGGTTCAGTCCAGGTTTAGTCTGGTTCAGTCCTGGTTTAGTCCTGGTTTAGTTCAGTGGTTTCAGTCCTGGTTTAGTCCTGGTTCAGTTCTGGTTTAGTCCTGGTTTCAGTCTGGTTTTCTGGTTTAGTCCTGGTTTAGTTCTGGTTTAGTCCTGGTTTCAGTTCTGGTTTAGTCCTGGGTTCAGTCCAGGTTTAGTCTGGGTTTAGTCCCGGGTTTTAGTTCCTGGTTCAGTCCAGGTTAGTCCTGGTTTAGTCTGGTTCAAGTCCAGGTTTAGTCCTGGTTTTCAGTCCTGGTTTAGTCCTGGTTCAGTTCTGGTTTAGTAACATTTGTCTTTCATGTTCTCAAACATTCCCACAGGTGAAGGGGCTGAAGTGTCTTGCTCAAGACACATCAACAGCAGCATTCCAAAAGAATCGAACCAGCAACCCTCCCGTAAGTGGGCGCCTGGACTCCCAAACTTTTACACTGGGCATGTCCAAACTACGACTCGACTCGACTCGACTCGACTCGACTCGACTCGAGATAAACTCACAGAAAATGCAACATTTAGAAAAATTCACTTCTGTTTGTGACGTCAGTGAAAAAAGTTTAGACAAATGTTTTACAAAATGTCAAAATGTGTTTAATGTGTGTGTGTGTGTGTGTGTGTGTGTGTGTGTGTTTAATTGTGTGTGTGTGTGTTTAATGTGTGTGTGTGTTTAATGTGTGTGTTTAATGTGTGTGTGTGTGTGTGTGTGGTGTTGTGTTTAAATGTGTGTGTGTGTGTTTAATGTGTGTGTGTGTTTTAATGTGTGTGTGTGTTTAATGTGTGTGTGTGTGTGTGTGTGTGTGTGTTTAATGTGTGTGTGTGTGTGTTTAATGTTGTGTGTTTAATTGTGTGTGTGTTTTAATGTGTGTGTTTAATGTGTGTGTGTGTTTAATGTGTGTGGTGTGTGTGTTTAAGTGTGTGTGTGTGTGTGTGTTTAATGTGTGTGTGTTTTAATGGTGTGTGTTTAATGTGTGTGTGTTTTAATGTGTGTGTGTGTGTTTAATGTGTGTGTGTGTGTGTGTTTAATTGTGTGTGTGTGTGTGTGTGTTGTTTAATGTGTGTGTGATGTGTGTGTGTGTGTTAATGTGTGTGTGTGTTTNCTAGTCCGGTCTAGTCCCGGTCTAGTCCGGTCTAGTGGTCTAGTCTAGTCCCGGTCTAGCGTCTAGTCCCGGTCTAGTCCCGGCCCTAGTCCCGGGTCTAGTCCCGGCCTAGTCCCGGTCTAGTCCCGCCTAGCCTAGTCTAGTCCCGGTCTAGTCCCGGTCTAGTCCCGGTCTAGTCCCCGGCCTAGTCCCGGCCTAGTCCCGGTCTAGTCTAGTCTAGCCCGGTCTAGTCCCTGGTCTAGTCCCGGTCTAGTCCCGGGTCTAGTCCGGTCAGGCCTAGTCCCGGTCTAGTCCCGGTCTAGTCCCTGGTCCCTAGTCCGGCCTAGTCCGGATCTAGGTCCCGGTCTAGTCCCGGTCTAGTCCCGGTCTAGGTCCCGGCCTAGTCCCGGGCCTAGTCTAGTCCCGGCCTAGTCCTGGTCTAGTCCCTGGTCTAGTCCCTGGTCTACTCCCTAGTGGTCTAGTCCCGGTCAGTGTCTAGTCCCGGCCTAGTCCCGGCCTAAGTCCCGGTCTAGTCCCGGTCTAGTCCCGGGCCTAGTCCGGCCTAGTCCCCTAAGTCCGCCTAGCCTAGTCCCTAGTGTCTAGTCCCGGCTCTAGTCCCTGGTCTAGTCCCTGGTCTAGTCCCTGGTCTAGTCCCTGGTCTAGTCCCGGGTCTAGTCCCGGTCTAGTCCCGGTCTAGTCCCGGTCTAGTCCCGGCCTAGTCCCGGCCTAGTCCCTGGTCTAGTCCCGGTCTAGTCCCGGGTCTAGTCTAGTCCCGGTCTAGTCCTAGGGGTCTAGTCCCTGGTCTAGTCCCGGCCTAGTCCCTGGTCTAGTCCCTGGTCTAGTCCCGGTCTAGTCCCTGGTCTAGTCCCGGTCTAGTCCCGGTCTAGTCCTGTTTGTGTCTGTTCTGATAGTCCGGGTCACAGTTCAGTCTTGTCTCTCCCTTCCACCTTTGGCCCTTGTAAAGAACATGTAAGGGAAGTCCTGGTCCAGACCTGGTCCAGACCTGGTCCAGACCTGGTCCAGACCTGGTCCAGACCGGTCTAGTCCCTGGACTTTGGATGGACTCTGCTCAGATACGAGGGGCCCCCGGGCGGGTGAGGGGCCCCCGGGCGGGTGAGGGGCCCCCGGGCGGGTGAGGGGCCCCCGGGCGGGTGAGGGGCCCCTCTCTGTCTCCTGTTATTATTAACCCTCCTGTGGACTTGTTTCAAAACCAGAATGAAGATTAAAAAGTCACAAACTTTAAGGTGTTCAAGGTTTAAACAGTCCAGGTTTAGTCCTGGTTTAGTCCTGGTTTAGTCCTGGTTTAGTCCTGGTTTAGTCCTGGTTTAGTCCTGGTTTAGTCCTGGTTTAGTCCAGGTTTAGTCCTGGTTCAGTCCAGGTTTAGTCCAGGTTTAGTCCTGGTTCAGTCCAGGTTTAGTCTAGGTTTAGTCCTGGTTCAGTCCAGGTTTAGTCCGGGTTTAGTCCTGGTTCAGTCCAGGTTTAGTCCGGGTTTAGTCCTGGTTCAGTCCAGGTTTAGTCTGGGTTTAGTCCTGGTTCAGTCCAGGTTTAGTCTGGGTTTAGTCCTGGTTCAGTCCAGGTTTAGTCCTGGTTCAGTCCAGGTTTAGTCCGGGTTTAGTCCTGGTTCAGTCCAGGTTTCCAGTCAGGTTTAGTCCGGGTTTTCCAGTCCAGGTTTAGTCCTGGTTTAGTCCTGGTTTTTTAGTTCCAGGTTTAGTCCAGGTTTAGTCCTGGTTCAGTCCAGGTTTAGTCCGGGTTTAGTCCTGGTTCAGTCCAGGTTTAGTCCGGGTTTAGTCCTGGTTCAGTCCAGGTTTAGTCCGGGTTTAGTCCTGGTTCAGTCCAGGTTTAGTCCGGGTTTAGTCCTGGTTCAGTCCAGGTTTAGTCCTGGTTCAGTCCAGGTTTAGTCCTGGTTCAGTCCAGGTTTAGTCCAGGTTTAGTCCTGGTTCAGTCCTGGTTTCAGTCCTGGTTCAGTTCTGGTTTAGTCTGGGTTTAGTCCTGGTTTAGTCTGGGTTTAGTCCTGGTTCAGTCCAGGTTTAGTCCAGGTTTAGTCTGGGTTTAGTCCTGGTTCAGTCCTGGTTCAGTCCTGGTTCAGTTCTGGTTTAGTCTGGGTTTAGTCCTGGTTTAGTCTGGGTTTAGTCCTGGTTCAGTCCAGGTTCAGTCCAGGTTCAGTCCAGGTTTAGTCCAGGTTTAGTCCTGGTTTAGTCCTGGTTCAGTCCAGGTTTAGTCTGGGTTTAGTCCGGGTTTAGTTCAGGTTTAGTCCTGGTTCAGTCCAGGTTTAGTCCAGGTTTTAGTCAGTCCAGGTTTAGTCCTGGTTCAGTCCAGGTTTAGTCTGGTTAGTCCTGGTTTATCCTGGTTCAGTTCCAGGTTTAGTCCTGGTTCAGTCAGTCCAGGTTTAGTCCTGGGTCAGTCCAGGTTTAGTCCTGGTTTAGTCCAGGTTTAGTTCAGGTTTAGTCCTGGTTCAGTTCAGGTTTAGTCCTGGTTCAGTCCTGGTTTAGTCCTGGTTCAGTTCTGGTTTAGTAACATTTGTCTTTCATGTTCTCAAACATTCCCACAGGTGAAGGGGCTGAAGTGTCTTGCTCAAGGACACATCAACAGCAGCATTCCAAAAGAATCGAACCAGCAACCCTCCCGTAAGTGGGCGCCTGGACTCCCAAACTTTTACACCGGGCATGTCCAAACTACGACTCGACTCGACTCGACTCGACTCGAGATAAACTCACAGAAAATGCAACATTTAGAAAAATTCACTTCTGTTTGTGACGTCAGTGAAAAAAGTTTAGACAAATGTTTTACAAAAAAAAATGTGTTAAGTGAAAAATGTTGTTAAAATGTCAAATGTGTGTGTGTGTGTGTGTTTAATGTGTGTGTGTGTGTTTAATGTGTGTTGTGTGTGTGTGTGTTTAATGTGTGTGTGTGTGTGTGTGTGTTTAGTGTGTGTGTGTGTGTGTTGTGTGTGTGTGTGTGTGTGTTTAATGTGTGTGTGTGTGTTTAATGTGTGTGTGTGTGTGTGTGTGTGTGTGTTTAATGTGTGGTGTGTGTGTGTGTTTAATGTGTGTGTGTGTGTGTGTGTGTGTTTAATGTGTGTGTGTGTGTTTAATGTGTGTGTGTGTGTGTGTGTTTAATGTGTGTGTGTGTGTGTGTTTAATGTGTGTGTGTTTAATGTGTGTGTGTGTGTGTGTGTTTAATGTGTGTGTGTGTTTAATGTGTGTGTGTGTGTGTGTTTTGTGTGTGTGTGTGTGTGTGTGTTTAATGTGTGTGTGTGTGTGTGTTTAATGTGTGTGTGTGTGTGTGTTTAATGTGTGTGTGTGTGTGTTTAATGTGTGTGTGTGTGTGTGTGTGTTTAATGTGTGTGTGTGTGTGTTTAATGTGTGTGTGTGTGTTTAATGTGTGTGTGTGTGTTTAATGTGTGTGTGTGTGTTTAATGTGTGTGTGTGTGTTTAATGTGTGTGTGTGTGTTTAATGTGTGTGTGTGTGTGTGTTTAATGTGTGTGTGTGTGTGTGTTAATGTGTGTGTGTGTGTTTAATGTGTGTGTGTGTGTGTGTGTGTGTGTGTTAATGTGTGTGTGTGTGTTTAATGTGTGTGTGTTTAATGTGTGTAATGTGTGTGTGTTTAATGTGTGTGTGTGTGTTTAATGTTGTGTGTGTGTGTTTAATGTGTGTGTGTGTGTTTAATGTGTGTGTGTGTTTAATGTGTGTGTGTTTAATGTGTGTGTGTGTGTGTGTGTGTTGTGTGTGTTTAATGTGTGTGTGTGTGTTTAATGTGTGTGTGTGTGTGTGTTTTAATTGTGTGTGTGTTTAAGTGTGTGTGTGTGTGTGTTAATGTGTGTGTGTGTTTAATGTGTGTGTGTGTGTTTAATGTGTGTGTGTTTAATGTGTGTTTTGTGTGTGTGTGTGTTTAATGTGTGTGTGTTTAATGTGTGTGTGTGTGTTTAATGGTGTGTGTGTTTTATGTGTGTGTGTTTAATGTGTGTTTAATGTGTGTGTGTGTGTGTGTGTGTTTAATGTGTGTGTGTGTTTAATGTGTGTGTGTGTTTAATGTGTGTGTGTGTGTGTGTTTAATGTGTGTGTGTGTGTTTAATGTGTGTGTGTAAGTGTGTGTGTTTAATGTGTGTGTGTGTTGTGTGTTGTGTGTGTGTGTGTGTGTGTGTTTAATGTGTTTAATGTGTGTGTGTTTAATGTGTGTGTGTGTGTGTTTAAGTGTGTGTGATGTGTGTGTGTGTGTTTGTTTGTGTGTGTGTGTGTGTTAAGTTGTTGTGTGTGTGTGTGTGTTGTTGTGTGTGTGTGTGTTTAATGTGTGTGTGTTTAATGTGTGTGTGTGTGTTTAATGTGTGTGTGTGTTTAATGTGTGTGTGTGTTTATTGTGTGTGTGTCGTTTGTGTGTTTCTCTTTGAACATGTGTTTTTCTGTCACACTGAGTTGTGTTGTTGTTGTTGTTGTTGTTGTTGTTGTTGTTGTAATAAAGACGAATCTAAAGTCCAGTGTGTCCTGTGTTTATGTAACGAGACTCTGCTCCTGGTTTAGTCCAGTCCTGGTTTTGTCCTGGTTAGTTTAGACCTGGTTAGTCTGTTCAGTCCTGGGTTAGTCTGTTTAGTCTGGTTCATCCTGGTTTAGTTGTTAGTCCTGGTTTAGTCCTGGTTTTAGTCCTGGTTTAGTCCTGGTTTAGTCCTGGTTTAGTCCTGGTTTGTGGTTTAGTCCTGGTCCTTTTAGTCCTGGTTTAGTCCTGGTCTTTCGGTCCTGTTTAGTCCTGTTTAAGTCTAGTTGTTTAGTCCTGGTTTAGTCCTGGTTTAGTCCTGGTTTAGTCCTGGTTTAGTTCCTGGTTCAGTCTGGGTTCAGTCCTGGTTTAGTCCTGGTTTAGTTCCTGGTTTAGTCCTGGTTTTCCAGTCCTGGTTTAGTCCTGGTTTTCCGGTTTAGTCCTGGTTTAGTCCTGGTTTAGTCCTGGTTTAGTCTGGTTTAGTCCTGGTTTAGTCCTGGTTAGTCCTGGTTTAGTCCTGGTTTAGTCCTGTTTAGTCCTTTAGTCCTGGTTTAGTCCTGGTTTTAGTTTCAGTCCTGGTTTAGTCCTGGTTTAGTCCTGTTAGTCCTGGTTTAGTGCCTGGTTTAGTCCTGGTTTAGTCCTGGTTAGTCTGGTTTAGTCCTGGTTTAGTCCTGGTGTTAGTTCCTGGTTTAGTCCTGGTTTAGTCCTGTTTAGTCCTGGTTTAGTCCTGTTTTAGTCCTGGTTTAGTCCTGGTTTAGTCCTGGTTTGGTGTTAGTCCTGGTTTAGTCCTGGTTCAGTCCTGGTTTAGTCCTGGTTTAGTCCTGGTTTAGTCCTGGTTTAGTCCTGGTTTAGACCTGGTTTAGTTCTGGTTTAGTCCTGGTTTAGTCCTGGTTCAGTCCTGGTTCGTGTTAAAGTTCATGAAGAGTTTAGTGTAAAATAAAAAAGTGTTAGTTTTAGTGTCGTCACCTGTTTGGTCTTGGTCCTCGTAAACCAGGTCTAACTCAGGTCGAAATATAAGTTTTTATTTCTACAAATGTCACAAAGACGGTTTTAATGATCAATATTTATTCACTCCAAGTTTAAACCAGCAGCTCTAAGTTTAGTCTAAACCAAACGAAAAAAGATCTAAACTCTTAAATCTATGGGAAAATAATTTAAAAAGTGTTGAAGTGACGTGTCCGAGCAGCGAGATCGTTTCACTCGACGAGTTCTCTGAAAATAAACGACACAAGACGAGAACGAAACGTCTCAGAGCGAAATAAATCTGAAAACGACATGAAAAATCTGAGAGAAGTTTTAAAATCTTGTCCAGATCAGCGATGTTTCAGAGGAGTTTTACAGGAGTTTTACAGGAGTTTTACAGGAGTTTTACAGGAGTTTCAGAGGAGTTTTAGAAAAGTTTCAGAGGAGTTTCAGAGGAATTTTAGAGGAGTTTTAGAAAAGTTTCAGAGGAGTTTCAGAGGAGTTTCAGAGGAGTTTTAGAAAAGTTTCAGAGGAGTTTCAGAGGAGCTTCAGAGGAGTTTCAGAGGAGTTTTAGAAAAGTTTCAGAGGAGTTTCAGAGGAATTTTAGAGGAGTTTTAGAAAAGTTTCAGAGGAGTTTCAGAGGATTTTTTGAAAAGTTTCAGGGGAGTTTCAAAGGAGTTTTAAAGGAGCTTCAGAGGAGTTTTAGAAAAGTTTCAGAGGAGCTTGAGAGGAGTTTCAGGGGAGTTTCAGAGGAGTTTAAGAGGAGTTTCAGAGGAGTTTTAGAAAAGTTTCAGAGGAGTTTTAGAAAAGTTTCAGAGGAGCTTGAGAGGAACTTGAGAGGAGTTTCAGGGGAGTTTTAGAAAAGTTTCAGAGGAGTTTCAGAGGAGTTTTTTCAGAGGAGTTTTAGAGGAGTTTTAGAGGAGTTTCAGAGGAGTTAAGAGGAGTTTCAGAGGAGTTTCAGAGGAGTTTTAGAGTTTCAGAGGAGTTTCAGAGGAGTTTCAGAGGAGTTTTAGAGGAGTTTAAGAGGAGTTTCAGAGGAGTTTAAGAGGAGTTTCAGAGGAGTTTCAGAGGAGTTTAAGAGGAGTTTCAGAGGAGTTTTAGAAAAGTTTTAGAGGAGCACATTAGCAGACACAGACGCAGCGTGAGGAGCTTCACAGGAGCAGACACAGTCCTTGTGGTCTCAGGGTGAGTGGAGGGGTCCCTCTAGCGGTGGAGGAGCGTCATCACAGCTGTGGGGACACGCGCCTGTCGGACGCGCGCCTGTCGGACGCGCGCCTGTCGGACGCGCGCCTGTCGGACACGCGCCTGTCGGACACGCGCTCACTTTGCTGTAGCCTCAGGGTAAAGTTCTCCAGATTTAATGAAGCGTAAAGATCTGAATCCTAAATAATTTAAAAAGTGTTGAAGTGACGTGTCCGAGCAGCGAGATCGTTTTACTCGACGAGTTCTCTGAAAATAAACGACACAAGACGAGAACGAAACGTCTCAGAGCGAAATAAATCTGAAAACGACATGAAAAATCTGAGAGAAGTTTTAAAATCTTGTCCAGATCAGAGACGTTTCAGAGGAGTTTTACAGGAGTTTTAGAAAAGTTTCAGAGGAGTTTTAGGAATTTTAGAGGAATTTTAGAGGAATTTTAGAGGAATTTTAGAGGAGTTTTAGAGGAGTTTTAGAGGAGTTTTAGAGGAGCTTCAGAGGAGTTTTACAGGAGTTTTACAGGAGTTTTAGAGGATTTTTGGAAAAGTTTCAGAGGAGTTTTAGAGAGTTTTCAGAGGAGTTTTAGAGAGTTTTCAGAGGAGTTTTAGAGGAGTTTCAGAGGAGTTTTAGAAAAGTTTCAGAGCCTGTCGGACGCTCACTTTGCTGTAGAATCAGGGTGAAGTTCTCCAGGTTTAATGAAGCGTGAAGATCTAGATCCTCCTGTCAGTCCGGATCTGAGAAACTTCAGATGCTGCGTTTTTTTTTTTTTTTTTTTTTTTTTAACTTTATGGTCTTTTTCAAACAGTTTCAACAATTTATGCTTCTTTTTACTGTTGACAGGATCAGATCAGTCAAGACCTGTGATAGTCCTGGTTTAGTCCTGATTTAGTTTTGGTTTAGTTTAGTCCTGGTTAGTTTACCTGGTTTAGTCCTGGTCCTGGTTTAGTCCTGGTTAGTCTGGTTTAGTTCTGGTTTAGTCCTGGTTTAGTTTAGTCCTGGTTTAGTCCTGGTTTAGTCCTGGTTTAGTCCTGGTTTAGTCCTGGTTTAGTCCTGGTTAGTCCTGGTTTAGTCCTGGTTTAGTCCTTTTAGTCCTGGTTTAGTCCTGGTTTAGTCCTGGTTTAGTCCTGGTTTAGTCCTGGTTCAGTCCTGGTGGTTAGTCCTTAGTTTAGTCTTTAGTTTAGTCCTGGTTTAGTTTAGTCCTGGTGGTTAGTCCTGGTTTAGTCCTGGTTTAGTTCTGGTTTAGTCCTGGTTCAGTCCAGTCCTGGTTAGTCCTGGTTTAGTCCTGTTTAGTTTAGTCCTAGTTTAGTTTAGTCCTGGTTTAGTCCTGGTTTAGTCCTGGTTTAGTCCTGGTTTAGTTTAGTCCTGGTTTACCTGGTTCAGTCCTGGTTTAGAGTCCTGGTTTAGTCCTGGTTTCAGTCCTGGTTACCTGGTTTAGTCCTGGTTTAGTCCTGGTTTAGTCCTGGTTTCAGTCCTGGTTTAGTCCTGGTTTAGTCCTGGTCCTGGTTTAGTCCTGGTTTCAGTCCTGGTTTAGTCCTGGTTTAGTCCTGTTAGCCTTGGTTCAGTCCTGGTCCTGGTTAGTCCTGGTTTAGTCCTGGTTTAGTCCTGGTTTAGTCCTGGTTTAGTCCTGGTTTCCTGGTGTTTAGTCCTGGTTTTAGTCCCTGGTTTAGTCCTAGTCCTGTTTAGTCCTGGTTTAGTTCCTGGTTTCAGTCCTGGTTTAGTCCTGGTTTAGTCCTGGTTTAGTCCTGGTTTAGTCCTGGTTAGTTCTGTTCTGTTTATCCTGGTTTTAGTCCTGGTTTAGTCCTGGTTTAGTCCTGGTTTAGTCCTGGTTTAGTCCTGGTTTAGTCCTGGTTTAGTCCTGGTTTAGTCCTGGTTCCTGTTTAGTTTAGTCCTGGTTTAGTCCTGGTTTTAGTCCTGGTTTAGTCTGGTTTAGTTCTGGTTTAGTCCTGGTTCCTAGTTTAGTTTCTGGTTTAGTCCTGGTTTAGTCCTGGTTTAGTCCTGGTTTAGTTCTGGTTTAGTCCTGGTTTAGTCCTGGTTTAGTCCTGGTTTAGTCCTGGTTTAGTCCTGGTTTAGTCCTGGTTTAGATGAGATTGGGACATTTCTTGTATAAATTTGGACAAATCCGTGTTGTTTTTTGTATAAATCCGTGGGACGGGGACACGGGGACAAACACAGAGACTCCACAGACCCTGAACTGGATCCTCGTCTTTACAAACAAATATTAAACAGAGAAACTCTTTTCACATTTGGTCCCGTCAGAAGAAACTCTGGGCAAATGAAGACAGAAGACGAGGAGGACGAGGACGAGGACGACATCTAGTGGTGAAACGGCGTCATCACGACCAACAGATGAACGAAGCTCCTGCTGTTTCTGTTTCTGTTTCTGTTCAGAACCTGAAACTGTTGAATTAAACTTGACGCTGACAGATTTCGTCCTCCACGTTCAGTTTCAAAAGACTTTTACAAAACAGTTCAAGAAAAAAAAAAAAAGGATGAATAAATAAACAGAAAACAAAAGACAGAAGGGAACAGAAAAGATGTAAATGAAAATTAGATTTGACAGCAGGACTAAACCAGAACTAAACCAGGACTAAACCAGGACTAAACCAGGACTAAACCAGGACTAAAACCAGAACTAACCAGGACTAAACCACTAAACCAGGACTAACCAGAACTAAACCAGGACTAAACTAAACCAGAACTAAACCAGGACTAAACCAGGACTAAACCAGGACTAAACCAGAACTAAACCAGGACTAACTAAACCAGGAACTAAACCAGGACTAAACCAGGGACTAAACCAGAGGACTAAACCAGGACTAAACCAGGACTAAACCAGGACTAAACCAGGACTAAACCAGGACTCCAGACTAAACCAGGAACTAAACTAAACCAGGACTAAACCAGGACTAAACCAGGACTAAACCAGGACTAAACCAGGACTAAACCAGGACTAAACCAGGACTAAACCAGGACTAAACCAGGACTAAACCAGAACTAAACCAGGACTAAACCAGGACTAAACCAGGACTGAACCAGGACTAAACCAGGACTAAACCAGAACTAAACCAGGACTAAACCAGGTCTAAACCAGGACTAAACCAGGACTAAACCAGGTAACTAAACCAGGACTAAACCAGGACTAAACCAGGACTAAACCAGGACTAAACCAGGTCTAAACCTAGACTAAACCAGGACTAAACCAGGACTAAACCAGGACTAAACCAGGTCTAAACCTGGACTAAACCAGGACTAAACCAGGACTAAACCAGGTCTAAACCTGGACTAAACCAGGACTAAACCAGGTCTAAACCAGGTCTAAACCTGGACTAAACCAGGACTAAAACCAGGTCTAAAACCAGGGACTAAACCAGGACTAAACCAGGTCTAAACCAGACTAAACCAGGACTAAACCAGGACTAACCAGGACTAAACCAGGACTAAACCAGGACTAAACCAGGACTAAACCAGGACTAAAACCAGGTCTAAACCAGGACTAAACCAGGACTAAACCAGGTCTAAACCAGGTCTAAACCAGGTCTAAACCAGGACTAAACCAGGACTAAACCAGGACTAAACCAGATCTAAACCAGGACTGAACCAGGTCTAAACCAGGTCTAAACCTGGACTAAACCAGGACTAAACCAGGTCTAAACCTGGACTAAACCAGGACTAAACCAGGACTAAACCAGGACTAAACCAGGACTAAACCAGGTCTAAACCAGATCTAAACCAGGACTGAACCAGGTCTAAACCAGGTCTAAACCAGGACTAAACCAGGTCTAAACCAGGTCTAAACCAGATCTAAACCAGGACTACACCAGGACTAAACCAGGTCTAAACCAGGACTGAACCAGAACTGAACCAGGACTAAACTAAGACTAAACCAGGACTACGTTAGATCTAACACAGGACTACACCAGGACTAAACCAGAACTAAACCAGGACTACATGAGGTCCAAAACAGGTTTAAACCAGGACTATATGAGGTCTAACACAGGACTAACCCAGGACTAAACCCAACTAGGACTAAACCAGGACTAAACCAGGACTAAACCAGGACTAAACCAGGACTAAACCAGGACTAAACCAGAACTAAACCAGGACTAAACCAGGACTTAAACCAGGACTAAACCAGGACTAAACCAGGACTAAACTAGGACTAAACCAGGACTAAACCAGGACTAAAACCAGAACTAAACCAGACTAAAACCAGGACTAAACCAGGACTAAACCAGGACTAAACCAGAACTAAACCAGGTCTAAACCAACTAAACCAGAACTAAACCAGAACTAAACCAAACTAAACCAGGACTAAACCAGACTAAACCAGGACTAAACCAGGACTAAACCAGGACTAAACCAGGAACCAACTAAACCAAACAAAACCAGCCTAAAACTAGGACTAAACCAGAACTAAACCAGGACTAAACCAGGACTAAACCAGGACTAAACCAGAACTAAACCAGGACTAAACCAGAACAGGAACTAAACCAGGACTAAACCAGGTCTAAACTAGGACTAAACCAGGAACTAAACCAGGACTAAACCAGGACTAAACCAGGACTAAACCAGAACTAAACCAGGACTAAACCAGAACTAAACCAGGACTAAACCAGAACTAAACCAGAACTAAACCAGGCCTAAACCAGGACTAAACCAGGACTAAACCAGGCCTAAACCAGAACTAAACCAGGACTAAACTAGGACTAAACCAGAACTAAACCAGGACTAAACTAGGACTAAACCAGGATTAAACCAGGCCTAAACCAGGTCTAAACCAGGACTAAACCAGGACTAAACCAGGACTAAACCAGGTCTAAACCAGGTCTAAAACCAGGTCTAAACCAGACTAAACTAGGACTAAACCAGGACCAAACAGGACTAAACCAGAACTAAACCAGAACTAAACCAGGACTAAACTAGGACTAAACCAGGACTAAACCAGGACTAAACCAGGCCTAAACCAGGACTAAACCAGGACTAAACCAGAACTAAACCAGGACTAAACCAGGCCTAAACCAGGACTAAACCAGGACTAAACCAGGTCTAAACCAGGCCTAAACCAGGACTAAACCAGGACTAAACTAGGACTAAACCAGGACTAAACTAGGACTAAACCAGAACTAAACCAGAACTAAACCAGGACTAAACCAGGACTAAACTAGGACTAAACCAGAACTAAACCAGGTCTAAAGCAGGTCTAAACCAGGTCTAAACCAGGTCTAAACCAGGACTAAACCAGGACTAAACCAGGACTAAACCAGGTCTAAACCAGGACTAAACCAGGACTAAACCAGGACTAAAAAAGCACGTCTAAACCAGGTCTAAACAGGTCTAAACCAGTAAACTAAAACCAGGTCTAAACCAGGTCTAAACAGGTCTAAACCAGGACTCTTCTAAAGCAGGTCTAAAACCAGGTCTAACCAGGACTAAACCAGGACTAAACAGGTCTAACCAGTCTAACCAGTCTAAACAGGTCTAAGCAGGTCTAAAGCCAGTCTACAACCAGGTCAAACAGGTCTAAACCAGGACTAACTAGGACTAAACCAGAACTAAACCAGGACTTAAACCAGGACTAAACCAGGACTAAAACTAGGACTAAACCAGGACTAAAACCAGGACTAAACGAGGACTAACCAAACTAAACCAGGACTAAACAACCCAGAACTAACCAGACTAAACACGATGGGGATAACGATGATAGAACAATAAGGAAAGCTAACTGAAGAACTGAAAAGAACCAGAAACCGACCTAAAGTCCAGCGACAGTAAAACATAAGATCTATAAACCAGTAAACCAGTCTTAACCAATTACTGTTAAACACCTCAGATTCCTAACATCTGAAGGAGCTAACGCCGAATCGGTGTAGAGACAGCAGCAGTGGGTACTAAAGACGTAAGAACAAACTCTAGAATACTATAAAGTGCAATCTTATGACCTAAAGACAGAGAGGGGATTATCATAATCTGGTCATCTAAAAGAACTACTGCGAGGATCATGTTACAACCTTAAGAAGAGGGATGCTATAAAACTAAAGACTTCTACCTATTAATCCTTGAGGAACCCTTAAAACTAGTGATCAAACCATAGAATCTAGAGATCCACGCGATCACTCTAAAAATAGACAAACACAAGTAATTGGATAGATGAATTCCTCAGTGACTAAAGCTCAGCCTATATAAGACATGACTTCTAAGAAGTCAACGAGACCTAGATCATTGTTGACTTTACACCCAGAAATCCATACCAACTAGACAATGATAATCATGACTATTAATCCAACGTGTGTTCCATCCAAACACAGGTCTAAAGACAGGTCTAATTATCTCAGGCCCTACATAAAACTCTAACCGACAATAAGCACACAGGAACTAAACCAAGGTCTAAACCAAGAAGTACCAACTATACCAGAACTTCTACACAAGGATGTGCCTCAATATCCGATGTCGTACTATAGAGATGCGCGAGGGACTAATACCAGTGATCTAAACTGAGCCGCTATGCGAGAGGAGCGCGAGAACTGACATCTCGAGGCAGCTAAGATAGGAACAATGAGAGAGCGAGAAGGACGGTGAGAACACGTCATGAACTAAGAACTAAAACCAAGGACATGAGATCTAGAGAGAATAACTATACCCATAGAACACCTAAACCAGACTAACACAGGATTAAACTAGAACTAAACACAGGACTAAACATAGCAGCAGCTTAAATATTAACCTCAGGATATTCTTATCTAGCCAAGAGTAATCTGATCTGTACATAAACTCAGGACTAAAATACAAAGAGTGATCAACCAAATACGGTAGAACTATACTAAACCAGAGACTATGACCTATGTGCTTAAATCACCAGAGTCTATATGCTAGTCATAGAAAGTGACCACTAACGCGTCTAATATCCTGGTACTAAACACTAAGAGATACCATAATATCAGGTTCATTATGGCACCTAATGTGTCTCTTAAATCAGCATCAACTTAAACCGACTAACCTGGGTACTGGAAACCAGGTGGGCAAGAAGACAGATCATAAATGCATAGAGGATCGTAAATACCAGAATCTAATGAGTAATAAAAAGAGAAGGGAGACCGGGGTAACTATAGATCTATTTAATGAGTAAAGGACTAAACCAGAAGACTTAAACCGTGTGAGTAACTCAATAAACAAATAAGATACATAAGGTATCAATAAACCATTTGTACTTATGAGTCTATAATGTGCACTATAGACCAAGAGAATGAAACCTATAGATCGTTGTATTCCAGTGATCTATCCAACTTTGTGATGGATCTTTAGAGACCAGAATGAAACCAGGTCTCAACACCCTAGACCTAATTCCATGATATTCTGTAATAAGCACCAACCTCTAGGCACTCAAGAAACCAGGAACTTACATCACACAGAATACTAAACCAGACGTCAAGACGTCAGGATCATAAGACGCAGAAACTAATATGAAACCACAGTAAGCAAAACGTGTGCAAAACTCAGTAAGTCTGTGAGAGAGCGATGACGGTTTTATTCTTTTCTATGGTACGTTTAAAATACCGTAGAGACTATATCTGAGGACCTAATATTACTCTATGACATAAAACAATTGGACCTGAGAACCATTGGATATGGGAAACACGGTCTAAAACTAGAGACTAAACAGGACTAAACCGAGGCAACTCAAACCAACTGTGATCGTGAAACCAGGACTGTTGATATTGGAATCGAGAGCACTAAAGACACCAGACAAAAGATAGGTACAATGAAGACGGGAGGTGCCAATAACCAGAACGTGAGAGCCAGGACCCTGAGAAGACAATGATCACGGACTTAAACAAAGAAATCGATCCACCTTATCGTGAATACTTGGGGAACGTGAAGACCACAGTATTAAACCAGGTCTAAACCAGGTCTAAACCAGCGTCTAAAACCAGGACTAAACCATGGATAACAATAATAACGCGAGAAGATCATTAATACCAGCATCCTAAAAACTAGGATAAACCAGGGACTTAAAGCATATTTGGACTAGTACCTAGACATACTTTTAAGGTACCAATGTACCTATAATACCTAGTGTAGCATGAAACAATATGACTAATAACCTAACATGTCCTCTTCTTAGGACTAAATACCAATCTTAAATATCTAAGGTCCCTAAACTTGAGGACCTAATAACAACTAAACCGCCCAGACTACTCTATGAGAACGTCAAGCCATAACCACAGGCATTAAACCATGGACCTAAACCGGCCCTAAACCTGACTTACGAAACCAGGCCACATAAACCAGGGACTAACCAGGCCTAACTAGGACTAAACTCAGGATCTAAACTAGACTTTACAAACTCGAGGATCTAAACACGAGGACCTAAACCAGGACTTTAAATCCAGAGCTAAATTATTCCAGGTCTAAACCAGGTCTAACCATGACTAAACTAGGACTTAAACCAGACTAAACAGGACTAAACCAGACTAACAGAACTAAACTCAGACAAAACCAGGACTAAACTATGACTAAACCAGAAGTTTAAAACACCAGGAAGGTCTGAAAGGCAGCGTCGTAAACTCAGCGTCTACATTCACGCGTTCTATAACCAGTGTACTAAATCCTCAAGGTGACTAACACCTAGGATGTCTAGAGAACACATCGTCTACCAAGCAGATCATGAACAACGCACAGGACTACTCAACCGCGACACCGGTACCTCCTGCAGAGTCTCACACCGCTCTAGATAGACGCGCGTCTACAGACTCTCTGTAGGTATCAAAATTGCAACAGTTCCTTAATTACCAGGTCTAAACGTCAGGATCTATAATGAAAAGAGTTAAACCAGGGACTAAACCAGACTAAACCAGACTAAAACCATCCAAAGGTTAAACCAGGTAAACCTAATTAAACCAGACTAAACCAAGACTAATACTAGGTCATAAACAGTCCTAAAACCAGGCTCAATAACCAGACTAAACAGGTCTAAACAGGCCTAACCAGGACTAACCAGGCAAACTGAACCGCCCAGAATTAACACGCTTACTAGGACTTCCTGACAAGCAGGGACTAAATGGTCTAAACCTAGGACTATATAGAGCCAGGCGACGGGACTGGGGGCAAGGACTTCCACCCCTCCTATGCCGCACGGAACTAAAACTAACCAGGACTTCAGATTAAACGTGAATGGCACTTAAACAGTGTTTCCGAGGAAAAACCAGTCTCCAAAACCAAAGGACTAAACCAGGACTAAACTAATAAAAACAGGACTAAACTACTAAACAGAAAAAATAAAAGGAAACGGCTAGACTAAGGACTAAAACCAGAACTAAACCAGGCAAACAGACTAAAACCGACTAAACCAGGACTAAACCAGGACTAAACTAGGACTAAACCAGGACTGAACCAGGACTAAACCAGAACTAAACCAGGACTAATCTTGGACTAGAACTTGGAGTCTAGTTCCAGATCAGATGGTCGTGTCACACATCACACAGAGAACAGCAGCGTTAGTTTATCTTTATTATTTTCTTTACATTTTTTCTTTCGCCGCAGAAGCCGTTTTCACCTCAGATTCGTCTCTACGAGCAGATATAGTTCACATCCATACATCTTTAAAGCAACAGTACGGGTTATTTTGGATGAATACTGACGGTGGGTTAGTCCAAGCAGCAGCGTGTGAATGAACCTTTGGGTTAAAACGAAAATCTGACTAAAGATAAAATCAAAATGTGAAGCAGCCGGTGAGAAAAGGCTGATTCAAAGACGGTTGGTGTTCAGACGGCGAGCTCCGGAGGGACGGACGTGACGCTCTCGTTACCGTGGTGACGTGTAAACTACAGCAGTGAACGGGCCGAAGCTCAGGCCGTAGGTCACGCAGGTGTTTTAAAGTCGACTCAAACTGTTTCTGAAAATTAACCCTAAAAGCTCGGCCAAAATGTAAAGATCTAAACACTTAAATCTGTCAGAAAATAAGTTAAAAATACAGAAAGGATGTGTCCTGGTTTAGTCCTGGTTCAGTCCTGGTTTAGACCTGATTTAGTCCTGGTTTAATCCAGTTTTAGTCCTGGTTCAGTCCTGGTTTAGTCCTGGTTCAGTCCTCGTTTAGACCTGGTTTAGTCCAGTTTTAATCCTGGATTAGTCCTGATTTAGTCCAGTTTTAGTTCAATTTTAGTCCTGGTTCAGTCCAGTTTTAGTCCATTATCCATTTTTTCCATTTTTCATTTAAACACAAAATCGAAAACTGATAAAAACGAATCCTTATCTGTTTTTTTCATTTTATTTTTGGAGACAAATAATAGTTTTGTTTTCTCGTTTTTCTTATTTTTAATTTTACTTTGAAAAACGAGTGAACGAATGATGTTCCGTCCCTCCAGACTCACCTGAACATGTCACAGGTACGACAAGGATTTTACGTAGAAAATAAAGAAAATAAAGAATATAAAGAATATAAAGAATATAAAGAATATAAAGAATACATAAACTCTGATCTGTCGTTATAAAATCTGAAGCACTTCCTGTTACAGCGGGCAGGGCGGGGTCGGCAGGTGCTACAGCGGGCAGGGCGGGGTCGGCAGGTGTTACAGCGGGCAGGGCGGGGTCGGCAGGTGCTACAGCGGGCAGGGCGGGGTCGGCAGGTGTTTACAGCGGGCAGGGCGGGGTCGGCAGGTGCTACAGCGGGCAGGGCGGCGGTCGGCAGGTGTTACAGCGGGGGGCGGGGTCGGCAGGTGTTACAGCGGGCAGGGCGGGGTCGGCAGGGTGCTACAGCGGGCAGGGGGGGTCGGCAGGTGCTACAGCGGGCGGGCAGGGCGGGGTCGGCAGGTGTTACAGCGGGCAGGGCGGGGTCGGCAGGTGCTACAGCGGGCAGGGCGGGGTCGGCAGGTGCTACAGCGGGCAGGGCGGGGTCAGCAGGTGCACGCTCTCCTCGCTCTGGGGGAACAGCGAGTCCCGGAAGCGGATCATGTGACCTCTGACCCGGGCGGGGCTCAGGGCGTCGTCCACCAGGATCCGGCGCACGGGTCGATAAACACGATAACGCCTGAAACCAGAGAAGAAGAAGAAGAAGAAGTCTGAGACGCAAGGAAATACTCACGCCAAAGTACTACTATTACTATTACTACTGCTACTGCCACTACTATTACCACTACTACTACTACTACTACCACTACTACTACTACTTCTACTACTACCTTTAAGTCATGCTTTATTGTCGTTCCCTTTATAGAATCAGAGCTGGAGTTGTGTTTGTTTCATTTACATGTTTGAGTAACTCTCCAAAGCTCCAAACGCTCTGCTCCACTTTGTGATGTCATGAAGTGGTAGTTTTTAAGTGAACAGGGTTCCTCCTGCTGTGTCATAAAAAACTCTTAAAAACACAGAATTAAAAAATTTCAAAATAATGCCTTAAAAAGTCTTGAATTTTTATATCTGTTTCTAAAATTTGTTCAGAAAACGTAACTTGTCCGTATTACATTTCTCCTCAAAAGTTAAATTTGTCAACCACCATTATCATTTTTTTTTTTTTTATTTATTCATTTATTTATTTTTATTGTTTTTTTTTTTTTTTTTTTTTGCTGGGGTTATTTTGAGGGAAAAATGCACAGATATGATGTTTGGTACACATATTTTGTAATTTGCTATTGAAATGTATAAATGAAATTATATATATAAAAAAATAAATCCTTGTCACTGAAGATCACGCTCATGGATCTATTATTATTTTTATGATAGTTCTATGATCACGAGCTACAGCAACACAAGAAACAAGCTCAGCAGAAAAGTAAAACCAAAGAAAATCTCAGCAGAACACAAAGTTTGATTAACACCATTTTGTTGTTTTCTAACATTTTTTAACGTTGGTTTTAAATTATCGTGTGATACATTTCATGCTGGAGTTATGGAGAAGAGTCTCTACTCCCAGTGTCCTTTGTTTGAGAA
>NW_026571175.1:37141057-37147086 GCF_026225935.1 Boleophthalmus pectinirostris | reverse complement strand
TTACATTTTAAAAGTCACCTCCCAACACTGCACAGATGTGCCTCAAGGTCAAGAAATGACAAAAGTGCAAAGCAGTGATGAAAGCAAAGGGTAAAGGCGAGTGTTGAGTTTTTCAGAGTTGATTTTTGTTTCGTACATATGTGTTTTCATTCATAGTTTTAAGGACTTCAGAGAGAATCTATGGAAAAAAGAACCATGAATGAAAAAGTGTGTCCAAACATTTGACTGGTGGTGTATATGAATAGTGTATATGAAGTGCCCACCCCTGTGACCACGCCCAGTCCCTGTGACCACGCCCAGTCCCTGTGACCACGCCCACCAATAAGCCCGAAACGGCATATTACCCAGAATGCCTCTCACCACTTCCTGCTCTGATGCTCCTGCTTCCGCTCACTGTGGCTGTGCTGCTCCAGATCTGAATCCTCTACTACGACTATTTCTACTTCTACTTCAGCGTATTCAACCCTCCGCTCAGCGGTGAGTCTTATTGTTCAAACTCGCTCGTTCGAAGTGTCTGTGATCGTCCTGTAGCGATGTTTGGTCGCTGTTAATGCTAATGCTAACGCTAGTAGCGGCTAAACTAGCGGGTGCCGCGAGTCACTTATTTACTCTCGTATTGATTAAATACGAACCAAACTTTAATTTCTATTGTTGCCGAATTTATGGCCAAACCTTAAACCCTTAAAGGACACCCTGATTTATGTATTTTACACCCGTTTTGGTGTTTATTTGATTGAATGTAATGAATGAATGTAGCTACATACTTTGAAAACAGAGAGCAGGAGCGAGGCAAGAGAGTTTGTTGCTAAGGCGGTTTTGTCACCCGCGTTACACCATCATCATATTCTGGAATCTAAAATAGTTTTGGAGCCTGAGAAGCTGTCGCCGTAGCAACGTGATGTTCTAATGCCGCCCTGGATCTCCATGGTGATAGAACTCTGCTTTATGACATCATCAGAGAAGCACGACGCTGCTTTAAAGTAAACTTTGAGTGACACAGTGAAATAAACACTAAAGTGACAGAATACTTTTACTAATACTTTTACTACTGCTACTTCAAAGCAGCGCTCTGCTTTATGACATCATCAGTAAAGAACAAGCACAAAGCTCAAAGCAACTTACTGTTTTGAAGAAGATTATAAGTGTAACACGAAACAAACACTACAGACACAGAATACTGCCACTTCTGCGTGTACTACGACTACTGCGTGTACTACGACTACTGCGTGTACTACGACTACTGCGTGTACTGCTACTAGAGCTACTACTACACGTTTACACTAGAGCTTTTCTCTCTTTACTACATATTTAAACAGAAAAAATGCCCTGGTGTTTTTTTAGAAAATCCCGACCTAAGGTCAAGCGCCAAATCTTAGAGGCTGAGAACCGGGAACTAAAAGAGAAGAACAAAAAGTTATTAAATTATAACCGGGAACTGATTGAGATGGTCCAGAACTACATATGTCAGAAGGAGCGACAAAACAAGAGGATCCAAAACTTACAAAAGAAGAACCAGGAACAAAACGAGACGATCCAAAACTTAGAAAATCAGAACCAGCAACAAAACGAGAGATCCAAAACTTAGAAAATCAGAACCAGCAACAAAACGAGAGGATCCAAAACTTAGAAAATCAGAACCAGCAACAAAACGAGAGGAACCAAAACGAGACGATCCAAAACTTAGAAAATCAGAACCAGCAACAAAACGAGAGGAACCAAAACGAGACGATCCAAAACTTAGAAAATCAGAACCAGCAACAAAACGAGAGGAATCCAAAACTTAGAAAATCAGAACCAGCAACAAAACGAGAGGAACCGAAACTTAGAAAATCAGAACCAGCAACAAAACGAGAGGATCCAAAACTTGGAAAATCAGAACCAGCAACAAAACGAGAGGAACCAAAACTTAGAAAATCAGAACCAGCAACAAAACGAGAGGATTCCAAAACTTAGAAAATCAGAACCAGCAACAAAACGAGAGGAACCAAAACTTAGAAAATCAGAACCAGCAACAAAACGAGAGGATCCAAAACTTAGAAAATCAGAACCAGCAACAAAACGAGACGATCCAAAACTTAGAAAAATCAGAACCAGCAACAAAACGAGACGATCCAAAACTTAGAAAATCAGAACCAGCAACAAAACGAGAGGAACCAAAACGAGACGATCCAAAACTTAGAAAATCAGAACCAGCAACAAAACGAGAGGATCCAAAACTTAGAAAATCAGAACCAGCAACAAACGAGAGGAACCGAAACTTAGAAAATCAGAACCAGCAACAAAACGAGAGGATCCAAAACTTGGAAAATCAGAACCAGCAACAAAACGAGAGGAACCGAAACTTAGAAAATCAGAACCAGCAACAAAACGAGAGGATCCAAAACTTAGAAAATCAGAACCAGCAACAAAACGAGAGGAACCAAAACTTAGAAAATCAGAACCAGCAACAAAACGAGAGGATCCAAAACTTAGAAAATCAGAACCAGCAACAAAACGAGAGGAACCGAAACTTAGAAAATCAGAACCAGCAACAAAACAAGAGGATCCAAAACTTAGAAAATCAGAACCAGCAACAAAACGAGAGGATCCAAAACTTAGAAAATCAGAACCAGAAACAAAATGAGATTAACCGAAACTTACGAAATCAGAAGCAGCAACAACACGAGACGATCCAAAAGTTAGAAAATCAGAACCAGCAACGGCAGGAGAGGATCCAATTCGCAATAAATCTGAACAGGGAACGGCGCGAGAGGATCCAAAACTTACAAAAGAAGAACCAGGAACAAAACGAGACGATCCAAAACTTAGAAAATCAGAACCAGCAACAAAACGAGAGGAACCGAAACTTAGAAAATCAGAACCAGCAACAAAACGAGACGATCCAAAACTTAGAAAATCAGAACCAGCAACAAAACGAGACGATCCAAAACTTAGAAAATCAGAACCAGCAACAAAACGAGACGATCCAAAACTTAGAAAATCAGAACCAGCAACAAAACGAGACGATCCAAAACTTAGAAAATCTGAACCAGCAACAAAACGAGACGATCCAAACTTAGAAAATCAGAACCAGCAACAAAGTGAAATAATCAGCACCTTAATAGATTATAGCCTCGAACTGCACCAGAGGATCCAAAACTTAAAAATCAGAACCAGCAACAAAACGAGACGATCCAAAACTTAGAAAATCAGAACCAGCAACAAAACGAGAGGAACCGAAACTTAGAAAATCAGAACCAGCAACAAAACGAGAGGAACCGAAACTTAGAAAATCAGAACCAACAACAAAACGAGAGGAACCGAAACTTAGAAAATCAGAACAGGCAAAGGCACGAGACGATCCAAAACTTACAAAAGAAGAACCATCAACAGCACGAGAGGATCCAAAACTTAGAAAATCAGAACCAGCAACAAAACGAGACGATCCAAAACTTAGAAAATCTGAACCAGCAACAAAACGAGACGATCCAATACTTTGAAAATCTGAACCAGCAACAAAGCGAAATAATCAGCACCTTAATAGATTATAGCCTCGAACTGCACCAGAGGATCCAAACCTTAAACAATCAGAACCAGCAACAAAACGAGACGATCCAAAACTTAGAAAATCAGAACCAGCAACAAGACGAGTGGATCCAAAATTCCATAAATTGTGTCCAGGAACTGATCAAGAGGTTCTAAACTTAAACAATCAGAACAAAGATCTGTGCAAATGATCGAAAAGTCCTCGGTTAAGAACCAGAAGCTACAGATCAGGTTTAGATCGGGTTTCAGACCTGGTTTAAACCTGGTTTAGACCTGGGTTAGACCTGGGTGAGATCAGGTTTAGATTGGGTTTTCAGACCTGGTTTAAACCTGGTTTAGACCTGGGTTAGACCTTGTTTAGTCCTGGTTTAGTCCTGGTTTAGACCTGCCGGTATTACATCATCCATCCGGTATTATGACATGTCTCTATTTACTCTATTTTTGTTTAGCACTCATGCCTCACAGCAAGAAGGTTGTGGGTTGGATCCCCGGGTGACCCGGGTTTTTCTGTGTGGAGTTTGTGTTTCTCTTCGTGTCTGGATGAGTTTCCTCCGGTTTCCTCCATCAACACAAAACCTGCTCCAGGTCCATGACCAGTTGAGAGTCAAAGACACTTAAACACAATCAATTCAATCATTGTGTCCTTAGGCAAGACACTTCACACACATTGCCTCGTATGAAAGCGGTGTGTGTGTGAGTGATGGTGGTGTTCGGAGGGACCGATGGCGCCGATTGACATGGCAGCCGCGCTTCTGTCAGTCTGCCCCAGGGCAGCTGTGGCTACAACAGTAGTTTACATCAGCAGGTGTAGAGTGAATGAATAATGCTGAATAATGTTCTGTAAAATATCTTTGTGACAAAAAGTTACATGTTTTATATTTGTGACTACAAAATAAATAAACTATTCTAAATATTTTAAAATATATCAACATTTCATCATTTGTAAATCTAGTTATTGAAAAAAACTAAATCACACACAAAGTCGGACTCTCCTGAAACTCTGAGAGAATCAAAACAACAAAAATGTAGCGCTGTATCATAATAATTTAGTAAAACAAACCAAAAACTACTCTGGGTGATATATCGATACAGCAGCCCACGATATCGATACTGTATCATCACATTAAATCATATGATATATCAATATAAGTGCGCGTGTGTGTGTGTGTGTGGAGGGTCAGATAAACTCACCTGTAAACCATGAAAGCCACAAAAGCAAAGAGCGCGGTGAGGACGGCGCTGGAGGAGATGACCACCTCTGCAGTGTGGGGGCGCTGTGGAGCTGTACACGCACACGCACACACACAAGGAAGACAGTTACTGGTTTTGCCAAGCCGTGTAGATGTTGTTGCTGTTTTTCCGACACTTTTTAGTTTCACTGTTCCTATTTTTATTTTTTTGAGAGTTACGATGGTTTGCCCAAGCGCGTAAACTATCGCAACTCTCAGAAGCCGAGTTCGTTATATGTGCAGTGCATGTTCTCCCTCCATGCTCGCTTAGCCACCTTATATTCTCCGCAGATCGACCAAACCGGCCCAAGCGTCTTATGATATATGGGAGCACAAAGTATAACAAGCCGTCACATTATTATTCATGTTGGAAAAGAGGAACGTTTGAAAAATAATGTCCCATTTCTGCCAGTAAATAAAATATAAAAGCGCCACAGAAAGTCATAATTATGAGTTTTTTAAAGTCATAATTATGAGTTTTATTATTAGTAATAATTATGAGCGGAATTACTTGTTTTAAACTCATAATTACAAGTTTTAAAGTCCTAATTATAAGTTTTAAAAGTCCTAATTATGAGTTTTAAAATCATAATTATGAATTTTATTATGAGTAATAATTACGAGTGGAATTACTTGTTTTAAATTCATAATTATGAGTTTTAAAGTTATAATAATGAGTTTAAAGTCATAATAATTACAAGTTTAAAATTCATAATTATGAGTTTTATTATGAGCAGTAATTATGAGTGGAATTACTTGTTTTAAACTCATAATTACGAGTTTTAAAATTATAATTATGAGTTTAAAAGTCATAATTACAAGTGTAAAAGTCATAATGACTTTTAATGGAAATGGGCTTCCATAGTAAAGAGAGGCTTACATTGTAATTTGTTTTGTTAAAATCAGCTTAAAAATGACCAAAACACAAATAAAATGTGACTAGTCATGAGTGATGTCTGCGTAATAATTTCCTTAATTATGCACTCTTTTCACTATTTTATTACCGACCACCAAAAAACGTTTTTTATTTTGAAATTCGGGTCACCTTATGTGTGAGAGATTCTTTAACAGGACAAATTTACAGCACCTGTTGTTGTTGAAACTAAAGCAGTTTTTTCTGGTCAGATTGTGTTAAAATGAAGCTCAGAGTAAAGTCTCACTCAGACAGAGCAGAGCCTACAGTTAGCATCAGTACACAGTCTATGTTTCTCTTTTTTTTTTTTTTTTCAAACTGTGGAGTCAAAGATCTGCTGGTGCGTGAGTCTGACCTGGAGG
>NW_026571175.1:37133557-37136057 GCF_026225935.1 Boleophthalmus pectinirostris | reverse complement strand
AGAGCGGGCCTAAGACCGAGATCGAGACAAGACCAGGACCAGACCGGGACCAGACCGGAGGCTCAGAGCCCACAGCAGGGCCGGAGCTCGAAGCTGAGGCTCGGACCCCGTGGAGGCTCGGAGTCAAAGCTCGGAGTCCGTCCCGGTCTCAGTCCCGCTCTGGTCTCGGTCTGGTCCCGGTCTGGTCTCGGGACCTGGATCCGTCCTGGTTCAGTCCGTATGCGGTGCAAAAGTCCGGCATCGCAGTCACTGAAGTCACGTAAACGGGGAACGGTCGTTATCCGTTTTTTCCATTCTTCATTTAAACACAAAATCGAAAACTTTTGGTTTTGGAGACAAATAACAAAGAAAACTGTTGTTTTTTTCGTTTTCTTATTTTTGGTTTTATATTGAAAAACGAATGAACGAATGATACACGGATTCATCACAACAATGAGATTTACTGATTTATTTATTTTTTTTTAGATTATGCAGAATTGATTTCAGCATTTTGTGCTCCACAATATTTTCTGATTCTCATGTGGCCCCAGAGAAAAAAGACCCACCGACCCCAGAAGTTACATTACAATACACAGAGAAACATACACATGTACACATGTGCATATGTGAGTACTTTGCTGGTGCACAAGGAGCAGGTAGAAGTTTAGAAAACGTCTGGAGTCTCCATTCAGCGTCACATGGGCCTGTTATCCCATAAACTGTGTAAAGTGGATCAAATGAGTGTGACGTCACCAGGCACTGGAGGCCGCGGGCTCCGAGTTTGGCCCCAGCAAACAGGGACAAACATGTTGGAATTATGCCCATGAATGTCATCACAACCAACGAACCAATCCAGAGCGAAGCTGCTGAAGCTGGAAAGCTCCAAAAAGTAAAAATAAGGTTAGAAGACAAACTGCAGCCTGTGCTGGGAAAGTTCATTTTCTACATGAACTAATTCAAAGTTCAGTTCACAAATTCCAAAATAAACTTGTTGGTTCATAGTTCATAATTGTTAATAGTTAATAGTTTGTTCATAGTTCCTGTGGGAGCCTAAACCCAGTTTTTATTTTTTTTTTCATTACTGAGATAATTATTCTTAATGTGTTTGATTTAATATTTACTTAAAATGCATCATTTTTGGTATTTTGGTCATTCTTTATGGACATGATTATTTGTTGATTATTTGTTACAACATTATTTGGTCTATTTTCATTTTTCTTTAACATTAGCAATAATTAATTGAATCATAAGTTTACTTAAGTAATGTTTATTTTTTGTATTATTTTGTGGTTATTTTACGGCTCCTTATTTAAGACGTGTGCAGGTGCACCAGGACAGGGTGGAGTGGAGCCAAACAGGTTTTTGACCTCCTGTCACTTGTACGTTAAACTTCCCCTTTTTGTTTGTATTTGTATTTGTATTTTTATGTCCTAATAATGTGAATCTTCAGTAAAGAGTTTTTAAACTGCACTTGGATCACTGTGTCAGTGTGTCATTTTAAATTTGCTGTTGATGTGATGAAGTGTGGAGTTTCTTTTTGAAAGCCGGCAGGCAAAGTTTGCACATAAATTAGGTTCTTCGCTCCTTGACTCTTTTAAATGTTCATATGATGAGTTTTTGTTGCTGCTGCTACAGTCGCCTCCTGCTGCTTTTTTATTTTGTCTCGTTTCGGTGACAAATGCGGCGACGCGACGCTGGAAGCTCGTGTTGTTGCCAGATTAAATTTTTCTTTTACTAAATATTGCGAGCTCTTTACGGTGTGTTTAGTCGGGTTTTCGTCTGGAACACTAAAGAAATCTGGTCTATACTGAACGAAGTTAAATACACAGTGTGTTCAGTTCATGTTCGTTCAGGTGCAACGCTGACGGCAGCTGCATATATTTACAGAGTTATTTAAAGCTACTCAAACTACTGTATCTACTTGTGCAGCTGTGGCTGAAGGGGTGCCTGGGTGGCGGGTGGGTGCTGCGGATGTGCCTGGGTGGCGGGTGGGCTGCGGATGTGGGTGCGGTGGGTGCTGCGGATGTACCTGGGTGGCGGGTGGGTGCTGCGGATGTGCCTGGGTGGCGGGTGGGTGCTGCGGATGTACCTGGGTGGCGGGTGGGTGCTGCGGATGTGCCTGGGTGGCGGGTGGGTGCTGCGGATGTACCTGGGTGGCGGTGGGTGCTGCAGATGTACCTGGGTGGCGGGTGGGTGCTGCAGAGGGCACTCGGGGGGTGGCGGTGGCGGCAGAGGGGGGGCACTCGACGGGGAAAGCCGCCTCCACCACCATCTTCACGCTGCGTCTCCCCGGGGTGCTGTAGGTGTGGGTGATGGTCTCCCGGTGGGTGACCAGCTGGTTGCCGTCCCTGAAGTCCCAGAGGAAGTCGACGGAGGCGGCGGTCTTCAGGTACTCGCTGGGGTCGTGCAGTTTCACCTGGAACAGAAGCTCCTCCCCCTGGAAGAACACGCCGTCGGACATGTTCACCGCCGACTTCTGAGACAAGCTCACGGACACCGGGATCTTATCTGAGGACGACAA
>NW_026571175.1:37106057-37131057 GCF_026225935.1 Boleophthalmus pectinirostris | reverse complement strand
TGTAGTGGGCGTGGCAATGTGTAGTGGGCGTGGCAATGTGTAGTGGGCGTGACCTGGTGTAATGGACGTGGCCTGGTGTAGTGGGTGTGGCAGTGTGTAGTGGGCGTGGCCTGGTGTAGTGAGCGTGACCCGGTGTAGTGGGCGTGGCAGTGTGTAGTGAGCGTGACCCGGTGTAGTGGGCGTGGCAGTGTGTAGTGGGCGTGACCTGGTGTAGTGGGCGTGGCCTGGTGTAGTGGGCGTGAACATAGGTTTGGTCTTTGTGGGTGTGGTCTGGTATGTGGTGGGCGTGGCCTGGTATTCGATGGGCGTGGTCTGAGGTATTGTGGCCAGACCCTGCGTTCGATTAACTTCCCACTCCCACTCGGACCGATTCGGAAGGATAATCGGACGCAGGGATAGCTTTGGTCATTGTAGGCTTGTGTGCAGTGGGCGTGGCCTTGTGTGCGGTGGGCGTGGCCTGGCTCCGAGCACCTGAGGCCTCCAGCTCCGTACCGTCCTCGCAGTGCTCGTCCCACAGCGGCTCCCCGTCGGCGCCCTCCTTCTGGCAGGGGGGGTACTGCAGTTTGGCGGTGAAGGTCACACTGGAGCCGTTCAGCGCCGGACTGTCGCTCGTCAGAACCACCTTGGGTTTACCTGCACCACCGGGAAAACGCACCAACAGCAAAAAGTCATAAAGTCTAGACGATGCCAACAGAAACTGTCGTCTGTCAAAATGCACTTTACACGGGCGTCTGTCAAAATGCACTTTACACGAACGTCAAAATGCACTTTCAAAATGCACTTTACACGAACGTCTCTCAAAATGCACTTACACGAACGTCTGTCAAAATGTACTTTACATGGGCATTTCTCAAAAATCACTTTACATGGCGTCTTTCAAAACGCACTTTACACGAGCGTGTCTCAAAACGCACTTTACACGGATGTCTCTCAAAACGCTCTTTACGTATGCACTTTTTTTTGGTTACATTTTTAAGACAGTAAAAATGAGGTGCAGAGCTTTCAAGTGCTCTAAAAGTCTAAACTCAAACCCTGTTGGATGGTTGTTATTCCCGTGTCTCACCGCTGTGTCTCTGCAGCTCTCTGGACAGGGGCGGGTACAGCTCGTCGTTCCAGGGGGCGCTGTCGGGGTCCCAGCCCGGGATGGGGGGGATGGGGAAGGGGAACCAGCCCGAGGGGGAGTGTTTGTGCTGGAACATGTCTGCGTACGCTGCGACACAGAAGAAGAAGAGAGCAAAGAAATATTATCGTTCTGAGAATCTAAAAAGCAGATGTGACATTTTAGTATCTTTAGAGTAAATGTGACAAATGAGAACTTTGCACCTGGAGTTTGTTTTTATTTTTTTGCCTGTTGCGTTTTGAAATTGAATTTCTTATAAACATTGCTGCTTGGTGCAATGTGCGTCAGACAAAGGAAATATATTTAGAGTCATCTGTTTCAAGTGATCGGTTGGTTTCACAACCGTTCGGTCAACGCGTTGCTTAAAGACATTACTACGAATGGAGAGGGGCCGAACAATGCAAACGTTACAACACAACAAAAAGCCACAACGGAAATGACTGCGGGGCTCTATTTTACTGCAAACGCCACAACACAAACGCAAATGCCGCAACACATTAAAAAGCCACAACGGACGAGGGACGGACGAGAGACGGACGAGGGACGGACGAGGGACGGACGAGGGACGGACGAGGGACGGACGAGGGACGGACGAGGGACGGACGAGGGACGGACGAGGGACGGACGAGGGACGGACGAGGGACGGACGAGGGACGGACGAAGTTAAATTTGTAGTTAAATTTACTCTCAGAGCCTTATATCTCTGAGAATAAATTTAGTGAAGTTTACTTACTGTACCTGTACTTTTAGGAGAGGAGAGAGAAAAGAGAGAGAGAGGAGAAAGAGAGAGAGAGAGGAGAGAGAGAGAGAGAGGAGAGGAGAGAGAGGAGAGGAGGAGAGGAGAGAGAGAGGAGGAGAGGAGAGAGAGGAGGGAGAGGAGGAGAGAGAGAGGAGAGAGGAGAGAGGAGAGAGGGAGGGAGAGAGAGAGAGAGGAGAGGAGGGAGAGGAGGGAGGGAGGAGAGAGGAGGAGGAGAGGGAGGAGGGAGGAGAGAGAGAGGAGAGAGAGAGAGGAGGGAGGGAGGAGAGAGAGAGGAGGGAGAGAGAGGAGAGAGGAGGAGAGAGAGAGGGGAGGGAGAGGAGAGGAGGAGGAGGAGAGAGAGGAGGAGGGAGGAGAGAGAGGGAGAGGGAGGAGGGAGGGAGGGAGGAGAGGAGAGGAGAGGAGGAGAGAGGGAGGGAGGAGAGAGAGAGAGAGAGGAGGGAGGAGAGAGAGGGAGGGAGGGAGGAGAGAGAGGGAGGGAGGAGGAGGAGAGAGGAGGAGAGAGAGGGAGGAGGTAGGAGGGAGGGAGGGAGAGGGAGGAGAGGAGGGAGGAGAGAGGGAGGAGGGAGGAGGAGAGGTAGGAGGGAGGGAGGACCTCAGAGTTGTGGATATTTGACCAATCAGCTGTAATTAAGTTCATGGGACTGTGACTGTGCACTTCCCTTAAACCTCCCAAACAGAGACGGAGCCACAGGAGAGTCACAAGGGGCCCCTGACGTCACAAGAATGGCCCCTGAGGTCACAAGAATGGCCCCTGAGGTCACAAGGATGGCCCCTGAGGTCACAAGAATGGCCCCTGAGGTCACAAGAATGGCCCCTTGTCAGAGGGCCCCCAAGTGAGAAGGACCCACAAAAAAAAAACAGAACAGAACTCAGAGCAGTGTTTGTCTGCAGGATTTTATCAGGATCTGACATCAAGACTCAAATCACTGTCAACGATCAGACCTCACCTGTTCACACCGAGTCACCTGTTCACACCCGAGTCACCTGTTCACACCCCTGAGTCACCTGTTCACACCTGAGTCACCTGTTCACACCTGAGTCACCTGTTCACCTGTTCACACCTGTCAGTCACCTGTTCACACCTGAGTCACCTGTTCACACCTGAGTCACCTGTTCACACCCGTGTCACCTGTTCACACCTGAGTCACCTGTTCACACCTGAGTCACCTGTTCACCTGTTCACACCTGAGTCACCTGTTCACACCTGAGTCACCTGTTCACACCTGAGTCACCTGTTCACACCTGAGTCACCTGTTCACACCCGTGTCACCTGTTCACCTGTTCACACCCGTGTCACCTGTTCACACCCGTGTCACCTGTTCACACCTGAGTCACCTGTTCACACCCGTGTCACCTGTTCACACCCGTGTCACCTGTTCACACCCGAGTCACCTGTTCACACCTGAGTCACCTGTTCACACCCGTCACCTGTTCACACCCGTGTCACATGTTCACACCCGTGTCACCTGTTCACACCTGAGTCACTGTTCACACCTGAGTCACCCGTGTTCACACCTGTTCACACCCGTGTCACCTGTTCACACCCGTGTCACCTGTTCACACCCGAGTCACCTGTTCACACCCGTGTCACCTGTTCACACCCGTGTCACCTGTTCACACCCGTGTCACCTGTTCACACCCGTGTCACCTGTTCACACCCGTGTCACCTGGTCACACCCATGTCACCTGTTCACACCTGATCATCTGTTCACACCTGTGGCCCTCACCTGTTCTCAGGTGAGAACAGTATTACCACACGTGATGACATCACAAGGTGGAACGGTTTGAGAGAAAAGCCAAAATCTGCAGGGTTTGTGTGTTAAATGTGTGACGAGGAAACAGACCAGGAACAAGTGTGACAGGGGCCGTTTAAGCAATGAAAAGACAAAAAAAACTTTTTTTATTTTAATATTTTTAGATCAAAAAGTAAAACTAAAAGAGCTGGATTTAGTTTTAGAAGTATGGACAAAGAATAAGTAATGTTCTCTAAAATGTTTTTCTAGAACTTTACTGTGGGGCCCCTGTGTCTGAACGCCTGGGGCCCCTGAAAATCCTTGCGACGCCACTGCAGGGCCAAAAGACGCACTCACAAAACTTTAACACTTTTAGATTCTACAAACAAGAACAAAACAAACAAACAAACAAAAAACTACAAAGTGAGTATTTTAAAACTCAGGGATGTACAAAAGTAGATCACTTTATTAAAGAGACATTGTGTAACTTTTCCTGGAACGAAGAACAGAATTTTATTTGACGTTGGCGTTGGATTCTGCCGTGGGTTTGCCCAAAGTATCGAAAATCAGACACTAATCGATTCTAAAACGAGTATCGGAACTAGATCCTGGATTTTCACAGGAATCGATACTAAAAAAGTCCCAGGACAGAATCGAGTAGAAGCTTTAGAACATTTAGAACCATTTAGAACATTTAGAACATTTAGAACATTTAGAACGATCTGGATCGGAACAAGGTTAAGAGACATAGACTAGTGTAGACCCATGGACCTGGTTTAGACCTGGTTTAGTTTTCTGGTTTACTGGTTTAGATCTGGTTTAGTTTAGTTCTGGTTTAGTCCTGGTTTACCTGGGTCCTGGTTTCCTGGTTTTAGTTTAGTCCTGGTTTAGACCTGGTTTAGTTCTGGTTTAGTCCTGGTTTAGACCTGGTTTAGACCTGGTTTAGACCTGGTTTAGACCTGGTTTAGTCCTGGTTTAGACCTGGTTTAGTTCTGGTTTAGACCTGGTTTAGTTCTGGTTTAGTCCTGGTTTAGTCCTGGTTTAGACCTGGTTTAGACCTGGTTTAGTCCTGGTTTAGACCTGGTTTACCTGGTTTAGACCTGGTTTAGACCTGGTTTAGTCTTGGATTTAGACCTGGTTTCTGGTTTAGACCTGGTTTAGTCCTGGTTTTAGACCTGGTTTACCTGGTTTCTGGTTTAGTTCTGGTTTAGTTCCTGGTTTAGTTTCTGGTTTAGTCCTGGTTTACCTGGTTTAGTCCTGGTTTAGACCTGGTTTAGTTCTGGTTTAGTTCCTGGTTTAGTCCTGGTTTAGACCTGGTTTAGTCCTGGTTTAGACCTGGTTTAGTTCTGGTTTAGTTCTGGTTTAGTTCTGGTTTAGAGTGTGAGAGTCTTGAGGATCGAGTTTTGACCTTACTGAAGTATCGTCACGTCGCTATGACAACAGCCGAAAAGTCCGTCACTGCACCTTTAACTGCAGCTCGTCAAACTTTGGATCAAACTTACTTTTGTGAGTTTCTCCTTGACGCACAAACCACGACGCGCAAACGAGAAGAAGGCCACAGCCAAGGGGCCCCATGTCTGGGAAAGGGTCAAGGGTCCTGGGTCCTCGGGTCCTGGGTCCTGGGTCCTGGGTCCTGGGTCCTGGGTCCTCGGGTTCTGGGTTCTGGGTCCTGGGTCCTGGGTCCTGGGTCCTGGTCCTGGGTCCAGACTCGTCTCTGGGGCAGATGGTTTAATGCGAGGCCCTCGGCTCAGGCGACATGTGACAGTTTAACGAGAGACAACGTTCGTCTCATTATGGACCTTACAGAACTGCACATGCGCAAACCCGGACTAAACCAGAACTAAACCAGGTCTAAACCAGGTCTAAACCAGACTAAACCAGGTAAAACCAGGACTAAACCAGTCTAAACCAGGACTAAACCAGGTCTAAACCAGGTCTAAACCAGGAGTCTAAACCAGGTAAACCAGAACTAAAAACCAGGTCTAAACCAGGACTAAAACCAGGTCTAAACCAGGGACTAAACCAGCTAAACCAGAACTAAACCAGGAACTAAACCAGGTCTATAACAAAAAACCAGGCAGGTCTAACCAGGGACTAAACCAGAAGGTCTAAACTAAACCAGACTAAAACCAGGTCTAAACCAGGACTAAACCAGACTAAACCAGGTCTAAACCAGGTCTAAACCAGAACTAAACCAGGTCTAAAACCAGGGAACTAAACCAGGTCTAAACCAGGTCTAAAAAAAACCAGAACTAAACCAGGTCTAAACCAGAACTAAACTAAACCAGGTCTAAACCAGACTAAACCAGAACTAAACCAGCTAAACCAGAACTAAACCAGAACTAAACCAGAACTAAACCAGGTCTAAACCAGAACTAAACCAGGTCTAAACCAGGTCTAAACCAGGAAACTAAACCAGGACTAAAACCAGGTCTAAACCCTAAACCAGGACTAAACCAGGTCTAAACCAGGACTAAACCAGGTAACCAGGACTAAACCAGGTCTAAACCAGGTCTAAACCAGGACTAAACCAGAACTAAACCAGGTCTAAACCAGGTCTAAACCAGGAACTAAACCAGGAACTAAACCAGGACTAAACCAGGACTAAACCAGGACTAAAAACCAGGTCTAAACCAGGACTAAAACCAGAACTAAACCAGACTAAACCAGTCTAAACCAGAACTAAACCAGGTCTAAACCAGAACTAAACCCTAAAAACTAAACCAGGTCTAAACCAGGACTAAACCAGGACTAAACCAGGACTAAACCAGGTCTAAACCAGGACTAAACCAGGACTAAACCAGGTCTAAACCAGACTAAACCAGGTCTAAACCAGGACTAAACCAGGACTAAACCAGGTCTAAACCAGGACTAAACCAGGTCTAAACCAGGTCTAAACCAGGACTAAACCAGTCTAAACCAGAACTAAACCAGTCTAAACCAGGACTAAACCAGACTAAACCAGACTAAACCAGGTTCTAAACTAAACCAGGTCTAAAAACCAGAACTAAACCAGGACTAAACCAGGAACTAAACCAGTAGGACTTAAACCAGAACTAAACCAGAACTAAAAACTAAACCAGTCTAAACCAGAAACTAAACCAGGACTAAACCAGAACTAAACCAGGACTAAACCAGGTCTAAACCAGAACTAAACCTAAACCCTAAACCAGACTAAACCAGAAACTAAAAAACCAGGTCTAAACCTAAACCAGGACTAAACCAGAACTAAACCAGGTCTAAACCAGAACTAAACCAGGACTAAACCAGAACTAAACCAGGTCTAAACCAGAACTAAACTAAACCAGGACTAAACCAGGTCTAAACCAGGACTCTAAACCAGGTCTAAACCAGACTCTAAAACTAAACCAGGTCTAAAACTAAACCAGGACTAAACCAAACCAACCAGGTCTAAACCAGGTCTAAAAACCAGGTCTAAACCAGGACTAAACCAGGTCTAAACCAGGTCTAAACTAAACCAGGTCTAAACCAGGACTAAACCAGGGACTAAACCAGGACTAAACCAGGTCTAAACCAGGACTAAACCAGGACTAAACCAGGACTAAACCAGACTAAACCAGAACTAAACCAGGTCTAAACCAGAACTACTAAACCAGGACTAAACCAGGTCTAAAAACTAAACCAGGACTAAACCAGGACTAAACCAGGAGAACTAAACCAGAACTAAACCAGGTCTAAACCAGAACTAAACCAGGACTAAACCAGGTCTAAACCAGGACTAAACCAGGTCTAAACCAGGACTAACATCACATAGAAAATCTTCATCTGTTTCTTTACTTTCTGTGAAAATTTGAAGTTATTTCAATAAGATTTGTCACAATTATTGACCCGTAAAATGATTTTCAGGACACCGTGTGTTTCCATCAACAGATACACAGAAACACAAACGTGAAAACTACAATAAAACTAAACTACTGAGCAAAACGTTATGGTCAGGAATAAAACAGAAGTTTGACTGATTCTAGAATTTAAATTAAAAAATGATTTTAACACTTTATAATAACTACACCTTATTCAGCCTTAATAAAGCATGAACAAAGACTTAATTAATAATGATTCATGCTTAGTAACTACTTAATTACTACCTGAATTAGCACTTAACTTGCACTTAATTCTCCTGTGCTGTAAATAGTTACTCATAAATAATTTCTTACTTAATTACTCATGAACTAACCATTTGAATGTTTACAAATGTATATTTAAGTAAAAATTTGAGCATTTATTAATGATTAGTAAACTATGAGAGAATGATTTACTAATAATGAAATGCAATGATCATTCAGCAGCTGTTATCTGTTCGTTAAATCTTTCTGAGAGTTTTTCTAAAGTCAAGAATAATTATGTTTATTAAACATTTGTTAACGCTGATCAAATTCCAGAGAAACAATAATGCATTATTAGTAAATCATTCTCTCATCGCTTACTAATCATTAAAAAATGCTCAAATTTGTACTTAAATATGCATTTGTAAATGGTTAGTTCATGAGTAATAAAGTAAGAAATAATTATGAGTAACTATTTACAGCACAGGAGAATTAAGTACAAGTTAAGTGCTAATTCAGGTAGTAATTAAGTAGTTACTAAGCATGAATCATTATTAATTAAGTCTTTGTTCATTATTAATTAAGTCTTTGTTCATTAATTAAGTCTTTGTTCATTATTAATTAAGTCTTTGTTCATTATTAATTAAGTCTTTGTTCATGCTTTATTAAGGCTAAATAAGGTGTAGTTATATAAAGTGTTACCAAATGATTTCATCGATTAATCGGACCTGAGCTGGACTCGCGCTCGCTCTGAATTCGTTCAGGATTTCAGAATTAGTTTCCCCTGAAGAATCCCGTTTATTTTTAGTTTAAGTCACAAGCTTTTCATCTCAAATGTTCAAATGGTTCTGGAATTTTGTAGCATTTTCACAAGTTTTTGGAAGCCGTTTTGAGAGGATCTGTGCCTTTGGGAAAACGTGAGCTGCTGCGTCACCGGTGGATCTCCTCGTTATCAGATGGTTGATTGACAGGTGTAATAAAACATCCAGAGAGACGTGAGTGTGGAGATCAGGGAAAGAAGATCCAGCAGCGTCATGAGCTGAGCGTGGAGCAAACTCGGCTCGTAACGGGTCCGGCGTGCTCCTTTATTCAATTATAAAATTAAGTGTTTAACGAGCCTCATGTGAGTCCAGTATTATTCCACAGAGTCCATCAAACACACGGCACAAAGCTCTGTGCTTCAAGTCAACGTCTCAACTGTTCAAGTGACGCATTCACTCAGACTCTAAAATCAGACTCAGACTCTAACATCAGACTCAGACTCTAACATCAGACTCAGACTCTAACATCAGACTCAGACTCTAACATCAGACTCAGACTCTAACATCAGACTCAGACTCTAACATCAGACTCAGACTCTAACATCAGACATCAGACTCAGACTCTAACATCAGACTCTAACATCAGACTCAGACTCTAACATCAGACTCAGACTCTAACATCAGACTCAGACTCTAACATCAGACTCAGACTCTAACATCAGACTCAGACTCTAACATCAGAAACTCAGACTCTAACATCAGACTCAGACTCTAACATCAGACTCTAACATCAGACTCAGACTCTAACATCAGACTCAGACTCTAACATCAGACTCAGACTCTAACATCAGACTCAGACTCTAACTCAGACTCTAACATCAGACTCAGACTCTAACATCAGACTCAGACTCAGACTCTAACATCAGACTCTAACATCAGACTCTAACATCAGACTCAGACTCAGACTCTAACATCAGACTCAGACTCTAACATCAGACTCAGACTCTAACATCAGACTCTAACATCAGACTCTAACATCAGACTAGGACTGTTCTGTAAACTGTATTGGGTCTGTGGTTCTTAAAGTATCTGCACCGAAGTTTTATTGTCTAAAAATAAAATAAAATAAAATAAAATAAACAAGTTGAGTTTAAAGAGTTTACAGTCAGTTTCTTGTCAGTTTGGTCCAGAGTTATTCCTCACGTATCTCATGAGTTTTTAAGAACTTTTCACAGCTTTACATAAAACTAACAACAATTAGCATGCTAACACACACTTCCTGATTCTATGAAAATGAAAGAGTTTATGCAGAAGCAGAAGCAGAGGATTTACTCTGACCTCAAAGCCGCTCACACAGTCCATCTGTAAACGAACGACTTTAAACTCCACACAAAGTAGAGCTGCACGGTACAGAGTACAAAGTACACAGTACAGAGTACACGATACAGAGTACAGAGTACACAGTACAGAGTACACGATACACAGTACACACAGAGTACACAGTACACAGTACAGAGTACACGATACAGAGTACACAGTACAGTACACAGTACAGTACAGAGTACAGTACAGATACAGAGTAACAGAGTACAGAGTACACACAGTACAGAGTACAGAGTACACAGTACACAGTACACAGTACAGTACAGAGTACACAGTACACAGTACACAGTACACAGTACAGAGTACAGTACAGAGTACAGTACAAGTACACAAGAGTACACAGTACAGTACAGAGTACACAGTACAGAGTACAAAGAGTACAGAGTACACAGTACAGAGTACACACACAGTACACAGTACACATACAGAGTACACAGTACAGAGTACACAGATACAGAGTACAGAGTACAGTACAGAGTACACAGTACAGAGTACAGAGTACAGAGTACACAGAGTACACAGAGTACAGTACAGAGTACACAGTACAGAGTACACGAGTACAGTACAGAGTACACAGAGTACAGAGTACAAAGTACAGTACACAGTACAGTACACAGAGTACACGATACAGAGTACACAGAGTACACAGTAAACAGTACACACAGTACAGAGTACAAAGTACACGATACAGAGTACACAGTACAGAGTACACGATACAGAGTACACGATACAGAGTACACAGTACAGTACACAGTACACAGTACAGAGTACAGAGTACAGTACACGTACAGAGTACAGAGTACACAGTACACAGTACACAGTACACACAGTACAGAGTACACAGTACAGAGTACACGAGTACAGAGTACACAGAGTACACAGTACAGAGTACACAGTACAAGAGTATACAGAGTACAGAGTACACGATACAGAGTACACGGTACACAGTACAGAGTACACAGTACAGAGTACACGAGTACAGAGTACACAGTACACAGTACACAGTACAAAGTACACGATACAGTACAGAGTACACGATACAGAGTACACAGTACACAGTACAGAGTACACGATACAGAGTACACGATACACAGTACAGAGTACACAGTACAGAGTACACGATACAGAGTACACAGTACACAGTACACACTACAAAGTACACGATACAGAGTACACAGTACACAGTACACAGTACACAGTACACGATACAGAGTACACGGTACACAGTACACAGTACAAAGTACACGATACAGAGTACACGGTACACAGTACAAAGTACACGATACAAAGTACACAGTACAGAGTACACGATACAGAGTACACGATACACAGTACAGAGTACAGAGTACACGATACAGAGTACACGATACACAGTACAGAGTACACGATACAGAGTACACAGTACACAGTACACAGTACAGAGTACACGATACAGAGTACACAGTACACAGTACAGTACACAGTACACGAGTACAGAGTACACAGAGTACAGTACACAGTACAGAGTACACAGTACAGTACAGTACACAGTACAGAGTACACGATACAGAGTACACAGTACACAGTACACAGTACACAGTACAGTACAGAGTACAGAGTACACAGAGTACACAGTACAACAGTACAGAGTACACGATACAGAGTACAAGTACAGTACACACAGTACACAGTACACACGAGTACACAGTACAGAGTACACGAGTACACAGTACACAGGTACACAGTACAGTACAGTACACGAGTACAGAGTACACAGTACAGAGTACACAGAGTACACAGTACACGAGTACAGTAACAGTACACACAGTACAGAGTACACAGTACACGGTACACAGTAGTACACACAGTACACAGTACAGAGTACACGATACAGAGTACACAGTACACAGTACAGTACAAAGTATACAGAGTACACGATACAAAGTACACAGTACAGAGTACAGTACACGAGTACAGAGTACACAGTACAGAGTACAGAGTACACAGAGTACAGAGTACGAAACGAGTACACAGTACAGTACACAGTACACAGTACAGAGTACACGATACAGAGTACACAGAGTACAGAGTACACAGTACACGATACAGAGTACACACAAAGTACACGAGTACAGAGTACAGAGTACACAGTACACAGTACACAAGTACACGATACACAGAGTACACGATACAGAGTACACGAGTACAGTACACAGTACAAAGTACAACGATACAGAGTACACGATACACACAGTACACAGTACACAGTATACAGTACAATACAGAGTACACGAGTACAGAGTACACGAGTACACAGTACGATACAGAGTAGTACACGATACACGAGTACACGATACACATACAGTAACAGATACAGAGTACAGAGTACGGTACACAGTACACAGTAAAGTACACAGTACACGAGTACACAGTACAGTACACAGTACACAGTACACAGTACAGAGTACACAGTACAGAGTAAACAGATACACAGTACAGAGTACACGATACAGAGTACACGAGTACAGTACAGAAGTACACAGTAACGAGTACACAGAGTACACAGTACAGTACAAGTACACAATACAGAGTACACAGTACACACAAGTACACGATACAAAGTACACAGTACAGAGTACAAGATACAGAGTACACAGTACACAGTACAAAGTACACGATACAGAGTACACAGTACACAGTACAAGAGTACACAGTACAACAGTACACAGTACAGAGTACACGAGTACAAGTACACAGTTACAGAGTACACGATACAGAGTACACAGTACACACAGTACAAAGTACACGTACAAAGTACACAGTACACAGTACAGTACAGTACACAGTACAGTACAGAGTAGTACAGAGTACACGATACAGAGTACACGATACACAGTACAGAGTACACGATACAGAGTACACGGTACACAGTACAAAGTACACGATACACAGTACAAGTACACAGTACAAAGTACACATACAAAGTACACAGTACAGAGTACACGAGTACACGAGTACACAGTACAGTACAGTACACGTACAGAGTACACGATACACGAGTACACATAGAGTACACAGTACACAGAGTACAACAGAGTACACGGTACACAGTACAAAGTACACGATACACAGTACACAGTACACAGTACAAAGTACACGATACAAGTACACAGTACAGAGTACACGATACAGAGTACACAGTACACAGTACAGAGTACACGATACAGAGTACACGATACACAGTACAGAGTACACGATACAGAGTACACAGTACACGTACAAAGTACACGATACAAGTACACAGTACAGTACAGTACAGAGTACACGATACAGAGTACACGGTACACAGTACAGAGTACACGATACAGAGTACACAGTACAGAGTACACGATACAGAGTACACGTACACAGTACACGATACAGAGTACACGAGTACACGATACAGAGTACACGTACACAGTACAGAGTACACGATACAGGTACACGATACAGAGTACACGTACAAGTACACGGTACACAGTACACGAGTACACAGTACACGGTACAGAGTACAGAGTACACGATACAGAGTACACGGTACAGAGTACACGATACAGAGTACACGGTACAAAGTACACGGTACACAGTACACGGTACAAAGTACACGGTACACAGTACACGGGACACAGTACACGGTACACAGTTGTGATGAAGTTGGCTTTTGTCTCATTTTTAAACTCACATTAGGTTAATTTCACATTTTGTTCATTTATCAATATTCAAAGATACAGTTACAATCTTAGTTTTGCTTTATTTATCACATAACACAATGTTTTTAAAAAATATATTTTATTTGTTAATTCATTTGAGTTTCCAGTCTCCACACTGACCTGCAGCTGCACGTGGTCCAGACAGAAGTGGACGTGCCTCGTGTCGCTGTTTTTAAAACGTCTGAGGAGGTCGAGGCCTGAACCACGAGGAGGAAAACTGACTGAACTTTTCTTTCATTATTTTTGTGTATTTGAGTTTTATAGTTTAAGTTTAGTTTATGTTAAGCATTTTGATTTTTAAAAAGGGACTTGGGCCCAGGAAAAGAATTCCTCGCTTTGTTTTGGAGAGTGACTGGAACTGATCCTCACCTGGGGGAGGAACTTCCTGCTGGGCGGGGTAAAAAATCAAAGCAGGCGTCGTCAACTGGAGGAGAGACTTCTGTGCAGATTGTTTGATTTTGATTTGTGTTACGTATTTTCTGTTTTGTTTGGATAGTTTATTTGTATTTTCGTTTGGGTTCACGCCAGAAGTCTGTTGTAAAATAAACTTTCCTTGGACACATTATTTTTTTTTTTTTGTCGTCGTCGTCTGCCTCCTACTGACCACACCAGGCCAACAGAGACGGAGCTGGTGTTACATTTACAGGAAGACTCCCTCAGGGCAGGATTAGTTTAAAAAAAATAATAAAATGTTGTTGTGTCCTTAGGCAAGGCACTTGACCTGCGGTGCCTGGTCTGCCCAGCACAGAGGGAGGAGCGAGAGAAGAAAACTAAAGAAAAACACATCAACTCAATTCAAATCAGCGTGTCTGAGTTCCAATACCGCGAATCATGAATCACTTTCCAGCTCCATAAATCTCCAAACTACAAAAACAACCCAGAGAGAGAAAGAAAGAGAGAAAGAAAGAGAGAGAGAGAGAGAGAGAGAGAGAGAGAGAGAGAGAGAGAGAGAGAGAGAGAGAGAGAGAGAGAGAGAGAGAGAGAGAGAAGAGAGAGAGAGAGAGAGAGAGAGAGAGAAGAGAGAGAGAGAGAGAGAGAGAGAGAGAGAGAGAGAGAGAGAGAGAGAGAGAGAGAGACAGAGAGAGAGAGAGAGAGAGAGAGAGAGAGAGAGAGAGAGAGAGAGAGAAGAGAGAGAGAGAGAGAGAGAGAGAGAGAGAGAGAGAGAGAGAGAGAGAGAGAGAGAGAGAGAGAGAGAGAGAGAGAGAGAGAGAGAGAGAGAGAGAGAGAGAGAGAGAGAGAGAGAGAGAGAGAGAGAGAGAGAGAGAGAGAGAGAGAGAGAGAGAGAGAGAGAGAGAGAGAGAGAGAGAGAGAGAGAGAGAGAGAGAGAGAGAGAGAGAGAGAGAGAGAGAGAGAGAGAGAGACAGAGAGAGAGAGAGAGAGAGAGAGAGAGAGAGAGAGAGAGAGAGAGAGAGAGAGAGAGAGAGAGAGAGAGAGAGAGAGAGAGAGAGAGAGAGAGAGAGAGAGAGAGAGAGAGAGAGAGAGAGAGAGAGAGAGAGAGAGAGAGAGAGAGAGAGAGAGAGAGAGAGAGAGAGAGAGAGAGAGAGAGAGAGAGAGAGAGAGAGAGAGAGAGAGAGAGAGAGAGAGAGAGAGAGAGAGAGAGAGAGAGAGAGAGAGAGAGAGAGAGAGAGAGAGAGAGAGAGAGAGAGAGAGAGAGAGAGAAGAGAGAGAGAGAGAGACGAGAGAGAGAGAGAGAGAGAGAGAGAGAGAGAGAGAGAGAGAGAGAGAGAGAGAGAGAGAGAGAGAGAGAGAGAGAGAGAGAGAGAGAGAGAGAGAGAGAGAGAGAGAGAGAGAGAGAGAGAGAGAGAGAGAGAGAGAGAGAGAGAGAGAGAGAGAGAGAGAGAAGAGAGAGAGAGAGAGAGAGAGAGAGAGAGAGAGAGAGAGAGAGAGGTACTGAGAGCGTGTGCAGAGAGGGAGAGAAGACTGAGCGTGTGCAGAGGGAGAGAGTACTGAGCGTGTGCAGAGGGGGAGAGAGGTACTGAGCGTGTGCAGAGGGGGAGAAGAGGTACTGAGCGTGTGCAGAGGGGGAGAGAGGTACTGAGCGTGTGCAGAGGGGGGGTGTGTGGACTGGCTGAGGGACAGGAGACTCTGTTTCCTGCTCTCACCTCCATCCACTCTGTTTTTGTTCCTTGACTTTTAAAGGACGAGTACAAAACTGCTGCCATCGGTTTAGTTATTTAATTTTATTTAACCTAAATGTTTCCAGATCCACAGACACAGTTCTCATGATAAAAATAAAATGATTCACTCTTATTCACAAAAAACAAAACAAAACAAACATAGGACATGATGCATCATTTATCAAAGCTGAAATCCGGTGAGTTAAAACTAAAATGTGTCTCTGATCTGGACGGTTTCTCTCCCTAAACCCCAGCACCTGCTCCAGTCCTTTTTTAAATTTTAAGTTAAGTAAAGACTGGACTTTTATTTTCTTTAAGCAGATAAAACATTTTATGTTCAGATTTCCTCGTCTTTGTTTCTCTACAGTAAATAAATACCTGTTCATGGAGACTTGGACTCAACAGACAATTTGAAGAGAACAAAGAAGAATGTTCAGGATGTGGTTGTTACATTCATGTCGTTTTAAAAAGCACGACAATATCAAGTAATCCAAAGTATTCAGATTACATTACTCACTTTAAGTAATTTAATGGATTATGTTACAAACTACATTTTGGGATATGTAATCTGTAATCTGTAGGGGATTACATTTTAAAAGTAAACTTCCCAACACTGGTCCTGAGTCAGTGCTAGTGCAGCCTCTGCAGCTCAGAGAGGGAATTCTGGAGGTTCTGAGCTTCACACGAGCCTGAAGTTAAAGTGAGACCGAGACAAACGCAGGACGTGTCTGTGTTCATCTGCAGGTGAAAACTCTGGACACACCGGGTCAGAGAGGAACCTTCTCTTTAAAACACGACTCTGGACACACAGCTCATGTAATAAAAGTCACGTGCAGCGCAGATCAGGACATGACGTCTGACTGTGTCCATGTGACTGTTTCACACACAGCCCCCGACACACGGATCCTTGTGGTCGACACACGCGAGAACGAATGAGGAAGTGTGAGAATCTCAGGATCTGATCGGTTGGACAGATCATAGAGAAGACAGATCTTAGTGCACCAGCGTGTGGGACACTGCGGGACATTGTGAGAAGACGCCTCCTGTCCCCCCCCTCCTCCTCCTTCTGTGTTCTGTGATCAGGACCCCCCCAGAGCCCTGTCATCTGCACCTGCCACGCCCCCTGCCTGTGGACCTGCGCTAATGACAGAGACGTGTCCACTCAGATCACACCATCAAAGACCGGGACGGGACAAGACCACCAGGGGCCACAGGTCCTAACGCACCAACCCCCCCCACAGACTCACCCACAGACTCACCCGCAGACTCACCCACAGACTCACCCACAGACTCACCCACAGACTCACCCACAGACTCACCCACAGACTCACCCACAGACTCACCCACAGACTCACCCACAGACTCACCCACAGACTCACCCACAGACTCACCCACAGACTCACCCACAGCAGACTCACCCACAGACTCACCCACAGACTCACACCACCCCAGACTCACCCCGCAGACTCACCCACAGACTCACCCACAGACTCACCACAGACTCACCCACCTCACCCCAGACTCACCCCACAGACTCACCACCCACAGACTCACCCACAGACTCACCCACAGACTCACCCGCAGACTCACCCACAGACTCACCCACAGACTCACCCGCAGACTCACCCGCAGACTCACCCGCAGACTCACCCGCAGACTCACCCGCAGACTCACCCACAGACTCACCCACAGACTCACCCACAGACTCACCCACAGACTCACCCACAGACTCACCCACAGAGTCACCACAGACTCACCCAGCAGACTCACCCGCAGACTCACCCGCAGACTCACCCGCAGACTCACCCACAGACTCACCCGCAGAGTCACCCGCAGACTCACCCGCAGACTCACCCGCAGAGTCACCCACAGACTCACCCACAGACTCACCCGCAGACTCACCCGCAGACTCACCCCACAGACTCACCCACAGACTCACCCACAGACTCACCCGCAGACTCACCCACAGACTCACCCACAGACTCACCCACAGACTCACCCACAGACTCACCCACAGACTCACCCGCAGACTCACCCACAGACAGGTCCAGGAGCGCGGTCAGGGCAGTGGCACCTGTGGGAGGGGACAGGGGGCACCTGTGGGAGGGGACAGGGGACTCTGGCTGAGCGCGAGGCGGGTGAACAGACCGCGGACTCTGTGAGGAGGTTTCCAGGATCACAGCGAGAGCGCGTCAAGTGCGCGGTCACGTGAGGACGCACGAGGAGGAGCAGTCTGGGTCCGCACCACTCAAGACCACGTGACTCTAAACTTAAGTGCGTGAGGTGTTTCTGAGAACAGTCCCACTCGCAGACTGACCCGCAGTCTGACTGACCCGCAGTCTGACCGCAGTCTGACCCGCAGTCTGACCCGCAGTCTGACCCGCAGACCCGGGCGCGCCGGTGCGGGCTCCGGGATGAGGCCGTGCGTCAGAGCGCTGTTCCGCAGGAGAACAGTCCGCGTGTGGGCGCTGCTGCTCGGGTTGGCTGCGCTCTCTGTGACGCTCACGGATCTGTTAAACCAGAGCCGGTACCGGGACTGGACTGAGGGGGAGAGCGCGGCCCCGGGCCCCCCTCTGCGCTTCGCCTCTCCTCCGGAGCTGGAGGTGATGGTGGACTCCCGGGACGCGGCGTCAGAGCCCGGTGTGCCGCTGGAGTCGCTCCAGGAGGAGCAGCTCCTGTCCGTGTCCTCCGCCGGAGCGCAGCGCGTCACAGCGCGGAAGAAGAAGAGCTACAGGCTCCTGAGGCCGCGCGCGGTGGAAGAGCCGCGCGGCACTGCGCCTGTGACGCGCGCGCAACACGGTCCAGAGAGCGCGAGGAGCGAGAGCGTCCCAGCGCGAGACCTGCACGACTACAGAGCCCCGGGGTGAGTGCGCGGGCCGGGGGTGAGTGTCTGGGGTCGGGGGTGAGTGTCTGGGGCCGGGGGTGAGTGTCTGGGGTCGGGGGTGAGTGTCTGGGGTCGGGGTGAGTGTCTGGGGCCGGGGTGAGTGTCTGGGGCCGGGGGTGAGTGTCTGGGTCGGGGGTGAGTGTCTGGGGTCGGGGGTGAGTGTCTGGGGCCGGGGGTGAGTGTCTGGGGTCGGGGGTGAGTGTCTGGGGCCGGGGGTGAGTGTCTGGGGTCGGGGGTGAGTGTCTGGGGTCGGGGGTGAGTGCGTTCATACTAATAACAGGGGCCAAAAGTTGCTCCTTCGGGTCAGACCTGATGGTGCCCCTGGTGGTGAGCTGGGTGTACTGCGCTTGTGTGTTTGCTCGTACCTGTGACGGCTCGGTGTGTGTGTTGTTTGTGTTGTTGTTTGTGTTGCAGGTGCCTGGGGGGGCAGTACCCGCAGACCCTCCCCTCGGTGAGTGTGGTGCTCTGCTTTAGGGACCCGCCCCTCTCCTCTCTGCTGCACACGGTCCACAGCGTTCTGCACACGGCCCCGCCCCACGTGCTGAAAGAGCTGCTGCTGCTGGACGACGACAGCCACAGCGGTGCGTAAAAACAACACCGTACAAACTACACCGTAAAAACAACACAGTAAAAACTACACCGTAAAAACAACACAGTAACAAACACCACACTGTAAAAAAAACAACACCACGTAAAACGTCTGATCTGTGGGGAAAATGGAACGGAGTGGTCTTCATGGACGTTTTTAACTCTTTTGGACATTTTTTTTTTTCTTTTTTCTTTCTTTCTTTCTTTATTTATTTTTTACTCATAATATTAGAGAAATATAATAATAATAGAGAAACCAGAAATGCCTGACAAATAAAACATCAACAAGGTTTATTATTATTGTAATTTATTCCAGTTCGGCGGGCCGGATTAAAAGGTTTAAAGGGCCGCATACGACCCCTGGGCCATAGTTTGCCCACCCTGTTCTATGGAGATGTCACTACTCTAGAATGTTGTAATGTTCCGCAGTGTGACATTAAACAGTTGTACTCCACATTTATTCAATTACAGGTGGTTTTACAGCTGAAAAATACCAAGAAAAACAACTGGTTTGGTCTCCATGGAGATAGAATACTGTGAAATACTCCAGACAAAGCAAGAGAAAGCACAGAGAAAAGCTCCACCAGAAAAGTTACACAGTGCAGCTTTATCTAAATCAGAGGTGGGCAAACTACGGCCCGGGGGTCGTATGCGGCCCTTTAAACCTTTCAATCCGGCCCGCCGAACTGGAATAAATTACAATAATAAATCTTGTTGTTTTATTTGTCATGCATTTCTGGCGTTTCCCAGTAGATGGCGCACTATATATACATTGAGGTGCGGCGTATTATGTTGGCCGCAATGCTTTATGGGAAAGTGTTCTTACAGGAGTTATTCGGACCATGAGTGAAGTAGTTGGTGGTCAAGATATAAGATACACTGCTTCTGTTTTGAGTTGGTAAAAGTCAAACATAGAAATTTTAAAGATCCTGAATTGTAATATTTATTTATTCGTAGATCATGGAGTCCGGCTGTGCTGCACTCGTAGGTGTGTGTGTATGTGGTTGACTGGCTTGAACTTGATATTTGAGCTAATATCAGTCAGGTTTGGAAACATTAAGTTCAGCTGTTTGTTCACCTGTGGTTTAAAAGGTCTAAACACTTAGAAGAGTTCAGAGTCTTTCATGTAGTTTTGAAGCGCGCAGTGTGATGCCGGAGTTCTACGTAAACGTGAATGTGAATGTAACGAAGCCGAGCTCTTAACACGTTACGTCCTGTCAAACTTCAGTTCAAAGTCAAACTTTAGGACCCTATGTGGCCCGCGAGCCGAAAAGTTTGTCCAGCCCTGATCTAAATGATGTACATTCCGTCGAGACGATCCGAACCTGGACTCTGAGCTGTTCTTGTGTGTGTCGTGTGCAGAGGAGCTGAGAGGAGCTCTGTCGCAGTTCGCGTCTCGTCTGAAGAGGGTGCGTTTGATTCCCACTCCTCGTCGTCTGGGGCCCGGGCGGTGCAGGAGCCTGGGGGCCTCCAGAGCCGCGGGGGACGTGCTGGTGTTTATGGACCCCCGCTCGGAGCCTCACACGGGCTGGTTAGAGCCGCTGCTGGAGAGGCTGGCGCAGGACAGGTACAGGGGGCTGCAGGAAGAAGGACTTTTTATTTTTATTATTTTTTTTTGGGTAAAACTTCCGGTCAAAGGTTTTCTGCGGCAAAATGTGTGTGGACCTAGACTTAAACTTAGACTTAAATTTAGACTTAAACTTAGACTTAGACTTAAATTTAGACTTAAACTTAGACTTAGACTTAAATTTAGACTTAAACTTAGACTTAGACTTAAATTTAGACTTAAACTTTGACTTAGACTTAAACTTTTTAGACTTAAACTTAGACTTAGACTTAAACTTAAATTTAGACTTAAACTTTGACTTAAACTTAGACTTAAATTTAGACTTAAACTTTAGACTTAGACTTAAATTTAGACTTAAGACTTTAGACTTAGACTTAGACTTAAACTTAGACTTAAGTTTAGACTTAAACTTAGACTTAGACTTACTTAGACTTAATTTAGACTTAAACTTAGACTTAGACTTAAATTTAGACTTAAACTTAGACTTAAATTTAGACTTAAACTTAGACTTAAATTTAGACTTAAACTTTGACTTAGACTTAAATTTAGACTTAAACTTAGACTTAGATTTAGACTTAGACTTAAATTTAGACTTAAACTTAGACTTAAATTTTAGACTTAAACTTTAGACTTAGACTTAAATTTAGACTTAAACTTAGACTTAAATTTAGACTTAACTTAAACTTAGACTTAGACTTAGACTTAAATTTAGACTTAAACTTAGACTTAAATTTAGACTTAAACTTAGACTTAAATTTAAACTTAAACTTAGACAAACTTTATTGATCCAAAAGGGAAATTATTTGGACACGTGAGCTCAAACATCACAATAAAATATAATAACAAAGAGAAAAATAGAAATGGTGATAATAAATTCTAAAATAAGAGTGAGTTGTTGTACAGTTGTAGGGAGTATTATCTGTTCACATAAAAGTGAGTTGTTGTACAGTTGTAGGGAGTATTATCTGTCACATAAAAGTGAGTTGTTGTACAGTTGTAGGGAGTATTATCTGTCACATAAAAGTGAGTTGTTGTACAGTTGTAGGGAGTATTATCTGTTACATAAAAGTGAGTTGTTGTACAGTTGTAGGGAGTATTATCTGTTACATAAGGGTGAGTTGTTGTACAGTTGTAGGGAGTATTATCTGTTATATAAGAGTGAGTTGTACAGTTGTAGGGAGTATTATCTGTTCCATAAAAGTGAGTTGTTGTACAGTTGTAGGGAGTATTATCTGTTCCATAAAAGTGAGTTGTTGTACAGTTGTAGGGAGTATTATCTGTTACATAAGTTTGAGTTGTTGTACAGTTGTAGGGAGTATTATCTGTTACATAAGTTTGAGCTGTTGTACAGTTGTAAGGAGTATTATCTTTTACATAAGTTTGAATTGTTGTACAGTTGTAGGGAGTATTATCTGCTACATAAGGTTGAGTTGTGCAGTTGTAGGGAGTATTATCTGTTACATAAGAGTGAGGTGTTGTACAGTTGTAGGGAGTATTATCTGTTACATAAGTTTGAGTTGTTGTACAGTTGTAGGGAGTATTATCTGTTACATAAGTTTGAGTTGTTGTACAGTTGTAGGGAGTATTATCTGTTCCATAAGGGTGAGTTGTTGTACAGTTGTAAGGAGTATTATCTTTTACATAAGTTTGAATTGTTGTACAGTTGTAGGGAGTATTATCTGTTACATAAGGGCGAGTTGTTGTACAGTTGTAGGGAGTATTATCTGTTACATAAAAGTGAGTTGTTGTACAGTTGTAGGGAGTATTATCTGCTACATAAGGGTGAGTTGTGCAGTTGTAGGGAGTATTATCTGCTACATAAGGGTGAGTTGTGCAGTTGTAGGGAGTATTATCTTTGTCTCTCTGTCTCCTCTGCAGGACTCTGGTGGTGTCTCCTCTCCTGGACGTTCTGGACCCGGAGAGTCGGCAGTACAGCGCCTCCCCCTGGCCACTGAGGGGAGTGTGGGACTGGGACCTGGACTTCCACTGGGACCCTTCCTCCCCCCCGTCCTCTTCCTCGTCCTCCTCGTCCCCCTCGTCCTCCTCGTCCTCGTCCCCTCGTCCCCCTCGTCCCCCTCGTCCTCCTCGTCCCCCTCGTCCCCCTCGTCCCCTCGTCCCCTCGTCTTCCCCTCGTCTCCTCGTCTTCCTCGTCCTCCTCGTCCTCCTCGTCCCCCTCGTCCTCCTCGTCTTCCTCGTCTTCCTCGTCCCCCTCGTCCCCCTCGTCCTCCTCGTCCTCCTCGTCCTCCTCGTCCTCCTCGTCCTCCTCGTCCCCCTCGTCCTCCTCGTCCTCCTCGTCCTCCTCGTCCTCCTCGTCCTCCTCGTCCTCCTCGTCTTCTCCGGGGGGACGGCCGCAGGAGGACGTGGACATCCTGCCCCTCAGGTGAGTCCCAGTCTGACACAAAACCGTCCCGACAGTTTAAAGGAAAAACACAAAAACGGACAAATATGACAAATATCTCTGACGACCTGAAGCTCGTCGGTCCTGGTGGTGAATCCCCGTGTCGTTCGATCATTTGTTTTTCAAAATAAAAGCAAAAATAAGAAAATGAAAAAAAAAAAAAAAATTCTTCATTATTTGTCTCGTAAACCAAAATGAAAAAAACAGATAAAGATTTGTTTTTTCAGTTTTCGATTTTGTGTTTAAATGAAAAATAGAAAAAAAAAAAAAAAAAAAACGGATAATGGACTGAACCAGGACTAAAAACTAAACCAGGACTGAACCAAGACTGAACCAGGACTGAACCAAGACTAAACCAGGACTGAACCAAGACTGAACCAGGACTGAACCAGGACTAAACCAGGACTAAACCAGGACTAACATGTTTTCAGTCCTGGTCTGGTCCCGGTCTCAGTCCCGGTCTCAGTCCTGGTCTCAGTCCCGGCCTCAGTCCTGGTCTCAGTCCCGGCCTCAGTCCTGGTCCTGTTCTTGGTCTCAGCTGGTCTCAGTTCTGGTCTCAGTTCTGGTCCTGGTCTGGTCCCAGACTCAGTCCTGGTCTGATCCCAGTCTCAGTCTCGATCTCAGTCACAGTCTGGTCCTGGTCTCGTCTTGGCCTCAGTCCTGGTCTCGGTCCCGGTCTCAGTCCTGGTCCTGTTCTTGGTCTCAGCTGGTCTCAGTCCTGGTCTCAGTCCTGGTCTCGGTCCTGGTCTCAGTCCTGGTCCTGGTCCCAGTCTGGTCCCAGACTCAGTCCTGGTCTAGTCCCAGTCTCAGTCCTGGTCCTGGTCCCAGTCTGGTCCCAGACTCAGTCCTGGTCTAGTCCCAGTCTGAGTCCCAATCTCAATCACAGTCTGGTCCTGGTCTGGTCCCGGCCTCAGACCTGGTCTCAGTCCTGGTCTCAGGCCCGGTGTGGTTCCGGTCTGGTCCTGGTCTGGTCCTGGTCCTGTTTTAGTCCGGGTTCAGTCCGGCATCGCAGTTTAAGTCACATAAACGGCCGTTATGTCCGTTTCAGACGACCTGAAGCTCGTTGGTCCTGGTCTGGTCCCGGGTCACTCTGGTCCTGTGTTTGTGCTGCAGGAGTCCGGCTCTGGGGGGGGAGGTTCTGGCTGTGGACCGGCTCTTCTTTAACGCACTGGGAGCCTACGACCCCGAGACTGTGGCCTGGGGCCCCCAGCAGGTGGAGCTCTCCTTCAGGGTAAACACAACAGATAATACTCCCTACAACTGTACAACTCACCTCTATGTAACAGATAATACTCCCTACAACTGTACAACTCACCTCTATGTAACAGATAATACTCCCTACAACTGTACAACATTTCACCCTTATGTAACAGATAATACTCCCTACAAATGTACAACTCACCTTTATGTAACAGATAATACTCCCTACAACTGTACAACATTTCACCCTTATGTAACAGATAATACTCCCTACAACTGTACAACATTTCACCCTTATGTAACAGATAATACTCCCTACAACTGTACAACTCACCTCTATGTAACAGATAATACTCCCTACAACTGTACAACTCACCTCTATGTAACAGATAATACTCCCTACAACTGTACAACTCAACATTATGGAACAGATAATACTCCCTACAACTCACCCTTATATAACATATATAATACTCCCTACAAATGTACAACAACCTACACTTATGAACCAGATAATACTCCCTACAACTGTACAACATTTCATCCTTATGTAACAGATAATACTCCCTACAACTGGGCAACAACTTAGCCTTGTGTAACAGATAATACTCCCTACAACTGTACAACTCACCCATATGTAACAGATAATACTCCCTACAACTGTACAACAACTCACTTTTATGTGACAGATAATACT
>NW_026571175.1:37028870-37088870 GCF_026225935.1 Boleophthalmus pectinirostris | reverse complement strand
GTCCTGGTTTAGTCCTGGTTTAGTCCTGGATTAGTCCTGGTTTAGACCTGGATTAGTTCTGGTTTAGACCTGGTTTAATCCTGATTCAGTCCTGGTTTAGTCCTGGTTCAGTCCTGGTTCAATCCTGGTTTAGACCTGATTTAGACTTGGTTCAGTCCTGGTTTAGTCCTGGTTTAGACCTGGTTTAGTCCTGGTTTAGTCCTGGTTTAATCCTGGTTCAGTCCTGGTTCAGTCCTGGTTTAATCCTGGTTCAGTCCTGGTTTAGTCCTGGTTTAGTCCTGGTTTAGTCCTGGTTCAGTCCTGGTTTAGTCCTCAGTCCTGATTAGTCCTGGTTAGTCCTGGTTTAGTCCTGGTTCAGTCCTGGTTTAGTCCTGGTTCAGTTTCAGTCCTGGTTTAGTCCTGGTTAGTCCTGGTTCAGTCCTGGTTTAGTCCTGGTTTAGTCCTGGTTAGTCCTGGTTTAGTCCTGGTTAGTCCTGGTTCAGTCCTGGTTTAGTCCTGGTTTAGTCTGGTTCAGTCCTGGTTTAGTCCTGATTCAGTCCTCGTTTAGTCCTGGTTTAGTCCTGGTTTAGTCCTGGTTTAGTCCTGGTTTCAGTCCTGGTTTTAGTCCTGGTTTAGTCCTGGTTCAGTCCTGGTTTAGTCCTGGTTTAGTCCTGGTTTAGTCCTGGTTTAGTCCTGTTCAGTCCTGGTTCAGTCCTGGTTTAGTCTGGTTTAGTCTGGTTCAGTCCTGGTTTAGTCCTGGTTCAGTCCTGGTTTCCTGGTTTAGTCCTGGTTTAGTCCTGGTTCAGTCCTGGTTTAGTCCTGGTTAGTCCTGGTTCAGTCCTGGTTTAGTCCTGGTTTAGTCCTGGTTTAGTCCTGGTTCTGGTTTAGTCCTGGTTCAGTTCTAGTCCTGTTCAGTCCTGGTTTAGTCCTGGTAGTCTGGTTTAGTCTGGTTAGTCCTGGTTTAGTCCTGGTTCAGTCCTGTTCAGTCCTGGTTTAGTCCTGGTTTAGTCCTGGTTCAGTCCTGGTTTAGTCCTGGTTCAGTCCTGTTCAGTCTTTAGTCCTGGTTTAGTCCTGGTTCAGTCCTGGTTTAGTCCTGTTTAGTCCTGGTTCAGTCCTGGTTTAGTCCTGTTTAGTCTGGTTCAGTCCTGGTTTAGTCCTGGTTTAGTCCTGGTTCAGTCCTGGTTCAGTCCTGGTTTAGTCCTGGTTCAGTCCTGTTTAGTCCTGGTTCAGTCCTGGTTTCAGTCCTGGTTCAGTCTGGTTTAGTCCTGGTTTCCTGGTTCAGTCCTGGTTTAGTCCTGGTTCAGTCTGGTTCAGTCCTGGTTTAGTCCTGGTTCAGTCCTGGTTCAGTCCTGGTTCAGTCCTGGTTTAGTCCTGGTTTAGTCCTGGTTCAGTCCTGGTTTAGTCCTGGTCTCCATGGAGATGTACGTCATTACTGAGGCTCCGTTTACACTGAAATGAATCCGAGTATCATCGTGTTGGAAACGATCTGCGTCCAGACACGTCGTTTCTGTTTCCGCAATCAAAGTCCACGTTCAGTCTGCAGGTTTAACGCTCAATTTGGATTTTTTTTGTGAAATCCGATGTTTTTTCGAGGTGGTTCACATTTCCAGTTAAATGTGACTTGTATGTGACTCCAGTGTGAACATTAAACGGTCCAAAAGTGTCCCACATGTGACACTGGAGACACGACGACGTCAACCGCAGCGAGCGTCTCTGTGTTTACACAAGTTGAACAAACATGGACGCAGCATCGAGCACCTGGAGATTTTAAAGTTCCTCTCGTACCGGAGCCACAACATGAACAACTGACTTGTTTTAAGGAGGAGATTGAGAAGGAGAAGGACCAGGTTTTTGGTGGTGGTGTTTTGTGGTGAGTGGAGATGTGCTTCACTTCAGTCACATGGATCATGAACAGTTTTCTCTACTTCAGTGCAGAATAGTGACGTTTGTGTCTTGTTGATGACGTGTAGGTGGAATGAATGTGACCTGGACTGTTCACCACTCAAGTCACATGTTAAAGATCAGATTATGGATCAGTTTCAGGAGCACAGATCCAAGTGTCCTGGGTCGCATTTGAAAAAATCGGATCTGTGTGGTTCAGAGCGTCATTAAAAGATGGGATCCAGGTCACATAGGGGCCAAAAAATCGGATTTGGGTCACTTCAGGTGCAGTCTGAACGTAGACTTACAGTTACCAAACAGAACTCAGAATTTTCCCTGAATTATACTCGTAATCAAAAGGCCGATCTCAGGAAATCACAAAAACACTTTTAGTAATTCCAAGTTTGTTAGTGTGACCAGATTTCCCAAACTCAAAAACTGGGACACCCTCAGTTTGGGGCGGTGCGTAATTAAGGAAAACTGTCACATTTTCTTTGTGTTTTAGTCCATTTTTAAGCAGCTTTTTTTGTATTTTACTGAAACAAAAGTCAATTAACGTCTCTCTTTACTGTTGGCAGGGAACAAACTGGTCAAAAATAGAGACACGTGGGACATTTCTTGTATAAAACTGGGACAAATCAGTGGTTTTGGATGGAAAAAAGGGACGTCTGCTCACCCTGAAGTTTGTGGCGCTGTGAGACGAACCTAAAGCTAAAGCGTAAACACTGATCTTCCTTTTTATCGTCATGTTTTTGTGCGTTTCTGTCTCATTTTTTTTGTAAAGCGCAGGAGCTCCCGTCGCTCAGACCCGAGAGGGGACGGCGACTGGAAACTCAATTTAGATCCTTTTAGAAGTGGACAAAACCCCGAAACGCCGCGCTCGATTCAAACGCGCGCTTTAAAATGTGGACGGCGAACAATGAGACTCCATTATGGGACGCGGTCGCCGAGCGAACGCCGAGCGAACGCCGAGCGAAAACCGAGCGAACAGAGGCAGGCTTTTGTCCCCGACGCGGACGCTTTAAGAAGAGCTCCTGCCCGCGCCGCTTTGTGCACATTCAAACTCCCGATTTCATTTGCCGTTACATAATCGTCTCGTAAACACACTTAAAGCTGCATTGTGTAACTTTTCCCGGCGGAGATGCGGGTGTCGCCTCGTCTGGAATGTCCCCGCAGTACGGCATTAAACCTTCTTCTTAGACCAAAACGCACCAAGTTTCGAGGTATTTTTGAGCCACGGCATCGAATAAACGTAAAGCCGAGCCGTTTAAAGTCGCACTGTGGGACATTCCAGGCAGAGCAGTGACGTATCCATAGAAACGAGCAGGTGACGGACCCCCCCCCGAGCAAAAGTTACGCAGCGCAGCTTTAATGAAACGAGCGCGAATGTAGCAAAATGCAACTCCAGGGATCTTTCGGACGAACTTTCCAAGATGGTTCAAAGGTCCAAATTTGGTCCCTCTTTAAACGAGTCTTTAAAGCTGCACTGCGCAACTTTTCAGGGTGTTTTTCGATAGTTTGATTAGATAAATAATAATTTAGATAATAAATCATTCTCTCATAGTTTACTAATCATTAATAAATGCTCAAATTTGTACTTAAATATGCATTTGTAAACATGCAAATGGTTAGTTCATGAAATACTTATGAGTAACTATTTACAGCACAGGCGAATTAAGTGCAAGTTAAGTGCTAATTCAGGTAATAATTAAGTAGTTACTAAGCATGAATCATTAATTAAGCCTTTGTTCATGCTTTATTAAGGCTAAATAAGGTGTAGTTTTTATAAAGTGATACCAAAAAAAAAACTAAAAAACTGACGCCCAGGACAAGACGTAAAATGCGGACATGTCTGGGGAAAAACAAACGTCTGGTCACCCTACGTTTAATGCCGAGTTGTAGAAAATTCCAGGCAAAACAAAGACGTCTCCACGGGAACAGACGTTTGGCGGAAGCTCCACCGGGAAAGTTGCACCTTTAAATGATAAACGCTGATAAATTCTCTGTTCTGTTCTGTTCTGTTCCGACGGCGGGAACTGAACAGAGACTCAACTCCATTTATTCTCGGTCCGTGCGTTTCCCGAAGGCGCTGCTGACGTGACATTTCCACCTGTGATCTACGACGGGACGCGGAGACACACGGAGCAGCGGCGGGTTTTTCTGGAACCACCGAACCCTGACGGACGGTGCGCCGGTCGAGCTTTTGAATCTCAGTTAAGAACGAAAAACAGCAAAACGGAAAAACGGTTTGACATCTCAATTTTACGTTTTAGCGTCAAACAAAAAACACATTTCAACCTCTATTTCCAACATTTAGTTTAAGGTTTTTACAGACTCTGTGCCTGTTTTCAATGTTGATATTTTATTCTCTCTGGTTTATTTGCTGCGGAAGTTCTCGCTGCGTCCCGTTTCTCGTCGTGGATCAACAGTGACTTTCGAAGACGTGAAAATAAACGCGTCGCTGTAAAAGACGGCGACATGTTCGTCCACGAAACTGCAACGATTTTTCAGGTGAGTCCTTCAGCAGCAGAACGTCCGGAGAGAAGTAAAATAACAAATTAAAGTAAGTATTGGAAATAGAGATCGAAATCTGTGAAATGAAATAACAAACTGTTTTCCCATTTTATTGTTTTTCGTTCTTAATTGAAAATTCTAAAGAACGAATTGTACACGGACCCCTGATAAATCCTGATTTTAGAGTCATTTGGACCATTTCAGACCTGGAATTTGGTCATTTTCAAGCTCGTTTTTTCAAGTTCTTGTATAAAAATTGGGGCAAATTAATAGTTTTGTATAAATCTCCTGGGACAGAGGACACAGGACTCTGCTCACCCGAGGAAAGAGTCAAGACCTTAGAGACAAAATTCTAAAGACCGAAATGAGTGGGACAAGGCCATAACAGGTTCTGGTGTGACTTTCTGCTCCAGAATCAAAAACGTGAGTAAAACCTTTAGTTCAGTTACAGTTTTGGACGCCTCTTCTGCGTTGGTGCTTCACACAGATCTAAAACGAGCTGTGAACTTGAAAACTACAGCTTCGTGACATCACGAGGTGGAGCAGAGCGTTCGGAGGTTTGGAGATGTAGACGGACTCAGAATAAAGACTCAAACATGTGAATGAAACAAAACGCAAAACTCCAGGTGTGTTTTTGAGGAGGAACGTCATTAGAACACATGAGCCTTTTAAAGATCATGTCAGGTAAGTCTGTGCAATGAATCGAATTTTGATCGTGATTTCGATTTGTGTGTAAAACTTTTTCCAAACTCATAAAACCGAGTTGAAACGATGTGAAAAGCTTAACAAGTTTACAGACTGTACAGCTGGATATATAGTTTATTTTGGACACCATCCATCCATTTTCTTCCTTTTTTCCGGGGTCGGGTCGTGGGGGCATTATTCTAAGGGACTCCCAGACTTCCTTCACCCCAGACACTTCCTCCAGCTCCTCCAGTGGGACCCTGAGGTGTTCCCTGTTACGGCCCCAGACCTTAGTTCTAATTTGTTTGTGTGATTTTTGCCGAGTTCTCTTGATTCGCGCTGCAGGAGCCCTGGTCTGTGATTGGCGGAGCAGGTCGACGCCCCCCTCACCTGCAGCCACCGCCCCCCGTTTAAGGAGATGACCAGCACCTGTTCGGGGCTGCTGGTCTTGGTGGTCAGTCTGCCATTTTGGTTTTGCGTTTGTGTGTGTAGTTTAGTTTAGTTTAGTTTTGTGCCTTTTTTGACTTGGTCCCTCGATTCTGTTTGTGGCGTATGTGGTTTAATTTGGGGAACTTGTGTTTAGTTTCGTGTGTGTCCCTCGTTATTGTGTGCGCCTGCGTGACCCTTTTGTGGCACAAAACCCGTTGTCTGTAGTTTTGTTTCTTAGTTAATAGAAGTGTGAATAATGCTGAATGAATAATGCTGTGTAAAGCGTCTTTGGGGACAGAAAATGTCTGTGAAAGCGCTATATAAATAAAGACTTACTTAGTTAAGTTATTTTCTGTATATTTTAGTCTTTTGTTAATTTACCTTTACATTCCTGTTAATTAAACATGATTTCATTTATTCTATTTTACATCTTGGTTTTATTTTTTGTTACTTCCCTCACCCCAAACGAGCTGGGCCGTAACATTCCCAGTCCAGTCCAGAGACATAGTCCACGTTCAGACTGCAGGGCTTAATGCTCAATTCCGATTTTTTTGTGAAATCTGATGTTTTTTCGAGGTCGTTCACATTTCCAATTAAATGCGACTTGTCTGTGACTCCAGTGTGAACGGTAAACGGCCCGAAAGTGTCCCGCATGTGACACTGGAGACACGATGACGTCAACCGCAGCGAGCGTCTCTGTGTTTACAGAATATGTCCAAACACGGACGCAGCATCGAGCACCTGGACATTTTACAGTTCCGGTTTCCGCCTGCTTCAGCGCAGAAGTAGTGACGTTTGTGTCTTGTTGATGACGTGTAGGTGGATGAATGCGCTTTGGCCGTTCAGACTGAAGTCACATGTTAAAGATCAGATATGGATCAGTTTCAGGAGCACAGATCCAAGTGTCCTGGGTCACATTTGAAAAAATCGGATCTGTGCCGTTCAGACTGTCAATAAAAGATCAGATACAGGAACATAGAGACAAAAAATCGGATTTGGGTCACTTCAGGCAGCAGTCTGAACGCATTGTCCCTCCAGTGTGTCCTGGGTCTCCTCCTCCTCCTGTGGGACATGAACACCTCCTGAGGGACACGTCCAGGAGACATCAGAACAGACGTCCTCCCCTCAGACGCTCCTCTCCACGTGGAGGAGCAGCGGCTCTACTCCGAGCTCCGAGCTCTGTCTCTGAGGGAGACGCCCGGACGCCCTGCGGGGGAAACTCATTTGTGTCGCTCGTATCGTGGATCTGGTCCTTCGGGTCATGACCAGAGGTGAGGGGAGGAACGGAGACTGACGCTAAATCCAGACTCGGCTCCTCTTCACCACAACGACCGATACAGCGACCGCATCACTGCCCACGCTGCACCTGTCCACCTGTCAATCTGCCCACGCTGCACCTGTCCACCTGTCAATCTGCCCACGCTGCACCTGTCCACCTGTCAATCTGCCCACGCTGCACCTGTCCACCTGTCAATCTGCCCACGCTGCACCTGTCCACCTGTCAATCTGCCCACGCTGCACCTGTCCACCTGTCAGTCTCTCGCTCCGTCCTCCCCTCACTCCAGAACAAAACCCCGACAGACTTGAACTCGTCCACTTGAGGCAGAGACTCTCCATCCGCCCGGAGACGACAAGACGCCTTTTTTTTTGTTTTGTTTTTTGATACATTTATGTTTTTCTGCCTTATTTCATGTTCATTTTAAACTATATTTTATTCATTTTATGTTTTATACATCGCAAAACTGCTATAAGGTATATTTTCAATTTGAAAGATATTTCATTTCACCACTGCACTGTTTTAGACAAGTATAATTTGCTTAATTTTAATAATTTTATTGGTTTTAAATATGGATGTTTTGTTATAAAGTTTTGCATGGACTTGCCCTCCTCCGTTACAGGATTTTATTAAAGTAAAGACTGTGAGTGGAACTGGGGCCACAGCTCAGGGGAAACTGTGACGTCCACACAGACTCACACACTCACACAAACTGTGTCTCAGTCAGAGGAACAACATTTTGGAACAATCTGCCACTGTCAATAAGAGAAACTTCAACTCTTGCCACCTTCATGTCCTCCTTAAAAGAGCGGCTAAAGAAAAAACAGACTTGTGGGCACTTTTAGTTTAGATTTGTTACTTGTTTTTGCTTTGTTTAAGTTTGTGGTGTTTCCTGCCGAGGGACGACAGATGGAAATTCGCAGTCTTGCTATAATCTGTCATATTTACACTGTGATGTTGTAGATGTTCATTAATATGCACTGTCCCTATTAAATAAAGAAATAAGTAAAAAATTTTTTTTTTTTTGGTGATTTCAATATTGACCAAAATAATCGTGATAATGATTTTTTTTCCATAATGGAGCAGCTCTAACGTCAGGTGTGCGTAAAATGACCCGACTCCAGGTATTTTCAGAAACAGGACAACATGAAACGCTGCAACACTGAGGCTCCGTGAGGCTCCGGAACAGTTCTGAAAAGGTAAAATGCTCCAAATGAGACGATGAAGAGGCCGTAGAGGAGGAAGAGGAGGAGGAGGAGGTGGTAATGGTCTGATGGATGGTTCTGTCACTGCCCACGGACGCTCTTTCAGCTCCAGTGCCCCCAGAGGAGACCCCCCCCCTCGCCCCCCCCCCTTCACCCCCAAACCCCCCCACCACCGCTCCGGCGTCTATGTGTGTGTGTCCCAGAATGCTTTGCGAGCGGCGGTAAACAAAGCAGAGGTCACTAATTGGACAACCCGCCTTACTTCACAAACGGGTGGAAAAAAAAAAAAAAAAAAACGGAGGCCGGGAAACGTTCAGAACACGAGGCGTTTAAATGTAAATACGACGAGGAACAGAGGAGCGCCGTCCCATTTCTCTCTGTAGATTTATCTGTAAAGCTCTTTTCAAATCACATTTTCACACTTTTTTGTTTTTCATTAGAAGCTTAAAGGTGCACCGTGGAACTTCTCTGGTTCAAATCCAGCCCCTGGTTTTGTCTGTGGACATCGCTTTCCATTAGGGAGCATCATTTACCAATTTACAATATTTTGAAAATTTTGAAAATTTTCTGAAAATCAATCTGTACCTTCTATCATTTTTTTTTACATTTGCCAAAGTAAAGTTCCATGAGAAATGTCATGAAATTCTCTTGATGTTTACTGGATCCACCAAACCTCTGAAGTTATGTGTCTGCAGACGCCTTAAATCTGAGCTGAAACATCAGTTTTTCTTTAATAACATCCTTATTCTTTCTGGAAACTTGGGTTTACCAAACACTAAGCCGCACCTGGACCCGGTCAAGCAGAAGTAAACAACAAGACCAAAACTTCAAGTGAATTCATCTGATATAAAAGTGTATTGAACAGATACATATGTACTCGAGTTTATCAAACTGTTCACCTTTTTTCTGTTCCATTTTTGGTTCTAAAGTTCCATCTGTTTTAAACAGACCATGAATGAAACGTGGAACAAAAATTATTTCCCAAATTTCAAAAACCTGCAAATCATGTAAATAAATGTTTGTATTTCATCATATCTTGTGTTATTCCATCTTTGAACTGTTGATGAAGGGACAGGATTTAAAAAAAATATATATATATTTAAAATGATAAAAATGTTCTTGGAAGGACTGACATATTTTATAGAAATAGTTTCCTTTCATTTTGAAGTAATATTAAAGTTTTCAGAAGAAAAAAGCGACAAATGATGTAAAATCCTGCACCTTCTACTTGTTTGTACAATTTTCCCTCCGTTACTTTTCCCTCCGTTACCATGAACTTTCTTAATAAAAAATCTCATGAGTCAAAAAGTCAGAGGTTTTTCAACCTAATCTTGTACCATATGGTAGAAAACTATATGAAGCAAATATTCAAACCAGTTTGTTAAGGATATGGAAGTGAGAACCAAGAGTTATCACTGTTTGGATTTATTGACCAAAAAGTGCTGCATATTTCATTCCCTCCGTTACCAACATGAGTTTTTTAATTTTTTAGTCTTGAACTTGAAAGAATCTCACAGGTTTAACTTGACCCTGTTGGAGTGTAACTCTTTCCTACATTCTGATACTTTACTTATTTCAATAGTTCCTCTAGTTTCTGAATAAGACACATTTGAATGTCAAAAATCTGGCCCTGTTTCCTCCGTTAACACTTGACTGGACCCACATGTCATTGAGACGCTCTGGTGACGTCACACTCACTTACTCTTATACAGTCTCTGACACGACAGAAACAACAAACTTTATGTCTCTCATTTCATCTTTGGACTTTGTGGATTTTGGATCATTATGAAAAAAACACTCAAAATCTTCACAAAATGTTCATATCTTAGAAAGTTTTGGAGGTAGAGATTTAAAATTGGTACCAAAAGATTCACAACAGCAACATTTATATTCAACTTTCACTGACACCATGGCCCTAAATGGTGCCGTTTTCAGTCAGGCAAAAGAACAACATCTCCGTGGTGGAAAGTTACACAGTGCAGCTTTAAACGTCCGATAATACACAAAAACGACTCTTGTTTAGATTTAAACCATGTTCTAATGTTGTTCCCTCCTCGAAAACAGACCTGGAGTTGTGTTTTGTTTCATTCACACGTTTGAGTAAATCTTTATTATTCGTCTGTCTACGTCTCCAAAACTCAAAACGCTCTGTTCCACCCGGTGATGTCATGAATTGGTCGTTTTCAAGCTCCTTCAAGCAGCTCCTTTGACCTTTAGTTCAGCAGAGATCGGCAATTCCAGCTCTGAAACGATCCAGATGATTCTCATGAAGGTGTGGGGAGTTTAAAAACACACTGGAGCACTTCCTGTATCACCACACGATGACATCACAAGGTGGAGCAGAGTGTTTCCTGTTTGAGAGTAGGAGAGAGCTTTAAACATCTGCGTTCGTTCGTTCGTTTTGTGTCCGGTGAAAGACCTGTCCCTGTCCACGGTTGCGTCTAGATTCACCCGTCGCACCTGTCGCACCCGCCGCACCCGTCGCTGGACACTGCGGTACTTTTCAAAGGTGCATTGTGGGTAATTTCGAGTGCACACTGTGTGACATTTGGACACCAGTGTAAAAGAATCCGTGTGTCATTCGATCATTCCGATTTTCAAAATAAAATGAAAAATAAGAAAATGAAAAAATAAAACAACTATTTTCTTCATTATTTGTCTCCAAAACTAAAACTAAAAAACAGAAAATGATTCGGTTTTTTCAGTTTTCGATTTTGTTTTTAAATGAAAAATGGAAAAAAAAAGGATAACGGACTAAACCAGGACTGAACCAGGATTGAACCAGGACTAAACCAGGACTAAACCAGGACTGAACCAGGATTGAACCAGGACTAAACCAGGACTAAACCAGGACTGAACCAGGACTAAACCAGGACTGAACCAGGACTAAACCAGGAGTGTCGGGACGGGCCCAGAGGTGCTGGACTGAAACTGGTTTAGTCCTGGTTTAGACCTGGTTTAGTCCTGGTTTAGACCTGGTTTAGTCCTGGTTTAAACCTGGTTTAGTCCTGGTTTAGACCTGGTTTAGTCCTGGTTTAGACCTGGTTTAGTCCTGGTTTAGACCTGGTTCAGTCCTGGTTTAGACCTGGTTTAGTCCCGGAAGCAGGAAACGACTGTTATCCATTTTTTTCCATTATTCATTTAAACACAAAATCTAAATCATTATCTGTTTTTACATTTTGGTTTTGGAGACAAATAATGAACTAAATTGCAGTTTTTTCATTTTCTTATTTTTGTTTTTATTTTGAAAAACGACTGACACATGGATTTAAATGGCTTGACCCTAAATAGTGCCCTGTGTAGAACTGTGGCCACGTTTACATGATGTTTTTTTTTTAAATTCCGAAATAATAGTTCTGAATTAAAACATTCTCCCTGGAGTTTTGGGCAGAAACACCAACGGATTTACGTCTTCGGGAAGGAAACACACTTCAGTCGTTCCTCCACGGACACAAACACCGTCCAGACTTTTTTAACCCGCAGTGGTTCTGATGATAATTGTTGTGCAGCAGCTGGAGAATTTTGTCATCACACTTTCTGTCTGTGTGAGGAGGATGAAGATAAAACCTCAGCCCACTCCCGCATCCCGCTCACAAATCCAAAGAGACGTGGAGGAAAGTCCCGAGACACGACTGATGGAGCCGGATCGAAGTGCGACACAACGAACATGCGCCGACGCACCAGCATTATTTTAACAAGAACAAAGGAGAAACATGATCCAGGAAGAAATGAATTTGACTAAAGGGGTGTTCGCACCAAAGCGTCAAAAAACGCCCTGACGCCTTCGCATTTGAGTTTAGACGCCGCGGACGAACGGGAGAAAAATAGTTGAGCTGGAAACAAGAGCCCGGTTCCGCTCTTTTCCCAAAACAATGTCAGACCAGGTTGAGAGAGACTTGTGTGTAGGCCTGTAACGATAATCAATAAATCGATTAATCGTACGATAACTTTTAACGAGCTTGATCACTTTTTCAGCCAGGATAAATTCTATTTGCATGCTTGTTTGTTTTCCTCGCTCTTTCTCGCTGTCAAAGAGACTGAATGTTAGAAAGTTTCTATCGCTCTCTGACTCGTCTCGTTTAACAAACGTAATGACGCTTGAACTAAATGCGTGTTGTCTGAGTGCAGAAACACAAGCTAGAGCGCCGCCGTCAGAACCAAAACAGTTCATCGCGGAGTGAAAAAACAAGTCACGATGCCGAATCAACACGAGTGAACGGGACACGTCTCAACAGACACGTGCGTCAAATGCAGCGAAACGCAAATGACGAGAAGAAATGCCTCAAACATCAACAGCCGATATAAACCCAAGCGACAGAACGAGCCCAGCGCCCGGGAGAACCCGAAATCCCAAAACGGAACCGACACGACACCAGACAGGACAGAGGCTCCCTCAGAGCGAAACAGCATCATGTGTCGCGGGTTCATACGAACATTTAAATGACCAAAATGACGAGTCTCACAGCAGCAGCCACAGAGACGAGACACAATATTCCAATGTAAGTCAGCGACTAAAATCACTTTTAAGGACAATTTTGTTACAGAGACTTAATAATCCATTTTATTTATTGCTTTGGTTGTGTTTGGTTCATCAGTGGTTTATTCAAGTGCATTTTTGTGAACAAGTCGTCACTGTGAGTCAGACACATTAGACTTAGTCCTGTGTTATTAGTCTGTTTTATTTATGCCTGTTGTTTTTGTTTGTCTAACACTTCCTGTGTTAAATGTTCTTTAGAAAGTAAAGTTTATTGATCATTGAGAGGATGTATTTGCATTTTTATTCCATGGTCATTATATTAGTTGAAATTGGTCTCAAAATGTCAATATTATAGTTTATCGCAGTAAATTCTTGGTCAATTTATCGTCCAGCAAAATTTGTTATCGTTACAGACCTACTTGTGTGTATTAATACATTAAAACAATCAGCGGAGACGATCGGGCCGACGACTGCAGCGTATGTATATTTATACTGCGCAGTGATACAGTCCTGGTCTAGTCCTGGTCTAGTCCTGGTCTAGTCCTGGTCTAGTCATGGTCCGGTTCTGGTGTAGTCCTCGTGATCCGCTCGGTGATTGAGGCATATATATTTCGACTCCGCTCATGTTTGTGGTTCTGGTTCTCGGGTCGTTCCTTTTCTTCCTGATAATAACGTCGCTGCGTCACTGGATACTCGTCCCTGATTGGTTGACGCGGCACGCCTGATGCGAAAAGTTCAGCATTTTCAACTTCTTGACGCTGACGTCTTGGACGCGCGTCTAGAGCGTCGATGCCAAAACGCTCAAGACGCCAGATTCGCGCGTCCACATAGAGTTTACACAGAAACTCGATGCTGTGACGCTCTGGTCTGAACACCCCTTAAACCTCCCACTTACTTCGGAATTAAGTGTCAATCCAAATAATAATTTTCATCGCCTATTAAGTGCTTACATGGTCTTTTTAAAACGGAATTAATTCGGAATTAAATCCCTCCTGTAAACGTGGCCGGCGTGCGGATATGGACACAGCCTCAGCTTCAGTTCGAAACGAAATCGGACTCGTGATTATTGTTGTGCATAGTTCGGTTTGCTCACTGCTTGAGAACATCTCCGCGTGGACCGGTAGAACGGTAGAAAAAACTGCTGCGTATCGAAAAGGCTTTTGTAGAGACGACTTGGTCATGTTACCGGAGCGACTTCAGAGCAAGTGTGAGTAAAAACTATCTGGGCATGCACAGTTCGATAAAGGTACAAATCAGGAAGGGAGCAAACCCGGGATTCTTCTTCTTCTTCGTCTTCTTCTACTTCTTCTTCTATGGCCACGAGCTCATTGTTCTCTTCTTCTTCTTCTTTGTCGTCGTCTTCTATGGCGTCCGGCGGCGCGGGGTTAAAGGGATGCAAGCGGACCAGGCCTCCTAGTGATTGATCCATGCCTCTACAAAACTACGTCTCTATAGGGTAAAGCTAACATACCTAAGCCGTCTGGAACTTCATGCATCTTGGCTTGGAATCGTGCCTTAAAAAAACAAACAAAAAAAACAAAGAAAAGTCACAAAAGATATGAGCTGCATTCCCGTCCTTCAGTTTTTAAGGTCCGATAAATAAAGTTAAATTTAAAGTTTCCTCTGTTATAAATATCATAAATAACGTTAGAGTCCTGCATATTCCCGTGGGCGGTGCCAGAGGAGTCGTGTGCTACAAGGTGGCGCTCCGGTTGTGCTCCCAGAGGGCGTCGTCCGCGTACAGGGACGGGCAAGGCATCAGGCTGTGAGCGGCGAGGGGGGCGGGGTTGGTGGTGGTGGCGGCGACGAGGGGGGGTGGCGGGGCTGGAGGTGCACGTGGGCGAAGTCGTGGAGGTGGGCGGTGGCGGGGTCGGCAGCGTGGGGGTGTATGTGCGGCGCGGGGGACGGCGCGGAGCGGGTGACGCCGCCGAAGGCCAGGTGCAGCTCGTGCGGCCGGTGCAGGTGCGGCGAGCAGGGCAGCGAGGTGGGCGTGTCCGTCCAGAGCGGCGGGCCGGACGGGGGGGTTGGGGGGGGTGGCCGGGCGGGGAGGGGTGGGGCATGTAGGCGTGGCGCGGCGAGCAGTGGGCGGGGCAGATCGAGGGGGCGTGGCTCCGGGACATGAAGGAGTCCATGAGCTGCGCCATCCTCGCCATCAGCTGACCCAGATCTGACACCTCCTTCCCCAGAGAGTTCACCTGCACAAACACAAACAAACACACACACACAGACGCACAAACAAACACACAAACACACAGATCAGCCACATAGTTCATGTATTGAAGAAAATAGGTGGAAGTTCGACCAAGATCATCAGAAGATTCTAGGTTTGACTCCTGGTTGGCTCGCCACTTTAACAGGTTTATGTAACGGGTTTAATAGTTATAGACAATGTAGTAGTAGTAGTAGAAGTAGTAGTAGTAGTAGTAGTAGTAGTAGTAGTAGTAGTAGTAGAAGTAGTAGCAGCAGTAGCAGTAGTAGCAGTAGTAGCAGATTGATGGAATCTGTGTTGTTTTTCCAAAAACAAAACCAAAAAATAAGAAAATGAAAAATGAAAAACGAATGAAAAAACAACTATTTTCTTCATTATTTGTTTCCAAAACCAAAATGAAAAAAAAATTTTAACAATTCATTTTTTTCAGTTTATGATTTTGTGTTTAAATAAAAAAATTGGAAAAAACGGATAACGAACTGAACCAGGACTGAACCAGGACTAAACCAGGACTGAACCAGGACTAAACCAGGACTAAAACAGGACTGAAACAGAACTGAACCAGGACTGAACAAGGACTAAACCAGGACTGAACCAGGACTAAACCAGGACTGAACCAGGACTGAACCAGGACTAAAACAGGACTGAAACAGAACTGAACCAGGACTGAACAAGGACTAAACCAGGACTGAAACAGGACTGAACTAGGAATAAAACAGGTCCAGGACCAGACTGGACTGTGACCGGGACTGAGACTGGGACCAGACTAGGACTGAAAATGGTTTAGTCCTGGTTTAGTCCTGATTCAGTCCACATGCGGCGCAAAAGTTCGGCTTCACAGTTTAAGTCACGGAAACGGCCGTTATCCGTTTTTTCCTTTATTCATTTAAACACAAAATCAAAAACTGAAAAAAATTAATCGTTATCATTTTTTTTTTCATTTTGGTTTTGGAGACAAATAATGACAAAAATAACATTTTTTTTTTTTTTTTCATTTTCTTATTTTTGGTTTTATTTTGAAAAACGAATAAACGAGCGACACATGGATTCAGGTACGCTGTGACTCATTTGTTCTCACGCGCCCCCTGCTGGTCAGATTAGTCACTACACCACAGCGCTCCTGCTCGGTCCATCTGCTGCTGCTGCTTCATCACACACACACACTGGGCACACCTGAGGGCCCCCGGACACGCTCAGGGGCCCCCGCGGAGAGGAGGTCACCGGTCCGACAGCGTGTGGCCCAGATGAAGTGTTCCGTCGTGTGATTGGATAACGAGCGGGAGCGCGGCGAGTGCGGCGAGTGCGGCGAGTGCGGCGATCGCTCTCACACGTGTCACAAAACCACTGGACCGTAAAGAGGAGCTGCTGCAGTTTGGACGACACAGTTATAAAGTGACTCCGTAGCGCCCCCTGCCGGCCGGCCTCCCCCCGCCAGTGTCAACAATACAAGAAACCCCCATAAAAAACACAAATGAATAATTAAAAATCCTATATTACACAAAACGGACGAGGTACAGAGCTTCTACAGTTGGAGCGGTTACGTTTCATAAGTAATAATATTTTATAACTTACAAACTAAATAAATCAGTCGACTGTTGAATAGAGCCACATTTTTGGCGGTTTGTTTGAGTCTAAATTGACTCTGTTGTATTTTTCAACTGTTAAAAACGACTTTTTACTGAAGCTGTAACAGAAGCTCCACAGTCTCATGTTCTTACTTAAACGTATGTATTCTTTATGTTCCCGCAGCTCTATGTTCTCACAGCTCTATGTTTGATCAGCTCTATGTTCTCACAGCTCTGTGTTTGATCAGCTCTATGTTCCTGCAGCTCGATGTTCTTGCAGCTCTATGTTCCCACAACTCCGTTTTCGCAGCTCTATGTTCTCACAGCTCTATGTTCCCTCAGCTCTATGTTCTCACAGCTCTATGTTCCCTCAGCTCTATGTTCTCACAGCTCTAAGATTTGTCTTTTTTCTAAGAGTTTTCTCAAAATAAAACTAAGTCAGGTCATTTTTATTTTTATACAACATTTAAAGGGGTGATTCAACTTGAGTCATTTCTACTTAGGGTTTATTTTTTGCTTGTTATTGTTGTTCAGTCTACAAATATTTTGCTTAATTAAATAGTTTGAATGTTTGAATGTTTGAATGTGAAGTGTTCATTAAAGAATTCCAGAGAGGTCATCGTGTGTTGTGTCTAAACTGCACTAACTCGTTTAGCTGAGTTTAATTTCACGTTAAGAGTTGGCGTGGTCGTGTTGGAAAGGGTCAGCTCTATGTTCCCAGGGCTCTATGTTCAACTCATCATCAACTGTTGCTGGATAATACGTCATAAAATCTGATGCAAAATAATGATAAAGGAAATGTGGGAACATAGAGCCTAATTTTGGAGAAAAAAATTAAAAATAAATTATAAAAATAGAGCTGAGGGAACATAGAGCTGTGGGAACATAGAGCTGTGGGAACATAGAGCTGTGGGAACTTGGAGCTGCGGGAACATAGAACTGCGAGAACAGAGATGGGGTAACATAGAGCTGTGGGAACATAGAGCTGCGGGAACATAGAGCTGCGGGAACATAGAGCTGCGGGAACATAGAGCTGCGAGAACATAGAGTTGTAAGAACATAGAGCTGAGGGAACATAGAGATGAGGGAACATAGAGATAAAGGAACATAGAGCTGAGGGAACATAGAGCTGAGGGAACATAGAGCTGTGGGAACATAGAGCTGTGGTAACATAGAGCTGTGGGAACATAGAGCTGTGTGACCATAGAGCTGTGTGACCATAGAGCTGTGTGACTATAGAGCTGTGTGACCATAGAGCTGTGGAACATAGAGCTGCGGGAACATAGAGCTGCGGGAACATAGAGCTGCGGGAACATAGAGCTGCGGGAACATAGAGCTGCGGGACCATAGAGCTGTGTGACCATAGAGCTGTGTGACTATAGAGCTGTGTGACCATAGAGCTGCGGGAACATAGAGCTGCGGGAACATAGAGCTGTGGTAACATAGAGCTGTGGGACCATAGAGCTGTGTGACCATAGAGCTGTGTGACCATAGAGCTGTGTGACTATAGAGCTGTGGGAACATAGAGCTGTGGTAACATAGAGCTGTGTGACCATAGAGCTGTGGGAACATAGAGCTGTGTGACCATAGAGCTGTGTGACTATAGAGCTGTGGGAACATAGAGCTGTGTGACCATAGAGCTGTGTGACCATAGAGCTGTGTGACCATAGAGCTGTGAGACCATGGAGCTGTGTGACTATAGAGCTGTGGGAACATAGAGCTGTGTGACCATAGTGCTGCGGGAACATAGAGCTGAGGGAACATAGAGCTGCGGGAACATAGAGCTGCGGTAACATAGAGCTGTGGGAACATAGAGCTGTGTGACCATAGAGCTGTGTGACCATAGAGCTGAACATAGAGCTGCGGGAACATAGAGCTGCGGGAACACTGGCACACCCGCGTATCTGTAACTAGCCCCAGGATTACGACTCGACTCTTAATTTTCTGCCCTCGTCTGAATTCAGTTTTTCCGCCCTGAAACGGAAACTGTATTTTCACTCGGCCCCTGCAGCTCCAGCCTCATCGTCATTATTCGAAGTGACCACAGCGTCTCTCCTCAGAGCCCCGCGCACACACACACACACACACACACACACACACACACGCACACGCACACACACACACACACACACACACACAGTCTCAGTTTTGTCAAATCCGTCCGCTCCAGGCAAATAAGCAATTAGTCGGAGTTATTAGCATTCGGGCAGAGACGCGGAAACGTGGCGGGACCGGACGAGCATCTGCCTTTTCCCCCGTGTCCGTCTCTGGAGCACGGATAAAAATAGACGAAAAGTGAGAGCGAGAGGACAGTCCAATCTGACAGAGTGTCCACCCACAGGACACGGAGACACACACACACGAGAGACACACACACACACAGAGACACACACACACACACACGGAGACGGACAGCTCCACATCATCAGGAATCTGCGCCCACACACACACACACACACACACAGGCACAGGCACGTACAATAGTGAATAGTATCTGAGCCATGAGAAAAGCTCTTAATGATGCACAGAGTTTGTACTCGGATACTCGCTGTGCGCAGAGTGAAGCGGAGGAGCACAAAAACTGTACTCAAGTAAAAGTAACGTTACGGCAATGTAATATTACTCAAGAAGAAGTACAGGTAACACTTTATAATAACTACACCTTATTTAGCCTTAATAAAGCATGAACAAAGACTTAATTAATAATGATTCATGCTTAGTAACTACTTAATTACTACCTGAATTAGCACTTAAGTTGCACTTAATTCACCTGTGCTGTAAATAGTTACTCAATACTTCTTAATTACTCATGAACTAACCATTTGCATGTTTACAAATGTATATTTAAGTACAAATTTGAGCATTTATTAATGATTAGTAAACTATGAGAGAATGATTTACTAATAATGAAATGCAATGATCATTCAGGCAGCTGTTATCTGTTAGTTAAATCTTTCTGAGAGTTTTTCTAAAGTCAAGAATAATTATGCTTTATTAAGAATTTGTTAAGTTTGGTCAAATTCCAGAGAAACAATAATGCATTATTAGTAAATCATTCTCTCATGGCTTAATAATCATTAATAAATGCTCAAATTTGTACTTAAATATACATTTACAAATGAGTAATTAAGTAAGAAATACTTATGAGTAACTATTTACAGCACAGGTGAATTAAGTCCAAGTTAAGTGCTAATTCAGGTAGTAATTAAGTAGTTCCTAAGCGTGAATCATTATTAATTAAGTCTTTGTTCATGCTTTATTAAGGCTAAATAAGGTGTAGTTATTATAAAGTGTTACCGAAGTACACAGCAGTGGTTCAAGAAATTACTCAAGTAAAAGTGAAAATGTATTTGGGAAAAGTACTACTCCTACGCCTTAGAAACTTAAAGAGTAACTTTCAGGAGGTAAGAGCGGATTTATAATTTGAAGTGACTGTGATGGACAAAAGGTGAAATAAATCCCAAAATCTGGAGTTTTCAAAGAGACACAAAAATGAGACAAACTAAATCAGATCTGAAACACAAACATGAGAATCATTTCATATTTTCACAAAAAAGCTTTTGTCACTTTAGACCAGAGGTTTCCAAACTTTTCATCTTGTGAGCTACACTGTATAAAATCCTCCTTACCAGACCTTACAATAAGTTCACTGAACTTTTTAACCTGTTAAAAGTTAAATCAATAAATGATAATAACCACTGAGTTCAGATGTATTTCTGTTTTTCAGTGGATGAATGAATCATTTGAGAGAATTTACATCTTAATAAATCACACATAGGGGAAACAGGCCGGGCATTTCACATTTGAAAAAAGGAACAGCAAAAAGGAATGTGAAAAGGAAACGTCAGGGAGACTCACCAGAACACAAAAAGAAAAAGCAGAACAGGAAAACCTCAAATCCACCATATCAGACACTGTAAAAGGAACAACCACATTATGGATCGGGTCGGGGCTCGGGTCATCGGATCAGAAAACAACAAGTTCAAACGCTGGATCAAGGAGGACAGTGAAATCAGGAAATCAGGAAACGAGGCACGGACAGAATTAACCGTGATGACGGAGCGTTCCTCCTTTCACACACCTGGGACACCCTCCTCCAGAGACACCGGGCGACGGGAGGCGTGGTCAGTCCTGCCAGGTCCATCAGGTCTGACCACGCCCACAGGAAGTAACAACAGCTGATATACGACACGTCACCAACACCAGGACAGATGAAGATGCAGCAGCAGCCGAAACACGTCAACAAGTAAACACACTTTACTGCACCGTCTTTAAAAAGAACCCAAGAAGTTAATGTTCTCCAGGTTCATGTAGATTGTGCACTGTCCCTGTCTCATTAAAACAAATAAACTAAAAAAACTAATATTAATGACTTCACTAAACAACAAATAAAACACTTGCTGGACTTAAATATGTTTTAATCATTTTGTAAAACAGGAATAATGAGTCGACTCCAAGAAATTATGAACTTATCAACTCTTGTCGGCATCAATTAAAGTTTGGTTTGATATTAATAAATTATCGCTAAACATAGAAAAAACTAAATTTATGATATTTGCAAAGCGAAAAGTACAAAATCATGTACAAATTATGCTCAATAATTCACCACTAGAAAGAGTCTTTCAAAATAAATTTTTAGGAATAACCATAGATCATAATTTAAACTGGAAATCACACATAAATACAATTAGGAACAAACTATCCAAAGTGATCGCAATTATATATAAATATAGACATACCCTAGATAAAACAGTCTTTTTATTATATATAACTCGCTGGTGATGCCCGACAGAACCTACGGTATTGAGATTTGGGGCAATACATATAAGACGAATACAAAGCCAGTCTTTACCTGCAAAAAAAAGCAATAAGAGCATCACATTATCAACTTATAACGAACCAACCAATGCATTATTTATAAACCTTCAAACGCTGAAATTTTATGATTTAGTCGACCTTTACACTCTTAAAATCATGTTCAAAGTAAACAACAATCTCCTGTCGAAATCGTTACAAAACATGTTCAAAATCCGAAAGAGCCGATATGAGCTCAGAGGCACGACCACGTTTATTAAAAAGAAAATCAGAACAAACATTATGAAATTTTGTAAATCTGTTAAAGGGGTGGACCTCTGGAATAACTGTACAGAAAACCTAAAATTGTGCACCACTTTCTTTCACTTCATAAAGAAGTTTAAATGTTTAACTCTGGACAGAAACATGAAATATGAGACTTAGTTTGTGCTGTAGAACTTTGTTGTTCTGTTACTGATTAGTTTGTTTCTTCCTGCTGTATTTATGAAGATGAACTGGTGTCAAGATGAAGCTCTGACAAAGGAATAAAGGGTAAAGGCAGAATAAGCTTCAGCTTCAGCCTGCACCTTTTCGGTCTGTATATGTTAAATATGACTGTTTATGAATTAATGTCAAAATATACCTGTGACCCAAATAAATAAATAAATAAATAATAATCAACACCGTCAACTCAGAAAAGCGTCGCAGCAGGTTTGCTCACTATTTTAAGTTGAGTAACTTTACAAAATGAAAATGCCAGAGAGCTACTAGTTTTAATGGTCACAAGAAATGAAGTATATTTAAGAGCCAGAGTGAGTCTTAATGAGGAACAGTTCAATTCCAATAAACATAAACTTGGGTGACCATATTTCCGTTTTGTGAAAACCCGGACACCTTGGGGAGGAGGGGGTGTCTCAACGTTTCTTGGATTTTTTTTTTAGTGCAATTTTGCAATTTTTTACAGCATATGAAGGCATATGAACGCAGTAGTAATTGGGTCAGGATTAAACCAGGACTAATCTTGGACTTAAGAGAGAAAACGCCGAGCAGTTTGTCCACAAAGCGCGATCGGGCAACTGCCGCGTTTAACTCCGTGAGGTGCGGAGCTGAGCCGGTCCTTTCTCCTGTGGTCACCTCCGAGCCCGACCTGACGCTGAGTCCTGTTTCAGTTCTGGTTTAGTCCTGGTTTAGTCCTGGTTCAGTCGTGGATTAGTCTTCCTCTTCAGTCCTGGAATCAGTCCTGGTTTAGTCTTGGTTCAGTCCGTGGCGTAGGCAGTGCAAATATTTGATATAATCTCGGGTTAATGGGCAGGTGCGGTCCTGTCCTGCGCGGGTGCGGTCCTGTACTGGCAGGTGCGGTCCTGTACTGGCAGGTGTTGTACTGGGGGTCTCCAAAAATGAATCCGTGCAGGACTCTGCGCTGTCAGCTCCATTATGGAATAAATTAATCTTCAGTTCGTTACATAAAGAAGGAAGAAAATAACAAAGGACGACAGCAGAAATAAGTTTTAAGAAGGAAGTAAAAAGGGTAAAAAGTGTTGCACCTGTCGATCCTGTCTGAGAAAAGTGTATAAAGTTTGTGCTGAGGTTTTACAGCCTTAAAACAGATATAATAATTGTAAAATATAAAGTTGACGACTTCGCGGATTTCACCTATTTATTAGATTATTTTTAGAACATAACTCCCACGATAAACGAGGGACACTGTCCTCTCACCTCAACCTGTGCACATGGACTCACACTTGTCTCGACCGGGATGAAAAACGGAGAATTTGTTGTCGTTGTTAAATGTGCATTTGTGCTTCGGTGTGTTTCAGACTGACCGACTGTTTGTGTCTTCGCTCCTTCTGAGTCACAGACGCTACGAGAGACGCTCAGTTTAATGAACGGAACTGAAAACCCGGACATTTACATCACTTTATAAAAAAAAAACCCGGACGCCCCGGACATGATGCAAAATACGGACATGTCCAGGGAAAAACGGACGTTTGGTCACCCTACATAAAACATTATTCATAGTAGTGCACAAAATTAATCATCAAAATGACACATGTACAGCGGTAAAAGTCATTTAATTTATCTTTTTTTTCTTATTCAGCACAATACGTGTAACTCAGAAATCCCTTGGTGAACTGAAGAGAGTGGAGAGTTACAGGCTGGAGACTCCTGCTTTAAACTCACTCACGGTGGGAAGAGAAAACACAACTTTTACTCAAGTACGAGTACTTTTACTTCAATGCAACTATTACTGAAGTAGGAGTAAAAGTAAGCTGCTAGAAAAGTACTCTGTCCAGTTTCTTTAAAGTTGTTCAACTGCACCAGGAACAAACAGGACAAATAAAAACTCCACGTGTTTGGACTTTACTCTCTGTTTTTTTTGGCTGCAGTTCTGTGCCAAAGCTAAATGACACTCTGCACCTGTCGGGTCCCGTGACCTGGTGCAGACAGGTGCTGCAGACAGGTGCTGCAGACAGGTGCTGCAGACAGGTGCTGCAGACAGGTGCTGCAGACAGGTGCTGCAGACAGGTGCTGCAGACAGGTGCTGCAGACAGGTGCCAGAGCCGCGCAGGGTTTGAGCCAAAGACGATTTTTATTCTGTTGTTTGTATTTTGGAGCTTCTTTGCTCCGTCTCCACCAAACTCGTGTTCTTTCCGTCTAAACCACAGACTGTATTTATAAAGGGACGTTTCTTTAACCCTCTGGGCAATGAGTTACACACAGGAAGTGAGCACGGGGGCTCTTCAGGCTCCATTAACTCTGGCTCTCGTTGACTTTCATTAGAATATTGCGGCTCCTCTCTCTGGACCTGCTGCTGTGAGCCTCGGCATTAACCCGCGACACGTGATCCTGGGGCTTTTATTTTGCCATTTTTTCCATAAATAAGTTCTAATTCTTAATATCGATGCTTCTATCCTCCAAACACTCATGATGTTTTTTAATTCTGATTTAATTATTCTCAATTAATTAACTTGCAATTCAATGATTCTCCTTGGAGTTTACATGGAAATAATAATTCCAAATTGAGGTTTAGATGGAAACTCGTTAAATCGGCTTTATTTAATTCTGCTCAGCGTCTGGGGGTGGGGAAGGTTCTGATTGGACAGAGACACCAACGGATTTACCGTATTTTATTACACTATTAGTCGCTCTGGATTATAAGAACCAAATATGAGTATAAAGTAAAATATAAAAAAGATGAATGTAAGAATATCATGCATCATTTGTGCTGGAGATTTTATTTGGCATTAATAAAAAACATTTTAAGCAGCAGACAGTCCTTCCTGTACGCCGCGCCGACAGTCCCCCCCCCCGTCCCGTACGCCGCGCCGACAGTCCCCCCATGTCCCGTACGCCGCGCCGACAGTCCCCCCATGTCCCGTACGCCGCGCCGACAGTCCCCCCCCCCCGTCCGTCCCGTACGCCGCACCGACAGTCCCCCCCCGTCCGTCCCATACGCCGCGCCGACAGTCCCCCACGTCCCATACGCCGCCCAACAGTCCCCCCCGTCCCATACGCGCCGACAGTCCCCCACATCCTGTACGCCGCGCCGACAGTCCCCCCCCGTCCCATTACGCCGCGCCGACAGTCCCCCCACGTCCCGTACGCCGCACCAACAGTCCCCCCCGTCCCATACGCCGCGCCGACAGTCCCCCCACATCCTGTACGCCGCGCCGACAGTCCCCCCCCGTCCCATACGCCGCGCCGACAGTCCCCCCACGTCCCGTACGCCGCGCCGACAGTCCCCCCCGTCCCATACGCCGCGCCGACAGTCCCCCCACGTCCCGTACGCCGCGCCGACCGTCCCTCCTTCCGTACGTCGTGCTGCCTGCGGTAACAAAACCAGAACTCAACCAGAACTAAACCAGGACTAAACCAGGTCTAAAAACAGCTCTAAAACCAGGACTAAAACGGGATTTAGCCAGGACTTAACCATGCCGCCAGACCACCCACCACTCCTCCTCTCGTACGCGGCCCAATTCCTTTCGCTTCTCCGTGTTTGATAAAGTTTAAGAAAGCAAAGGTTCCCATCCTGCGGGACTTGTGGGCGGGAGCAGGACTGAAAATTACAATTCCGGATGCCTCCTGGGCACCTCCCCCAACCTGAAACTTTAAGAAAAATACAATTTCAACACAAAGTTTGAACATGAACTTGTCTGTAAACAGGAATAAGTCCATTTTTGTTGTAAAATCCTGCACTCGGCTCCACTTTTCTCATGTTGGACATTTTTCTGATGAGGGTGTCACGGTCAACAGTCAAAACGATCGTCCTTTAAGAGCGTTTGGAAAGAGACAAGTCTTCATTTGTGCTGCTCTGGTGGGAGGGGCCACGTACAGAGACGCTGGAGACGCTGCTGTGATAAACACCACACAAAATTAACACAATTTTAATAGAAAATATCATTAAAATATTTTAGTAGAAAATCAGCCGAGGGCCAGATTAAAGGTCTTGGAGGGCCGGATTCGGCCCCCGGGCCTTATGTTTGACACCTGTGGTTTACATGATCACGGAATAAATTAATTCCGTTTTAAAATCAGAATAAACCACCCACTTAACTCGGATTTAAGTTTAATTCCAAATAATCACTAGGAATCAAGTATTTACATTGTCTTTTTAAAACTGAATTAATTTTTATTCTGAATTAAATTATTAAATTAATCAGAATTAAAGCTCTCGTGTAAACAGGGCAACGGTTTTTAGAACAATCTGTACATGTTTATTCTCCTCTGTCCCTTCAGAACTTCACTGGTTTTTATTTCTCTTTAAATTCATCTCAGTTTTATCCTGAGGATCTCAAACTGTTTTTCATTCCGTTCAGATCCTCTCACAGTCCTCGTCACGCAGATCCGAGACTCTGTGTCGTCCCAAGAGTCAAAAAGACTCATTTAAATATAAATCTCCTTTGATTGGAGCGATCTTCCCTCATCGATTTGCCTCTTAACTTTTGTCCTTTTGTTTAAAAATGTTCTGATGAAACGTTCACAAAACCCGTGGAAATGTTTTTGATCATCTTTGTTTGGTTATTTTGTGACGATATTTGAACTTTGTCTCAGTTTTTGTTCAAATTTGATTTATTCTGTGTCTAACCGTCGTGTGTGTGTGTGTGTGTGTGTGTGTGTTTATATATGTTTATTGTGTTTCTGTTTTCTGTTGTTGTGACTTTCAGTCTCTGGACTGTGGACGCTTCAGGTTCTCGTTTTTTCTGCTGCTGAAAAACACATTTTATTTTCTTTAACACTGTGTTTTTAACTCTCACACACACACACACACACACACACACACACACACACACACACACACACACACACACACACACACACACACACACACACACACACACACACACACACACACACACACACACACACACACACACACACACACACACACACACAACACACACAACACACACACACACACAGAGGAGGTGGGGTTCAGAGGTCGAGCACACTTGTGTTTTGCTAACGTGCACATTTGTAGTTCATTAACCAAAGGTTCAGGTCAAATCCACAAAACACGACTTGTACTGCAGTACTGTGTACTCCCTGTACTGCAGTACTGTGTACTCCCTGTACTGCAGTACTGTGTACTCCCTGTACTGCAGTACTGTGTACTCCCTGTACTGCAGTACTGTGTACTCCCTGTACCGCAGTAGTATGTGGAGTGTGTACCGCAGTAGTATGTGGAGTGTGTACCGCAGTAGTATGTGGAGTGTGTACAGTAGTATGTGGAGTGTGTGGAGTAGTGTGGAGTGTGTACCGCAGTAGTATGTGGAGTGTGTACCGCAGTAGTGTGTGGAGTGTGTACCGCAGTAGTGTGTGGAGTGTGTACCGCAGTAGTATGTGGAGTGTGTACTGCAGTAGTATGTGGAGTGTGTACCGCAGTAGTATGTGGAGTGTGTACCGCAGTAGTATGTGGAGTGTGTACCGCAGTAGTATGTGGAGTGTGTACCGCAGTAGTATGTGGAGTGTGTACCGCAGTAGTATGTGGAGTGTGTACCGCAGTAGTATGTGGAGTGTGTACCGCAGTAGTATGTGGAGTGTGTACTGCAGTAGTATGTGGAGTGTGTACTGCAGTAGTATGTGGAGTGTGTACTGCAGTGTGTGCAGTGTGTGGAGTGTGTACCGCAGTAGTATGTGGAGTGTGTACCGCAGTAGTATGTGGAGTGTTGTACGCAGTAGTATGTGGAGTGTGTGTACCGCAGTAGTAGTGTGTGCAGTAGTGAGTGTGTACTGCAGTAGTATGTGGAGTGTGTACCGCAGTAGTATGTGGAGTGTGTACCGCAGTAGTGTGTGGAGTGTGTACCGCAGTAGTATGTGGAGTGTTGTACCGCAGTAGTATGTGGGTGGAGTGTGTACTGCAGTAGTAGTGTGTGGAGTGTGTACTGCAGTAGTAGTGTGTGGAGTGTGTACCGCAGTAGTGTGTGGAGTGTGTACCGCAGTAGTATGTGGAGTGTGTACCGCAGTAGTGTGTGGAGTGTGTACTGCAGTAGTATGTGGAGTGTGTACTGCAGTAGTATGTGGAGTGTGTACTGCAGTAGTGTGTGGAGTGTGTACTGCAGTAGTATGTGGAGTGTGTACCGCAGTAGTGTGTGGAGTGTGTACTGCAGTAGTGTGTGGAGTGTGTACTGCAGTAGTATGTGGAGTGTGTACTGCAGTAGTATGTGAGTGTGTACCGCAGTAAGAGTATGTGGAGTGGAGTGTGTACGCGCAGTAGTATGTGGAGTGTGTACCGCAGTAGTATGTGGAGTGTGTACTGCAGTAGTATGTGGAGTGTGTACTGCAGTAGTATGTGGAGTGTGTACTGCAGTAGTATGTGGAGTGTGTACTGCAGTAGTATGTGGAGTGTGTACCGCAGTAGTATGTGGAGTGTGTACTGCAGTAGTATGTGGAGTGTGTACTGCAGTAGTATGTGGAGTGTGTACTGCAGTAGTATGTGGACGATCCTTCAGTTTATAAATCACTTTTTCTGGACACAGCAGAGCACGTTTACAGTTTCTTTAAAGGCCGTATTGATACTTCACAGTGACATCAGACTGGGGGAGTTCTACATGTGTCTCTATGGTGTTATGACGTCTCCCGCACACTGTTTCACTCTTGGTTTTCTTTTATTCATAGAAGGTTTTGGTCCCTGTGACCCTCCTCAGACCCTCCTGAGGAAACGCCGCATGAATAAAACAAAACCAGGAGTGAAACAGTGAGCGGGAGACTTCATTCTACCATAGAGACACATGTAGAACACCCCCAGCGTGACGTGATGGCAGCTGTAAACTGCAGTGAGACTAAAACCACAAACTTGCCACAAATCACAAATACAGAATCCCCCCCCCCCCGGACAGAACCGGACTCTTATCACCATGGCAACGCCGCTCTCCCTCAAACAGAGCCGACGTGTCTCTGGATCACACTGGGACCAAACTGGATTTATCTGGATCTATCCTCCCAACAGACCTGGTACAGTCCAGTCCTGGTATCAATCCGGTCCTAGTACAGTCTGGTCCTGGTCCCAGTCCTCTCGAGTCCCTGGTCCTGGTAAGAGTCTAAGAGTGGTCCTGGTAAGAGTCTGGTCCTAGTATAGTCCAGTCCTGGTATTAGTGCGGTCCAGGTACAGACCGGTTCTATTATCAGTCCGGTCTTGGTACAATCCAGTCCTGGTATCAGTCCAGTCCTCGTATCAGTCTGGTCCTGTTAGAGTCCGGTCCTGGTCCCGGTCCTCTCGGGTCCCTGGTCCTGGTACAGTCCAGCCCAGGTATCAGTCCAGTCCTGGTACAGTGTGGTCCTGGTATCAGTCCAGTCCTCGTAAGAGTCTGGTCCTGGTACAGTCCGGTTCTAGTATCAGTCCGGTCCCGTTAGAGTCCGGTCCTGGTCCCAGTCCCCTCGGTCCTTGGTCCTGGTCTCTGTGGGCGGTGTGCAGACAGGATATTGGGGATTAGCGGGGAACAGGTGCATGCTGGGAAACTTCCTGTTGAGCTCGGAGGACGGCCAAAGGACAAAGAGTCAAACGAGCTCCGAGAACACCGAGTCAACTCACACCGAGTCAACTCACACCGAGTCAACTCACACCGAGTCAACTCACACCGAGTCAACTCACAACGAGTCAAGTCACACCGAGTCAACTCACACCGAGTCAAGTCACACCGAGTCCACTCACACTGAGTCCACTCACACCGAGTCCACTCACACCGAGTCAACTCACACCGAGTCCACTCACACCGGTTTTAGTACTGATTTATTTCTCATTTAGACCTGGTTTAGACCTGGTTTAGTCCTGGTTTAGTCCTGGTTTAGTCCTGGTTTAGTTCTGGTTTAGTCCTGGTTTAGTCCTGGTTTAGTCCTGGTTTAGTCCTGGTTTAGTCTGGTTTTAGTCTGGTTTAGTCTGGTTTAGTCCTGGTTTAGACCTGGTTTAGTCCTGGTTTAGTCCTGGTTTAGTTCAGGTTTAGTCCTGGTTTAGTTTTGGGAAATGAGTGGAATTACCGAAAAAAAAAAAAAAAAAAAGGGAATAGCCCAAAATGTGAAAAGAGGAAAATCCCTCTGTGTAATCCATTTATTTCAACAAAGTAACTGTAATCCAATTCCCACTCACTGAAACAGTAACTGTAACTGAATACAGTTACTCATCATTTGTACTCTGATTACTCTGGTACTTGTAATCTGTTACTCCCGACACTGTGAATTCATCTAAATCACATCCCTGCAGGGTTCGGAGCTGTTTTCTCCCGCGTCCGTTTCCGTCCGTGTAATTTTAGCGATCTGGTTTAAGCCCCTCCCCCTCGCCCTTTGACCCGCACGTACACTCGTCCATCTGTGGGGCACAGAGGCGGGTGTCGCGGCGGGTGTCGCGGCGGGTGTCGCGGCGGGTGTCGCGGCGGGTGTCGCGGCGGGTGTCGCGGCGGGTGTCCCACCTGCTGTCCCAGGCTCCGGAGTTGTCCTCTCGTCTCTTCCGCTTTGGCTGCCAGCTCCTCGGTGCTCACCTGCAGAGCTCCTGCACACAGGACACCAGGCTCAGACCAGAAGCACGGAAACATGGAATAAAAAATAAATAAATTAAATAAATAAAAATGAAAAAAAAAAAAAAAAATAAAAAATAAAATAAAAAATAAATAAATAAAATAAAAAAACAAAATAAAATAAATTTAAATAAATACAATAAAATAAATAAAAATAAAATAAATAAAATAAAAAAATAAATAAATAAAATTAAATAAAAATAAAAAAAAATAAAAATAATAAATAAAAAAATTAAATAATACAATAAAATAAATAAAATTAAAATAAATAAAATTAAATAAAAACAAATAAAAAAATTAAATAAATTAAAATTAAAAAAAAAAACAAAAAAATAAATATAAATAAATAAAATAATAAAATAAAATAATAAAATTAAATAAATAAAATTAAATAAAAACTAATTAAAAAAATTAAAATAATATAAAACAAAACAAAACTAACTCCTGTGAGGTTTAAGTCATGTTCTAATGTTCTCTCCTCACACACAGAGCTGAAGTTGTGTTTGTTTCACTCACATGTTTGAGTAACTCTTTTTTTATTCGTCTGTCTACATCTGCAACGCTCCAAACGCTCTCTTCCACCTGGTGATGTCATGCAGTGGTGGTTTCCAAGTGAACAGCTCCTTTTCCCGTTAGCTCAGTAGAGATTTACAATTCCAGGACTGAAACGATCCAAATGATTCCAGTGAAGGCGTGCGGAGTTTAAAAACACAGTGGAGCACTCCCTGTACCGCCACATGATGACATCACAAGGTGGAGCTCAGCCTAAATCTCCAGGGTTTGTGTGTAAAGTAAAACCACAAACTGATGAAGACCTGATAAAGTCCAGTCCTGGTACAGTCCGGTTCTGGTCCGGTTCTGATCCTGTCGCAATAACTGTAAAAATCAATCACCGCGGCGCTAAGAGACTCACAGCGGTGCAGATTTCCTCTCCTCTCCAAAGTCGCACCATCCGAGAGTTTTCAGCGCCGTGTTTTCCATGTAAACCTCGATTCAGAATTATTATTTCCATGTAAACTCCAAGGAGAATGTTTTAATTCAGAACTATTTAATTCAGATTTATTAATTTAGAATAAAAAAAAACATCATGTAAACGTGGCCATTTGGTGTCACTGAAATACAAATTTAGGAGCTTTAAAGAACTTCAGTGAAAAAGTGAAAGAGACTCGCTCTTTCTTCTTTTGCACAGGAGGCACAGGTTTCACATCTGCCATTTGCCCGTAACAAAAACATCATATAAACTTTTGGGTGGAAGCTTTAAAGATTCTCTGGGGAAACATGTTTAGATCACCGTGTTTCCTTTTATTGTTTGGAAAATTCTAAGTTAAACAAGATATTTTAAGTGATTTTTTTTGGAAGTTTTAGTTTCGGTTTTGATGCTCTGAGTTAGGGCTAGTCGATATGGATCAAAAAATATATCTCGATATACGATATATATCTCGATATATGTTCAAGAAAAAATAACCTCCTAAAACTGAAAACTACAAAAACAAATATCTCAAATTCCACCAGGTCTTTTTTTTTTATTGAAGTGTAAGAGGTCAGGCAGTTCATACAGGAACATTTAAGATTACAAAAAACCCTAATTACATAAATAATAATTTAACTGTAAAATAAAAGAAATAAAACATATTTCCTTCTTTTCATTCATAAATAAAACAACTCAACTCAAGCTCATCTTTGCATTAACTCTGTTCTCCAAACCAGAACCAGAACCATGAGCTCCTTTAGCAGAAGAAGCTCAGGATGTTCCTTATTTTAATAGATCCATGTTCCTCATCAGCAGTGAGGATCTGAGGTTTAATCCCACAATCCACTGCAGATAAACCCCAGCGATTCCAAACACTGTTGTACAAGTGACACTGCAGCAGATTATTCATTAAAATCTTCTGTATAAATAAACTTTACATGACTAAACTTTACAAAATATATAAAACATAACGACTCTAGAGCCACATCAGCCCGTTTGAGATAATCATGTGTTTAATGCAGTTTTGCGCACGTGTGTTTACATTTTACAGAAACGAAACTTAAGCGCATGACTCATTTGCATAAACAGCACTTCTCCTGCAGCTCAAGCTCGTTCAGCTTCTTTCGGGTTAAAGGACGAGACTCGGTGGAACATGAGGATGAGCTGCTGCTGATGGTGGTTTTGTCTGTAAATGGTGGAAAAGTTTCGTGGTGTTAGAAGCTTTTCACTGGCACCAACTTTCGGGCGTTCACGGCGACAGTGACGAGTGAAGGAGACACGAGCAACAAAATCAGGGAGGCGGAGGCGTTCGGGCGACGAGAGAGAAGAGAAACAAGCGAAGCGGCGAAATCAAAATTGAATATAAGCATTATATCGATGTATACGATATGTCAGAATTCATATCGAGTTTAAAAACTATCTCGATATATTTAAAATATCGAGATATCGCCCACCCCTACTCTGAGTGTCCCCTGCCTTTGCTCTCCAGGCTAAGACGCTCCCCCATCAGAGCGCTATCCCAACAAAACAAAACAAAAAGCTCCAAAAAGTTGATAATAACACCTCGTTTTTAAATTTACTGTTTAAGCAAACCGCCGACTCTCGTTCTTATCTTTCCAGTGTTTGTGTGTTGAGTGTTTGCAGTTGCAGTTCTGGGCGTTACCTGAAGAGGGCGCTGTGGTGCTGGGGCTGCGGGCCGAGGAGAAGGAGAAGGCCTCTGTCCCCGCGCTGTCCTCCGTCCCGTCCACGATCCTGCGGGACACACGGGATTTACGTCAGGACGGTTTCGCGCTCGGAGACGGAGATAAGATCAGAGTCCGAGAAACGTCCGGGAAGAGAATTTAAGACACGAACGAAAAACAAAGGATTTCTGGGAACAAACGGGAGCAGAGATGTTCCCGTAGACACCGAGAAACGTTCAGGCGGAATCTGACAATTTATCTGAGGTTAGAGTCAGTGTTAAAATGTAATCCCCTACAGATTACTTAAAGGGAGTAAAGTAATCTGAATACTTTGGATTATTTGATTTGCTGTAGAGAAACAAAGACGAGGAAATCTTCACGTAAAATGTTTTGTCTGATAAAAGAAAATAAACAGGCCGAGTCTTTATTTAACCAAATTAAAAATATTATTGATAGAAGACGAGGAGACACGGACCACGCGGAAGGGTTTAGTCCTGGTTTAGACCTGGTTTAGTCCTGGTTTAGACCTGGTTTAGTCCTGGTTTAGTCCTGGTTTAGTCCTGGTTTAGTCCTGGTTTAGACCTGGTTTAGTCCTGGTTTAGTCCTGGTTTAGTCCTGGTTTAGACCTGGTTTAGTCCTGGTTTAGTCCTGGTTTAGTCCTGGTTTAGTCCTGGTTTAGACCTGGTTTAGTCCTGGTTTAGTCCTGGTTTAGTCCTGGTTTAGTCTGGTTTAGACCTGGTTTAGTCCTGGTTTAGTCCTGGTTTAGTCCTGGTTTAGACCTGGTTTAGACCTGGTTTAGTCTGGTTTAGTCCTGGTTTAGTCCTGGTTTAGACCTGGTTTAGTCCTGGTTTAGTCCTGGTTTAGACCTGGTTTAGTCCTGGTTTAGTCCTGGTTTAGTCCTGGTTTAGACCTGGTTTAGACCTGGTTTTTAGTCCTGGTTTAGTCCTGGTTTAGTCCTGGTTTAGACCTGGTTTAGTCCTGGTTTAGTCCTGGTTTAGTCCTGGTTTAGTCCTGGTTTAGGCCTGGTTTAGAGTCCTGGTTTTAGTCCTGGTTTAGTCCTGGTTTAGACCTGGTTTAGTCCTGGTTTAGTCCTGGTTTAGTTTAGCCTGGTTTAGACCTGGTTTAGTCCTGGTTTAGTCCTGGTTTAGACCTGGTTTAGACCTGGTTTAGTCCTGTTTAGTCCTGGTTTAGTCCTGGTTTAGTCCTGGTTTAGACCTGGGTCCTGGTTTAGTCCTGGTTTTAGTCCTGGTTTAGACCTGGTTTAGTTTAGTCCTGGTTTAGTCCTGGTTTAGTCCTGGTTTACTGGTTTAGTCCTGGTTTAGTTTAGTCCTGGTTTAGTCCTGGTTTAGTCCTGGTCCTGGTTTAGACCTGGTTTAGTCCTGGTTTAGTCCTGGTTTAGGTCCTGGTTTACCTGGTTTAGTCCTGGTTTAGTCCTGGTTTAGTCCTGGTTTAGACCTGGTTTAGTCCTGGTTTAGTCCTGGTTTAGTCCTGGTTTAGTGTCCAACAGAGAAGAGAAAAAAAAAAAGTTTGAATGTTATTGAACAAACCTGTTGTTAATAGGATTTTTTCAAAAAGAAAAATGAACTTTTGTACTTGAATCAGACGTGTGTGACTCAAACCTCCGTTCAAACTGTTTCTCTTCCCAACGGATTTGAAAAATTAGTGAAAGGTGAAGGTGATGGACAAAACAAAATCCCGATCCTTCGTTCAACCTCGGTTACGAATTTAAAAAGTCGACGCCAAAGTGAAAGTCTCCAACTGTTCACCAAGAAACACCTTCCACTGCAAAGACCAAGACGTGATGTTTGTGTAAAACCACAAGAACAAGAAAGTGCAGCTCAGTCTGTTTGTCTTCTGCTCCTCTACATTAACAAACTGGATTTTGTTTTGTCGTCGCTCCACATATAAAACGTTCTCTGCCTCGCCTCTGATTGGCCGACCACGAGGAATACAGAGGTGATGAGGTTTATTTTTCTTTTTGTTTGTTTGTCTTTTTCCAATAATCATGTGATGTTGTCATGTGATTGATGATTGATTGTTTTTAATGGCACCTGTGGGTCCTGATGAAGACCCTCCTGCTGGTTGAAACACGTTGACGTTCCCTTTGTGACATAAAGGACTTTTAATAGATTGAATCGGTACCTCGGGTTTGTATCTCGCCCACTTTTACATTTTCCAGTAAAGACAACTTTCTGTTTAAAGAAAACTCCAGGTCTGTTTGTGCAGAGGAAAGACACTGATCAAAAGACAGTGTAATATGGACCTTTTATTTTATTTTATTTTATTTCATTTTAGTTTAGTTTAGTTTAAAATAAAATACAATAAAATAAAATAGTTTAGTTTAGTTTTTTTGTTAAATTTTTAAAATTTATGTAATAAAAAAAAAATTTAATTTTCTTTTTTATTTATTTATTTTATTATTTATTTAGTTAGTTTTATTTTAATTTTATGATTTTTTAAATTATATTTTTATTATATTTAATAATAATAATAATAATAATAATAATAATTATTATTATTATATATATATATATTATAGTTTATTTTTATTTAGTTTAGTTTAAAATAAAATACAATAAAATAAAATAGTTTAGTTTAGCTTTTTTGTTAATTTTTAAAATGTATTTAATTAATAAAAGATTATTTAATTTTCTTTTTTATTTATTTATTTTATTTTTTTATTTATTTATTTTGTTTTATTTTTATTTTTTTTATTATATGTTATTATTATTATTATTATTATTTATTTATTTATTTATTTTTGTATTTTTTATTTTTTTACTTATTTATTTATTTTGTTATTATATTTTTTTTATGTCTCTCCTTCTGCACCAGTGAGGTTCTAAAACACACACACGGAGCGTTTAACTCTCCCGGTGTAAAACCAGAGCAGATCTTTTGTTATTTGTCTTCCCTGTTCGGGTTTTTTCGTACCTGGGGCTGAGGTTGGCCGGGTCCAGCGTGCTCAGGGACGTGTCCTGGGTCCGTCGGTGGGACTTCCTGTTCTGGGCGGGTCCGGTGCCGTCCCCCTCGCCCTCGTCCTCCGCCCGCTCCACCTGCGCCTCCGTCAGGGGCGGGTAACCCTGCACCACCCGCCCGTTCCTCTTGTCCACACACTAGAGGGCGACACACACACACACACACACACACACACAAACAAAACACAAAACATAAAAACAAAACATAAAAACAAAACAAAAACAAAACACAAAAAAAAAACATCATGAGTTTGGAAATATTAAAGCTGCATTATTAAAGGGATAGTTCAGGATTTTTGACATAAATGTGTGTGTCGTCCCCGTGAGCAGCGTCGTGCATCAACACGACTCACCCCCGACAGCGTCCGGTGAACCCAGATACTGACCGTTTTCGGTGCTGATGAAAGTCGTCCGGCAAGTTGTGTGGGGACAGTATAATAAAGTGTTTTTCTTCTCAAAACAGGATGTGTTCAAAAGAGTGATACATCTGCATCACAAAACCATCGTCGCCTAAAAAGTCAGACCTCATAATCGCTTGGCACTATTTTCTCTCCGTTCGTATCACTGCGCCTGGTTCACTTTGTTTACTGCTCAGAATGTTAACGACAACATGTCTGATTACGACACCGACGATAAAGACTTTGCCTTTACCACAAAACCAAAGGGAGATCTTTATGAACCCGAATACACTGATGCTGAAATTCACCAGATGGAGTTAAAGTATCGGACCGTTGTGGTGAAGCTCTCGATTTACCTGGTCAGTCTTCGTTCCTACTCTCACCTCTGGTCATGAGCTCTGGGTAGTGACTGAAAGGACGAGATCACGGATACAAGCGCTCGAAATGAGTTTCCTCCGCAGGGTGTCTGGGCGTCTCCCTTAGAGACAGGGTGAGGAGCTCAGTCACACGGGAGGAGCTCGGAGTAGAGCCGCTGCTCCTCCACGTCGAGAGGAGCCAGTTGAGGCTCGGGCATCTGGGCGCCTCCCTCAGGAGGTGTTCCGGGCATGTCCCACCGGGAGGAGGCCCCGGGGAAGACCCAGGACACACTGGAGGGACTATGTCTCTCGTCTGGCCTGGGAACACCTCGGGGTCCCCCCGGAGGAGCTGGAGTCTGGGGTGAAGGAAGTCTGGGAGTCCCTGCTTAGGCTGCTGCCCCCGTGACCCGACCCCAGATAAGCGGACGAAAATGGATGGATGGAGTTAGAACGAGCAGAGAGAGAAGAGAGACAGAGAAGTGGAACAAGTTGAAGCTGGAGCCGTGAGAGACCGAGTGAGCGACAATCACCATCACGTCATTTATAAACTCGTCTACAGCGAACATAGAGTCGACACTGTGACTGAAGCATGGACGACTAATAGAAACATGAATCATCCACACGTCCACGTCGCTGCTGCCAACAGTGTACGAGACATTTACAATAGTAATAACAGTCGACTTATAAAGTTATGTTTTGTAGAAGCTTCACTGCTGATGTGACACTGAGTGATTTGCTGCTGATTCTTGAGTCTGTTCTCTTGTAAACATCGTGGCACTTCTTCGTTCTTATCTGGTTTGGTTTCCACGTTGAAGCCAAAAGGCAAGAAGCCAAAGTTTCCTCAGCGCAAAGTCCCTGACAGGAAAACGGTGAAATGTGCGTGGAGATTCAGACAGATTTTTGTTGTTACAGCCTGGATAATCAAGAGTTTTTTTTAGATATATTCTTATGTATCTTATACAAGTTTATATACTTATGTCTCTAGTTTTCACGTTCGCTCTCTCGCGTCTCTCGTAAACACTGCCAAACAACTGAAGAAAGTGATGGATTCGTGCGCAGCCGCCAGGTGGCAGCCCCGCGCAGTGATACGAACGGAGAGGAAATAGTGCCGAGCGATAATGAGGTCTGACTTTTTAGGCGACGATGGTTTTGTGATGCAAATGTATCACTCTTTTGAACACAGATTGTTTTGAGAAGAAAACGCTTTATTATACAGTCCCCAGTGAACTTGACGGACGACTTTTATCAGCACCGAAAACAGCCAGGATCTCGACTCACCGGACGCTGTCGGGGGTGAGTCAGTGTTGATGCACGACGCTGCTCACGGGGACGACACACAGATTTATGTCAAAAATCCCTTCAAGTTTACGACACAGATTTGGAGACAGTGAGTTTTCAACTCAAGACGATGCACAGGGAGTCCCAAAAACTTTGAGATCATTTCGCAAGCCAAAAATTTGGGGAAATTCTTGCTGAAATAACCTCAAATTTTCACAGAATGTTTAGAAATAGATCAAGATTTTCTACAGAATGTTGTAAAGAGGAAGTATGACACTGTAACGCCCCACTGTGCAAAGAAACACTGAAACGACGTCTTTTTAGAGTCACTTTTGTTCGTCCAACCTCGGACGGCGACATCAGTTGACGCGGTTTTTCCAACATCGTACGAACATCGGTACCGACGTTTGTTTTTTCTGTAGTGATGCAGAAAATAGGAGCCACTGTCTGTGTGAAAGTTCATGTTACTCTGAGAATCTGACGCTCAAATAATCAGGTTTTATTTCGAGAGCGAGATTCAAACCTCCAACTCATGGGCCCCATAGAATTAGAATCATTTTTGTATGAGGTAATAATAATAAAAATAATAATAATAATAATTTCCTACAAACGGCATAAATGTGTGTGTCAGTTTTTGTTCATTCGTTTTTCAAAATAAAACCAAAAAGAAGAAAATTAAAGAACAACTATTTTCTTTATTATTTATCTCTAAAACCAAAATAAAAAAAACAGATAATGATTCATCCAGGACTAAAGCAGGACTAAACCAGGTCTAAATCAGGTCTAAATCAGGTCTAATCCAGGACTAAACCAGGACTAAACCAAGACTAAACCAAGATTAAACCAGGACCAAACCAGGACTAAACCAGGTCCAGATTAAACCACGAGAGCCAAAACCAGACTTTGTTTAATCAACTGCAAAAACTAAAATCTTGTTTTTAAAAGAGAAAATGACTTGAGTAAGAACATTTTAAATTGATGTGAGAACATTTCACATGAACGATATATCGACAGAGCTGCCCACGATATCGATACTGTGCCACCAAACTTAGTATCTCGATATATCGACATTTTAATATTTTTGCAGATCCCTGATGCTCCAGGTTTACTCCGTCTGACTCACCTCTGACCTTCGACCCTTAGACTCAGACTCTGCTGAACCTCCTCCGTGAGATCTAGACCCAGACCAGGACTAACATGTAGCGCATCCCCCATAACGGAGCGTGTGTTTATAATGAGGGCCCAAGCGGACGAGCGCGCGGGGGCCCCTCTCTCGCCTATCAATCACGGCGAGGGGCCCGCGATGACCCCGGGATCGATCGGCCCCGGGGGACCCCTGATCGTGTTTGTAACGGACGAGCGCGGCCACATGCGGAGAGAGACCGAGGCAGCCGATTGGTCGAGACATTTAATGACTTTAACGACAGGAAACGGTCAATTTCCCGTCCGACGCAATATGAAAATAACCGTGTCAGTGTTATGAAAGAGCGAGGACGAGGAAGAAGAGGAGGGGACGGGGGGGACGAGGACAGTGAGGACAGGAGGAGGAGGTGGATCAGGTCAGGACTGGGACCGGACCAGAGGAGATACGAGATCTGGACTCAAGATAGTCCACAAACACCAGGGGCTCACACGCTTAACTGTCGTCTCATCGGCGTAAAATACAGAGTCCTGCACGGGTCCATTTTTGGAGACCCGCACCCGCCCGGACCCGTAAATGTTCCAGCCGTTACCCGCCCGGACCCGTAAACGTAAACCACACTCAAATAAAATCATTTTAACTGACGCGTCCATCAGAATACAAACAAAACTTTACGACGTCAAGAAATACAATCACGAAATGAAACGAAGGTAAGTAAAAGGTTCACTGAGACTGTTCCCTTCACTTCACGTTCACCTCGGCGCCCAAATCTCCATTATAACTTCTCCTTCTCCTCCACATTTCTCTCACAGCTCCTGTTTTCAGACTTATTTACCCGAGCGCCGTTACTCTGCAGATAAATGAGGTGTGAAATCGATGGAGTGACTTGTTTGAAACGATGGACGTCTGCAGATTTTATACAAATCTGGCCCAGTTTTGTCTAGTTTTGTCATTTTGTGAAGGTTATAATTTTACTTCCGGGTTGGACTCAGAGGTGCAGTATGTTCAAATGACACAAGAGTTATTAACATTTTGTGTAAGTCACTCCCCCTTCAGAGCGTGAAGCTCCTGCACATCACATCAGCTTTGTCCAGTTGTTGTGTACAGTTTTGTGTCATGTTTTTGTAGATTTAAGGAGAGTAAATGCTGCTGAAAAACTGTGATGAGAGTTTGAACAGGGCCCAGGAGAGATCTCTAGATTACTCAAACATGCATGGACGACTCTAAAGGGCCGTTCACACCAGAGCGTCAAAGCGTCCAGTTTCTATGTAAAGTCGATGTGTGGCATGTCTTGAGCGTTTTAGCATCAGAGCTCTAGATGCGCGTCCAAGGCGTCAGCGTCAAGAAGTTGAAAATCCTGAACTTTTCGTGTCAGACGAGCCGCGTCGACCAATCAGGGACGAGTATAAAGAGACACAGCGACATTATTATCAAGAAGAAAAACCCCAGAACCACAAACATGAGTGGAGCATGAATATATACGCCACAATCACCGAGCCGATTGCGAGGACTACACCAGGACCGGACCAGGACTAAACCAGGACTAGACCGGGACTAAACCAGGACTGAGCCAGTGTCATTAGTGGAGTATAAATATAAACTCGCTCCAGTCGTCGAGTTCGATCTCCTCCACCGTTTTATGTCATAAAAACACAAAAGTCTCTCAGTCTGGTCTGACATCGTTTCAGGAAAAGATCTGGACCGAGCTCTTGTTTCCAGAGCAACGGACGCGCATCAAGTATTTTTCTCCCGTTCGTCCACGGCGTCAAAGACACGAGCGTCAGGGGCGTCTAAACTCAAATGCAAAGGCTCCAAATAGAGACGTCAAGGCGTTTTTTGATGCTTTGGTGTGAACGACCCTTAAAACCTCTTCAGGCAGGTTTTTGATGAACTTTAGAACATGGCGGAAAGCTCCAAAAAGTCGATTTATGAAGCTGCTGGAGAATACGACACACTTTACACACACATTTACACACACACATTTACACACACATTTACACACAGAAAATGTAGCCCCTCCCCTCGCCCTCTTTACCTGAGAGTCCAGCGCCGTGGTGGACAGTCGGGGTTTGACCTGGAGGACAGAAACAATGTTAGACCACAGAGACTCACCACACGTGTCCTCTCACTGGACACGTTAACAAGTTAGTTTTGTGTTAACTAAGTAATTCATTAACACCGACATTTTTTTTAACACCGTTAAGTTTTAATTTTTTTTTTATTGTAAATGTCTGTTGTTCACTGGCTTTTATTTTGAAAAAGTCCACCGCCAGTGTTTCTTTAAGTTTGATGTCTTTTCTTTACACTTTTTCACTTTTTTCTGACCACGTGAGATGCAACGTGTCTGAGACTCTGCGAGACGTGGGCTCGGCTGCAGGTTAAGGCTCTGGCTCTGGCCCGTCCGTGGCTGGTCTGGCCGTTGGCTCTGAGCTTCTACGGCTCCTAACTCCTTCTTTTTCTTCCAGACGTCCCTGAGGCGTCCAAAGAGAGGAGTCCAGAGCGGTTTTCGTCACTGCGGCCTCTCTTACATAATGCTCTTACAGGGTATTCGTAAAGGTCTGGAAGACGTTGATCATGCCCAAAACTCCATGAAATCTGATTGGCTCAGACAACTGTCAATCTCAAACTTCGTTCCAGCCGCCAAAGGTCCTGCAAGTGTTTGTTTAGTTCAGTTCAGGTGTTTGTTTAGTTCAGTGCTGCAGGTGTTTGTTTAGTTCAGTGTTGCAGGTGTTTGTTTAGTTCAGTTCCTGCAGGTGTTTGTTTAGTTCAGTGCTGCAGGTGTTTGTTTAGTTCAGTTGCAGGTGTTTGTTTAGTTCAGTGCTGCAGGTGTTTGTTTAGTTCAGTGTTGCAGGTGTTTGTTTAGTTCAGTTCCTGCAGGTGTTTGTTTAGTTCAGTGTTGCAGGTGTTTGTTTAGTTCAGTGCTGCAGGTGTTTGTTTAGTTCAGTGCTGCAGGTGTTTGTTTAGTTCAGTTCCTGCAGGTGTTTGTTTAGTTCAGTTCCTGCAGGTGTTTGTTTAGTTCAGTGCTGCAGGTGTTTGTTTAGTTCAGTTCAGGTGTTTGTTTAGTTCAGTTCCTGCAGGTGTTTGTTTAGTTCAGTGCAGGTGTTTGTTTAGTTCAGTGTTGCAGGTGTTTGTTTAGTTCAGTTCCTGCAGGTGTTTGTTTTAGTTCAGTTCCTGCAGGTGTTTTGTTTAGTTCAGTGCTGCAGGTGTTTGTTTAGTTCAGTTCCTGCAGGTGTTTGTTTAGTTCAGTTCCTGCAGGTGTTTGTTTAGTTCAGTTCCTGCAGGTGTTTGTTTAGTTCAGTTCCTGCAGGTGTTTGTTTAGTTCAGTTCCTGCAGGTGTTTGTTTAGTTCAGTGCTGCAGGTGTTTGTTTAGTTCAGTTCCTGCAGGTGTTTGTTTAGTTCAGTTCCTCAGGTGTTTTGTTTAGTTCAGTTTGCAGGTGTTTGTTTAGTTCAGTTCCTGCAGGTGTTTGTTTAGTTCAGTTCCTGCAGGTGTTTGTTTAGTTCAGTTCCTGCAGGTGTTTGTTTAGTTCAGTTCCTGCAGGTGTTTGTTTAGTTCAGTTCCTGCAGGTGTTTGTTTAGTTCAGCCTGCAGGTGTTTGTTTAGTTCAGTTCCTGCAGGTGTTTGTTTAGTTCAGTGTTGCAGGTGTTTGTTTAGTTCAGTTCCTGCAGGTGTTTGTTTAGTTCAGTTCCTGCAGGTGTTTGTTTAGTTCAGTTCCTGCAGGTGTTTGTTTAGTTCAGTGTTGCAGGTGTTTGTTTAGTTCAGTTCCTGCAGGTGTTTGTTTAGTTCAGTGTTGCAGGTGTTTGTTTAGTTCAGTGCTGCAGGTGTTTGTTTAGTTCAGTTCCTGCAGGTGTTTGTTTAGTTCAGTTCCTGCAGGTGTTTGTTTAGTTCAGTGTTGCAGGTGTTTGTTTAGTTCAGTTCCTGCAGGTGTTTGTTTAGTTTCAGTTCCTGCAGGTGTTTGTTTTAGTTCAGTGTTGCAGGTGTTTGTTTAGTTCAGTTCCTGCAGGTGTTTGTTTAGTTCAGTTCCTGCAGGTGTTTGTTTAGTTCAGTGTTGCAGGTGTTTGTTTAGTTCAGTTCCTGCAGGTGTTTGTTTAGTTCAGTTCCTGCAGGTGTTTGTTTAGTTCAGTGTTGCAGGTGTTTGTTTAGTTCAGTTCCTGCAGGTGTTTGTTTAGTTCAGTTCCTGCAGGTGTTTGTTTAGTTCAGTGCTGCAGGTGTTTGTTTAGTTCAGTTCCTGCAGGTGTTTGTTTAGTTCAGTGTTGCAGGTGTTTGTTTAGTTCAGTGTTGCAGGTGTTTGTTTAGTTCAGTGTTGCAGGTGTTTGTTTAGTTCAGTGCTGCAGGTGTTTGTTTAGTTCAGTTCCTGCAGGTGTTTGTTTAGTTCAGTGTTGCAGGTGTTTGTTTAGTTCAGTTCCTGCAGGTGTTTGTTTAGTTCAGTGTTGCAGGTGTTTGTTTAGTTCAGTTCCTGCAGGTGTTTGTTTAGTTCAGTCCTGCAGGTGTTTGTTTAGTTCAGTGCTGCAGGTGTTTGTTTAGTTCAGTTCCTGCAGGTGTTTGTTTAGTTCAGTGTTGCAGGTGTTTGTTTAGTTCAGTGTTGCAGGTGTTTGTTTAGTTCAGTGCTGCAGGTGTTTGTTTAGTTCAGTTCCTGCAGGTGTTTGTTTAGTTCAGTGTTGCAGGTGTTTGTTTAGTTCAGTGCTGCAGGTGTTTGTTTAGTTCAGTTCTTGCAGGTGTTTGTTTAGTTCAGTGTTGCAGGTGTTTGTTTAGTTCAGTGTTGCAGGTGTTTGTTTAGTTCAGTGTTGCAGGTGTTTGTTTAGTTCAGTGTTGCAGGTGTTTGTTTAGTTCAGTGCTGCAGGTGTTTGTTTAGTTCAGTTCCTGCAGGTGTTTGTTTAGTTCAGTTCCTGCAGGTGTTTGTTTAGTTCAGTGTTGCAGGTGTTTGTTTAGTTCAGTTCCTGCAGGTGTTTGTTTAGTTCAGTGTTGCAGGTGTTTGTTTAGTTCAGTTCCTGCAGGTGTTTGTTTAGTTCAGCGCTGCAGGGGGAGTCACTGATTTACCCGATACCACTGGAGGAAAAACTGTGATTGGTCCATTTCCATTTCATTATATTAACCCTTTGTTTCCCAAGAAATATCAGTCCAAGTTTAAAACACTGAATAAAAAAATTATAATAATAGAACAAAAATTCATTCAATATTTTTTCTTGATCCTTCAGAAAACCTTGAAGACTCTGAGGGTTCAACTCTGAAAGAAATGTTCTGTTTGCACAACAAATGTTTTCATTTACATTTCTAATAAAAGTCACTATACTTTTTAATTCATTAATTGGTTTTGAGTATAACATGTGATTAATCATGATTAATCACTCGAACTCATGCGATTAATGTTTTTTATTTTTGCCCAGCCCTAATAATAATATATGTTCGACTATTGCAGGTTATTTTTAGAACATATGCCTCATGATAAACGAGGGACGACTGTAATCGACGTGTGTTTGTTTGAGTTCTCACTTATTTTCGATGAGCAGATGTGACACACTGCAGGACGTCCACCGCAGAATAGTTCATTGTTCTGGAGCACCGTGTGAAAGGGGAAAGCTGTGGAGTTTGTATGTTTATGTGAGCGGCGGTGATTGGTCCAGAGGGACGAGCCGTGATTGGTCATTAAAAGCGATTATGTTCAGAATCAATGACATACTTAAGGTTATGGTTAAAGGTCCTGGATTACGCACATGCCCCTAGAAGTGTGTGCTGTAGTATTGAATTACTCCTACTGCTCGTGTGTGTGTGTGTGTGTGTGTAGATGTGGAGCTCATACACACACACACACACACACACAGGTCTCTGGCCTCTCTCTGTGACCGTCTCATTATCTTCCTCCTGCAGATGTTCAGCTCTGATGGGCCTGAGCGCCGCTGATGGAGGTCGATACAGAGCGCGGATCACACACTCATTAAGTTTATTCACCAACACCGCAGTGTTACTGTACTTTTGTGTACACCAATATATATGTAATACTTTTGTGTACACCAATATATATGTAATACTTTTGTACATGAATATATGTAATACTTTTGTACTTAAATATATGTGTTATACTTTTGTGTACATGTACATGTATAATACTTTTGTGTACTTGAATACATGTTATACTTTTGTGTACACGAATATATGTGTAATAATTTTGTGTACGTGAATATGTTATACTTTTGTGTACTTGAATATATGTGTTATACTTTTGTGTACATGAATATATATGTTATACGTTTGTGTACATGTACATGTGTTATACTTTTATGTACTTGAATATATGTGTTATACTTTTGTACACTGATGTATGTGTTGTGTATATTTTTATACATAGATATAAGTCTGTGCAATTCAGTGAATTTTGTTCGCGATTTCGATTTGTATTTCAAATGATTTCCAAACTCATATAATCGAGTTGAAGCTTAGCAAAGTTTATTTTATTTTATTTTTTTTATAGACTGTAGAAGAGGTGAATATATAGTTTATTTTGGACTCATTTATATTTTTTGTGCCTTATTTCATGTTCAAATTGTATTTTGTTCATTTTATGTTTTATACGTCACAAAACTGCTCTAACGTTCAGATTTGAAGCCGATATTTCAGACAATTTTCAGTTTGTTACTGATAATTTACACAAAACTTCCCAAGTGTTTTTTTTTTTTGTTTTTTAGAGAGAGAAAAGTGCTGAATAAATTCATCGTGAAACTAAATCGTGATGATTTTTTTCCATAATCGAGCAGCTCTACATGGGCGTATTTGTTGTACTTTTATACATGAACAAAATGTTTCACTGCTGATTTGTTAGAAAAAAAAGTAAAAGAACAAATTTCCCGGAGCTCAGAGGAAATTAAGATTCTGGATCAGCAGCGCGTGAAGGTGAGTGTGTGTGAGCATTTCTCCCTCCTGTCCCCGGGCTCACCTGTGTCTCCTGTCCCTCCCTCTGGTCTCACCTGTGTCTCCTCCCTCTGGTCTCACCTGTGTCTCCTGTCCCTCCCTCTGGTCTCACCTGTGTCTCCTCCCTCTGGTCTCACCTGTGTCTCCTCCCTCTGGTCTCACCTGTGTCTCCTCCCTCTGGTCTCACCTGTGTCTCCTGTCCCTCTGGTCTCACCTGTGTCTCCTGTCCCTCTGGTCTCACCTGTGTCTCCTCCCTCTGGTCTCACCTGTGTCTCCTGTCCCTCTGGTCTCACCTGTGTCTCCTCCCTCTGGTCTCACCTGTGTCTCCTCCCTCTGGTCTCACCTGTGTCTCCTCCCTCTGGTCTCACCTGTGTCTCCTCCCTCTGGTCCCACCTGTGTCTCCTGTCCCTCTGGTCTCACCCTGTGTCTCCTCCCTCTGGTCTCACCTGTGTCTCCTGTCCCTCCCTCTGGTCTCACCTGTGTCTCCTGTCCCTCCTGGTCTCACCTGTGTCTCCTGTCCTCTGGTCTCACCTGTGTCTCCTGTCCCTCCTCTGGTCTCACCTGTGTCTCCTGTCCCTCTGGTCTCACCTGTGTCTCCTGTCCCTCTGGTCTCACCTGTGTCTCCTCCCTCTGGTCTCACCTGTGTCTCCTCCCTCTGGTCTCACCTGTGTCTCCTCCCTCTGGTCTCACCTGTGTCTCCTGTCCCTCCCTCTGGTCTCACCTGTGTCTCCTCCCTCTGGTCTCACCTGTGTCTCCTCCCTCTGGTCTCACCTGTGTCTCCTCCCTCCTGTCCCCGGTCTCACCTGTGTCTCCTGTCCCTCTGGTCTCACCTGTGTCTCCTGTCCCTCCTCTGGTCTCACCTGTGTCTCTGTCCCTCCCTCTGGTCTCACCTGTGTCTCCTCCCTCTGGTCTCACCTGTGTCTCCTGTCCCTCCCTCTGTCTCTGGTCTCACCTGTGTCTCCTGTGTCCCTCCTGTCCCTCCTGGTCTCACCTGTGTCTCCTCCCTCTGTCTCACCTGTGTCCTCTCCTGGTCTCACCTGTCCCCTCCTCTGGTCTCACCTGTGTCTCCTGTCCCTCTGGTCTCACCTGTGTCTCCTGTCCCTCTGGTCTCACCTGTGTCTCCTGTCCCTCTGGTCTCACCTGTGTCTCCTGTCCCTCCCTCAGGTTGTAGGTGAGGTCTTGCTGGATGTCCTGGACGAAGCTGTGGGAGTACTCGGGGTACAGGTCCAGGACTTCGTAGAGTCCCTTCAGGTTGATGCACTGGAGGTCGCAGTAGGTCAGGGCCTTCACGTCCGCGTTGGTCTTGATCACGCGGTCGTCCAGGGACAGGTTAGCGCCGATCAGGTCCCCCTTACCTGCCCACGCACACAAACACACACACACACACACACACACACACAAACACACACACAGGAGGGTCATAGGTCATACATCCAGATATATGGACACATCAGAATCGTTGCCAACACAGATTGTCTGTCTTCATCTACATCCATGTCGACGTTTTGTTTACTGTTGTGCTGTTCCACAAAAGGGACCCAGACGGACGCCACGACAACGATGACGTCATGGCTTCACCGCTTGCAGCTGATTGGTCGATGCGCCGTCTACAACTTCCCGGGTTCTTCAAACCGTCCAGTTGCAGGAGTCTCCAACCTGTGGCCTGGGAGCTACGAGCGGCTCTCCACCCCCTTAAAGCAGCTCGCCAAGGGATTTATGAATTATACGTATTGTCCTAAATAACTCAAATCTGATTAATTACCATAGTGAATGAGTTATTCACTCTGTGTTCTTATAAATAGATCATGGTTTTAGGTTTTATAGGCACCTAACTGTACAACACTAAGGCTTGCACTCTTATCCTTTTAATTTCTTGCGACCGCTAAAATGAGTGGCATTTCCAGGTCGCTCACCAGACGCAAAAGGTTGGAGATCCCTGGTCTAGTGTGTTCTGATTATTGACCTAGTCTCGGGAGAGAAATGGTGCCAGACTGGCAATCAGTGAGCTAAAACAAGCCACTTTTCTTTTTCAATTCAAACAACAACAGTAATGGAAAAATATTTAAAAGAATAATCACGGTAAAGAGAATTTTGTTATAATTAGACCCTGTTTACGTGGAAACCAATCCGCGTATCACCACATCGGAAATGATTAGTGTCCACACACGTCATTTCTGTGTCCACAGGTCTTCTCTATCCACACAACTTTGAGCAGATTTGTTTATGTTTTACAGAAACAAAACTTAAAACCACATGACTCATTTGCATAAACTGAGAGCTCAAAACAGCTCACTATTGTGCACTGAGGCGGTTCTGCTGATGGTGAGTCTGTTCTGTGTTTCTGTCGTGTTGTTGGTTCATGTGAAACTTTTCACACATTATACGTGTGCAGGTCGTACACACAGACACATAGAACTAAAATTTCACCTTTTAACGTGAAACCGACTGAAACACTAGAAAGATGCAGCAGCTGATTTCGAACCAAGGAAGATGACGTGAGTAAAATCAGTCTTTTCATGGACAGTATTTGTATCTCGGCTGTTTCTCGCGTGTCTCTGGTTTGTTTAAACTGTTTTCCACAACAGCGTCACATGACGACGTCATAAACCCAGAGAATCAGAAGGAGCGAGTCACAGTGACACAGTGACACAGTGACACAGTGACACAGTGACACAGTGACACAGTGACACAGTGACACAGTGTCCAATCAGGACGAGACTCCAGCTCCTACACCAGAGTATCAGAGTTTTCAGGAGTCCCACAGTCCCCATCACATCTGGACCAACATGAACTCCAACAACACCACTCACATACACACTAGTGTGAACCAACACTGTACACACAACAACACCACTCACATACACACAAGTGTGAACCAACACTGTACACACAACAACAACACTCACATACACACATACACACAGTGTGAAAACACTGTACACACAACAACACCACTCACATACACACTAGTGTGAACCAACACTGTACACACAACAACACCACTCACATACACACTAGTGTGAACCAACACTGTACACACAACACCACTCACATACACACTAGTGTGAACCAACACTGTACACACAACACCACTCACATACACACTAGTGTGAACCAACACTGTACACACAACCAACACCACTCACATACACACTAGTGTGAACCAACACTGTACACACACACCACACAACACACTGCCACTCACATACACACTAGTGTGAACCAACACTGTACACACAACAACACCACTCACATACACACTAGTGTGAACCAACCACTCACATACACACTAGTGTGAACCAACACTGTACACACAACAACACCACTCACATACACACTAGTGTGAACCAACACTGTACACACAACAACACCACTCACATACACACTAGTGTGAACCAACACTGTACACACAACAACACCACTCACATACACACTAGTGTGAACCAACACTGTACACACAACACCACTCACATACACACTAGTGTGAACCAACACTGTACACACAACAACACCACTCACATACACACTAGTGTGAACCAACACTGTACACACAACAACACCACTCACATACACACTAGTGTGAACGGGGCCTTAGAATAATAGATTTTTTTTATTATGCTGTAGTTGTAGATCAGCGGAGACACAATCAGCTTCAGCTTCTGCCTCCACCTGCTCAGTGATTAGTGTTTGATTTGATTGTTCTACACACGGAATATGTTTTATTTTATGATGACAAACTGAATAAAATGTAATGAGTAATGTAACTGTAATGAGTTAAAGATTGAGCGACTAAAAACACATGAACAGGAACTTGTACACTTCTATTTTATTATTTTATTTTAGACACATTTACACAGAGAATCAGGAGAATAAAATGTAATTTTGGTGTTTAGTGGCTCTTTAAATGATCAAACTTGACTAATGTGTGTTGTCAGATACGACGTAAAACATGTTCAAATGTTCAAATCAAATGCGGCTTTACTGAAAACAATTCTGATGCCGATTTATTCTTAAATCACAAAAACATTGGACATGACGGATGAGTTGTTTTTGTTCTAATTCGGTGTTTCTCTGATTCTCTCGTGTCGGTTTCAGGGAGAGTTTGTGTGTTTGGGATGTCCTGTGACGTATGGACAGGAGCAGGTGCAGACAGGTGGAGGCAGGTGCAGACAGGAGCAGGGGGGGTTAGACAGGAGCAGGGGGGGAGTGTGTTATTGTGTTGTGGAAGGTCAGTGTGACTTTGGGCTGGTGGTGTAAAGAGAACAGCCTGAGCTCCGTCCTCCTCACAGGCAAGAGCAGAGCACAGAAGGGGGCGGGGGTCAGGGTCGGGAGGTAATGATGAGAGGAACCCCCCCCCAGCCTCCACCGCCTCCGTATACAGAACATATATAATGCACATATAGAGGAGGAGGAGCCACATTCAGCTTTGTCAAGGACTTTAGTTCCAGCAGAGGACGGACAAGTCTCCAAAACCTCTTTAAAATAATATTACACAAGTGGAAGCACAAAGTCGTGGTCCAAATATTAACCAAATAAAAGTAAAAAAGTATTTACGGGACTGCTACTTAAAGGTGAATTACCCCCATTTTCCACACTGCAAAGAAGCCTGGTCACAAAATGTAAAATAAAAACACTTTATGATTTAAAAGTGTTGAAATGTCCAAGCAGCAAACATCATTTTACTTGACAAGTTCTCTTCAAATAATCGACCTCGAGATTAGAATGAAGCAGTTTCAGGAAGGGACGGGCATTCGATTAAATTTTATTAATCGATCGTCGGGAGAATTAACGTTCAATTTTTGGTTAATAATTAATGTTTTTATATAATTAGTATCATCATTATTATTACTATCTGCACTAATCTGCATAAATAAATTCAACTTTACAACATATAAACCATAATCACTCTAGAGCAGAGGTGGGCAAACTACAGCCTGGGGGCCATATGCGGCCCTTTAAACCTTTTAATCCGGCCCGCCGAACTGGAATAAATTACAATAATAAACCTTGTTGATGTTTTATTTTTCATGCATCTCCGGAGTTTCCCAGTAGATGGCGCACTATATATACATTGAGGTGTGACATTATGTTGGCCGCAATGCTTTATGGGAAAGTGTTCTTACAGGAGTTATTCGGACCATGAGTGAAGTAGAAGTGTTCAAGCTATAAGGCTGCACTGCTTCTGTTTAGAGTTGGTAAAATCAACAACATAAAATATGTATCTACAGTGTTATGTTATGTCTTAAGCGTCTTGTTGAATAGTATGCAACAGGTGCATAGGTGCATATGCACATAACTCTGCGGCGAGGGCTCTTTTTCTGAGTAGAACTTAATCGTTCACATTTGCCTGTGATGTGTTGTGGAACAGATCTCTTCACTTTTCACGTGTCTTGAGTCTTTCTCAGCAATGTTGTAGCGTATAGTGCGTTTCCTACATAAGCGTAAACATGAATATAATGCAGCCGAGCTCTTAACCCGTCATGTCCTGTCTTCTGTCCGGCCCTTCAGTCAAATTTTAGGACCCTATGTGGCCCGCGAGCCAGAAAGTTTGCCCACCCCTGCTCTAGAGCCACATCGTCCTGTTTGACTTTATAATGTGTTAAATGCAGTTTTGTGGAAGTCTCACAGAAACAAAACTTTAAACCACATGGCTCATTTGCATAAACTAAGCGAAAGTGTGCTGATGCGACTAAAGGACACTTTCTGTCTCTTTCTTTCTGTGACAGAGGGATGTTCTGCTGATGGTGAGTCTGTTCTGTGTGTCGCACTGTTTTCAGAGATCAGACGTGTGCAGGTTTTAGTGCAGCTCTTTATGTTGCAGTAACTGGGAAACTGCGTAAACATGCACCATGACGCAACACGGACACTGATGCGCTGTAAACTCCTTCACTGAGAGGAACAGAGTCTCCGAGGAGCCAGAACCCAAACGACCAAACGACCGACTGAAGCCGAGACTCCAGTGTTCGTGCTTCAGACGCTGCTTCATATACGCAGAGTTTAGAGTTTAAACGTGAGAATACGCAGAGTTTAGAGTTTAAACGTGAGAATACGCAGAGTTTAGAGTTTAAACGTGAGAATACGCAGAGTTTAGAGTTTAAACGTGTTAGAGTTAAACGTGAGTTTAAACGTGAGAATGTGCAGAGGTTAGAGTTTAAACGTGAGAATACGCAGAGTTTAGAGTTTAAACGTGAGAATACGCAGAGTTTTGAGTTTAAACGTGAGAATACGCAGAGTTTAGAGTTTAAACATGAGAATACACAGAGTTTAGAGTTTAAACGTGAGAATATGCAGAGGCTGGCGTAAATTCTCTGGTGTAAATTGAAGATTTTAAAAGTAAGCACTTATGAACCTTTACCTACATTACGTGTTGCTGACGTTCCCGGTATAAATTCGGGGAAATGTAACTCTTTAGTTGGGGGTCTGTCACCTTCTTGTTTCTATGTCATTGCTCTGCTTTGAATGTTACGTAATATGGCATTACACATCTCTACCTTACTTTTATTCAGTGGGTTTATAGCTCAGTTATAGGCAAAGATGAGACTTGCTTGTGATCTTCTTGACCTTCAGATGTTATTTTCAGATGTTATGTTTCAGTTTCAGGTCCGGTCGTGCTCAGTTTCAGGTCCGGTCGTGTCTTCGGTGTAATTGGACATTGATTTCTTCTGTCACTGTTTCAAGTGGACATTAGAAAAGCGAGCGTGGGCAGTGGAGCTGAGAACACAGATGAGGAGCGGCTCAGGTGTGACCGTCGTATTGACTCGCTCAAGTTTTTCTCTTAGACCAGAGCAGGTTCAGACGCCAGGGACGAGACGGAGAGACTGAAGAAGACGAGGAGATGAAGAGGCTGTTAAACATACCTCCATGTGTAGACCAGTGAGGTTCCTTTGGTCTTCCGATACTGTGTGGTATTAGGTTCTTTTTTCAGACCAAAGGGTTTGTTTTTATCGCTGACCGTTTGTTCTGCTCCCTGCTCCTCTTCCTCAGAGTCTCGTGATGTTGTTGTGACGTAGTGTCGGAGTCAAGAGCGAATTAATCGAGACCAAGACCAGTCCGAGACCACAGGATCCTGAGACCAGGACAAGAACTTTCTTCATGTGAGCGGTAAAAACAAAGAAGTGTCTGAAGTTGCAGCAGCCAATTTCAGGCCGATGGAAATGCAAGTGTGAAAGTATTTAAGTAATTCTCCGCTGTTTCCTGTTTGTCTCTGGTTTGTTTAAACTGTTTTCCTCGATATCGTCACATGACGACGTCACGAACCCAGAGAATCAGAAGGAGCGAGTCACAGTGACACAGTGACACAGTGTCCAATCAGGACGAGACTCCAGCTCCTACATCAGAGTATCAGAGTTTTCAGGAGTGCCACAGTCCCCATCACATCTGGACCAACATGAACTCATGGAGCTGGAGGCACCAGATCGTTCAGACTCTGGAGACGTTTTCACATACACACTAGTGTGAACGGGGCCTGACAGTATCATATTTTCCGGGCTATTAGTCGCGCTCTTAAGCCTCCAACCCCATCAAAAAACGACTGCACGCAACGCAATCCAGAGCGCCCCATACACGAATTCACTCAGGTGTCCCAGCACGACTTCAGTAAACTACAAAGCCACAAACACACACGGAGCAGACAGCGACCGCACAACGAAACACACCCACAGACACACTCATCACTCCACGCCGACGAGGAACGGAACGGAGGAACGAACCGAAAAAGCGACGAGCGCAATGTGCCACTTCTAGACACGACTGAACAACTGAGTCACTGCGAACACGCCGACAATCCAGCGACAGACACTACTCCCTACACGCCACAACTGAACAAAGCCCAGAGTCACCGTGAACGAACAAACAAACAAAACCACTCACCCATCACACTGTTGGGTTTCATTTAAAGTCCCACGCCGTTTATTTGTGGAAAAAAGTTTGAAAATAGACCATTTAATGACAGTGCGTCTTATAATCCAGAGCGACTAATAGTGCGGAAAATACTAATAATGTTTTTTGTTATAGAGTCTTTGCACCGTCACGTGTCCCCATGGCAACGGTACCTACGCCGCCATGACACCGGACACACTATGTCACTGACTTCAGCAGCGTCGGAGAAACATGGGCAGGTTTTGTTGTGTATTTGGTTGTTCTAGACGCTCTGAAAGGGATAAAACGATTCATTTCTTCACTGTTCCTCTGGAAATGACTCATCAGGATCAAACAAGGGAATTATCAAAAAAAAGACACGGATTATGTCTAGAGAACATAAACCACGAAGAGATTTCCAATGGTACCAACAAGACACACTCAGGTCACTTTCATCAAGGTATTTGTTATTTAAATAGTTTCAAAGTTTATTTAATGAAAGAACCACATTTACTGAACTAAAATGTCATTAATTTATCCAGGAAAACCTGCACTAGTTTACGATTCAACGAACCCACACTGGCTCCTGTGATCAACATGACGCACGAGTCGAAGAGTCTGTGAGCCGAACCTCGAAAGAATCGACCATGAAAAGATCCTCGCGAACGTTAGAAAGATCCACTCACAAAAAGAGATTAATTCTAGAAGACAAAGTTGTGGATAAACAAGACAAAAAAAAAAACATGGTCCTACGACGAGTGACATGTTTATATGTGCTGGAACATACAGTTTCTACTGCAAATGTTTTCTTTTTACATTTTAGTTCAGTAAATGTGCTTCTCTCATTAAATAAACTATGAAACAATTTAAATAGTAAATACCTTGATGAAACTTCGAGTGTCTTGTTGGGACCATTGGAAATCTCTTCGTGGTTTATGTTCTCTAGACATAATTCACGTCTTTTTTTCATAATTCCCTTGTTTGATCCTGATGAGTCATTTCCAGAGGAAACAGTGAAGAAATGAATCGTTTTATCCCTTTCAGAGCGTCTAGAACAACCAAATACACAACAAAACCTGCCCATGTTTCTCCGACGCTGCTGAAGTCAGTGACATAGTGTGTCCGGTGTCATGGCGGCGTAGGTACCGTTGCCATGGGCGACACGTGACGGTGCAAAGACTCAATAGTGTGCGACATGTTAAAACGGTTTTACTTTAACATGTTCATAATTTGATTTAAAACAGATAGAAAGTTACAAATCATTTTTTTCTATTGAACAAAATGAAAACTTTCGGAGTCTTATAAACACGTGTTCATGTTTTTCTCTTTCGCTCTAAATCTGATCTTCACAGAACGTTTCCCGTGACCTGGAGCCGCTTCAGAGTCTGGACCCGAGTCCGTCTCACTCACGCAGACGAATCCGCGGAGGAGATAAGACCTGATGCCCTCCCCTGCCTGATGGAGCGTCCTGTCGGGGATGATGGATCTGAGCGCAGGAGAACAAGGCCCCGCAGGAGAACAGGGTTTCATTTGTTACAGAAGCGCGTGAAGCCTCCAGGGACCTGCTGCTGTTCAGAGACACTCAGACCGGATCTTTACACCCAACACAACCTGGATCTGTGTACGAGACGGGACGGGGACAAGGACAGGGACAGGGACGGACAGGACGGGGAAGGACAGGGACGGGGACAAGGACAGTGACGGGGAGAGGGACGGGGACAAGGACGGGGACAGAGACGGGGACAAGGACGGGGATGGGGTCAGGGAAAAGGACAGGGACGGGGTCAGGGACGGGGACAGAGACACGGGAGAGGGACAGGGACGGGGATGAGGACAGGGACACGGACAGGGTCAGGGATTGGGACAGAGACAGGGACGGGGGACAGGGAAAGGACAGGGACGGGGTCAGGGACGGGGACAGAGACAAGGACGGGACATGGGGACAGGGATAGGACAAGGACGGGGATGGGGTCAGGGACAGGACAGGACTGAACCAGACCTAAACCAGAAATAAAACCAGGACTAAACCAGGACTAAACCAGAACTAAACCAGAACTAAACCGGAACTAAAACCAGGACTAAAACCAGGACTAAACCAGGACTAAAACCAGGACTAAAACCAGGACTAAACCAGGACTAAAACCAGGACTAAACCAGGATTACACCAGGACTAAAACCAAGTCTAAACCAGAACTAAAACCAAGTCTAAACCAGGACTAAAACCAGGACTAAACCAGGACTAAACCAGGACTAAAACCAAGTCTAAACCAGGACTAAACCAGAACTAAAACCAAGTCTAAACCAGGACTAAAACCACGACTAAACCAGAACTAAAAACAGGACAAAAAACCAAGTCTAAACCAGGACTAAACCAGAACTAAACCAGAACTAAACCAGAACTAAAACCAGGACTAAACCAGGACTACACCAGGACTAAAACCAAGTCTAAACCAGAACTAAAACCAAGTCTAAACCAGGACTACACCAGGACTAAAACCAAGTCTAAACCAGAACTAAAACCAAGTCTAAACCAGGACTAAAACCAGGACTAAAACCAGGACTAAACCAGAACTAAACCAGAACTAAAACCAAGTCTAAACCAGGACTAAACCAAGATTTAATCAGGACTAAACCGTTAGGTGCAGACGGCGACAGATTGATCGATGATTCTGGATCATTTTGAGTAAAAAATCACATTAAATATCACAGATTTTCACTGGGCTGGAGCTTTTATATTTGTACTGACGCTGAGGTTTTTAAAAAAAATAAATAACCTGGTGTAAACAGCATCTGCCAAACCTTTTTCTTCTTCATTAGACATTTTCTGGCTAGAGCGACTAATAGTTTAAAAAATACAATACTTCTGTGTGAGCAAACGAAGATGAAGCGTTGAATTGTATATTTTATTTCTCCTGTAGTTTTCATAACATTTTTTAAGATTAATAAATGCACCAACACTCGAGAACCGTGTGCAGCGTCGCCGAGGAGCTACAGTTTTGTATCATAAACTAAATTACTTTTTGATTTGTATCGACCGGCAACTGGAAAAACAAAATAAACTTCAGAAATGAGAAAATAACGCCGTGTTTTTCCTCTTTTGGTCGGATTCTGCTGTTCGTCAAAAGTGAAATGATGTTTTTTTTTACCATAATTTGAGGATTTCCTGTTTTTATTTTTAGCTCGGCTGTTTGGAGACGGAGACTCTGAGGACGTGTGAAAACAGAACAATGACTGGACGAGAGGAAGACAGGACGGAGGAGAAAGAGGAGAGAGAGAGAGAGAGAGAGAGAGAGAGGTGAGAAAGACGGAGGTAGAGGAGAGAAAAAGAGGTGGAGTGATGACAGAAAGAAGAAGAGAGAAAGAAAAAGAAAGGAGGGAGATGATGGACTGAATCAAAGAGAGAAGAGAGAGAAGCTGACCTGTTACCTGCTCGTGAAAAACCAGGGTCAGATCATCAGTCCGATAGACCAGGACTAAACCAGGACTAAACCAGGATCTAAACCAGGACTAAACCAGGACTAAACCAGGTCTAAACCAGGACTAAACCTAAACCAGGACTAAACCAGGTCTAAACCAGGACTAAACCAGGACTAAAACACTAAACCAGGACTAAACCAGGTCTAAACCAGGTCTTAAACCAGGACTAAACCAGATCTAAACCAGGTCTAAACAGGTCTAAACCAGGTCTAAACCAGGTCTAAACCAGGTCTAAAACCAGGACTAAACCAGGACTAAACCACTAAACCAGGACTAAACCAGACTAAACCAGGACTAAACCAGATCTAAACCAGGTCTAAACCAGGACTAAATCCAGATCTAAACCAGGACTAAACCAGGACTAAACCAGGACTAAACCAGGACTAAACCTTTGCCGTGTCATTATCTGGAGTATTTGTGTTTGTTGTGAAGCACTTTGAGCCTCGAAGGTGGAAAAGTGCTGAATATTTTACATTTACTGTGGGGGGGAAACTGCAGCTCATTTGCCCAACACCAACAACCAAACAAAGAGTCTAAGGCCCCGTTCACACTAGTGTGTATGTGAGTGGTGTTGTTGTGTGTACAGTGTTGGTTCACACTAGTGTGTATGTTGTGTGTTGTTGTGTGTGTTGTTCACACTAGTGTGTATGTGAGTGTGTGTTGTGTGTACAGTGTTGGTTCACACTAGTGTGTGTATGTGAGTGGTGTTGTTGTGTGTATAGTGTTGTTGTAGTGTGTATGGAGTGGTGTTGTTGTGTGTACAGTGTTGGTTCACACTAGTGTTGTATGTGAGTGGTGTTGTGTGTGTACAGTGTTGTTCACACTAGTGTGTATGTGAGTGGTGTTGTTGTGTGTACAGTGTTGGTTCACACTAGTGTGTATGTGAGTGGTGTTGTTGTGTGTACAGTGTTGGTTCACACTAGTGTGTATGTGAGTGGTGTTGTTGTGTGTATAGTGTTGGTTCACACTAGTGTGTATGTGAGTGTGTGTTGTGTTATAGTGTGGTACACGTGTTGTTTGTTGACGGCTAGTGTGTGATGTGAGTGGTGTTGTTGTGTGTATAGTGTTGGTTCACACTAGTGTGTATGTGAGTGGTGTTGTTGTTGTGTACAGTGTTGGTTCACACTAGTGTGTATGTGTGGTGTTGTTGTGTGTACAGTGTTGGTTCACGCTAGTGTGTATGTGAGTGGTGTTGTTGTGTGTATAGTGTTGGTTTCACTCACTACTGTGTGTTGTGTATGTGTCACTGTGTCACACTGTGTCACTGTGTCACTGTGCTGTCACTGTGACACTGTGAGTCACTGTGTCACTGTGTCACTGTGACACTGTGACACTGTGTCACTGTGTCACTGTGTCACAGTGACACTGTGTCACTGTGTCACTGTGACTCGCTCCTTCTGATTCTCTGGGTTTGTGACGTCGTCATGTGACGATGTTGTGGAAAACAGTTCAAACAAACAAGAAACAGCTGAGATACAAATATGGTTTTTACTCTCATCATTTTCCTCGGTTCAAAATCAGCTGCTGTAACTTTCTAGTGTTTCAGTCGGTTTCTCGTTAAAAGTTGAAGTTTAGTTCTATGTGTCTGTGTGTACGACCTGCACACGTATAATGTGTGAAAAGTTTCACATGAAACCAACAACACACACAAAACACAGAACAGACTGACATCAGCAGAGCACCCCTCTGACACAGAGAACACCCCTCTGTCCACACAGAAGAGAACACCCTCTGTCACACAGAGAGAACACCCCTCTGTCACACAGAGAGAACACCCCCTCTGTCACACAGAGAGAACACCCCTCTGACACAGAGAGACACCCCTCTGTCACAGAAGAACACCCCTCTGACACAGAGAGAACACCCCTCTCTCTCACAGAGAGAACACCCCTCTCACAGAGAGAACACCCCTCTGACACAGAGAGAACACCCCTCTGAACACACAGAGAGAACACCCCTCTGTCACAGAGAGAGAACACCCCTCTGTCACAGAGAGAACACCCCTCTGTCACACAGAGAGAACACCCTCTGTCACACAGAGAGAAACACCCCTCTGACACAGAGAGAACCCCTCTGTCACAGAGAGAAACCCCTCTGTCACAGAGAGAACACCCCTCTGACACCTCTGTCACAGAGAGAACACCCCTCTGTCACAGAGAGAACACCCCTCTTTGCACAGAGAGAACACAACAGAGAGAACACCCCTCTGTCACAGACACACAGAGAGAACACCCTCTGACACAGGGAGAACACCCCTCTGTCACAGAGAGACACACACCCCTCTGACACACAGAGAGACACACCCCTTGTCACAGAGAGAAACACCCCTCTGACACAGAGAGAACACCCCTCTGACACAGAGAGAACACCCCTCTGTCACAGAGAGAACACCCCTCTGTCACAGAGAGAACACCCCTCTGACACAGAGAGAACACCCCTCTGACACAGAGAGAACACCCCTCTGTCACAGAGAGAACACCCCTCTGTCACAGTCACAGAGAAACCCTCTGACACAGAGAGAACACCCTCTGAGAGAGAACACCCCTCTGACACAGAGAGAACACCCCTCTGTCACAGAGAGAACACTCATATTCCACTGAGTCACTGTGTCCTTTAGTCCAACACAAACTGAATTTTTCTTGAAGCTCAGTTTATGTAAATGAGTCATGTGGTTTTAAGTTTTGTTTCTGTAAAATGTAAACAAATGTGCTCAAAGTCGTGTGGACAGAGACACAGAAACAACGAGTCTGGACACAAATTATTTCTGATACTGATGATTTTGTTAAAATGATTTTGTTTCAGTGTGTGTGCTTTTTTGTATATGTATGTGTAAGTGTGTGTGTGTCGTACATGTGTCATGTGTGTATCATACATGTGTGTGTGTCGTACGTGTGTGCATGTGTGTGTTAGTGCATGTGTTTATATGTACAAGTGTGTGTGTGTTA
>NW_026571175.1:37026370-37028370 GCF_026225935.1 Boleophthalmus pectinirostris | reverse complement strand
ACGGTAGTTTACTTACTGCTTTTTATAAAGAAATACAATTTATATTAAGCGTTTCAACCTGGACTTCTACAATATTTCCTGTTTCTCATGTGGCCCCATGGAAACAATACTTACCCACCCCTGGTCTGTACGGTCTATGGTATCACCACATGACATCACAAGGTGGAGCAGAGTGTTTTCAGAAACGTGTTAAACATGTGTGAACGTGAGAGGGGAAGAAGAGGGGATGAAGAGGGGGAAAGAGGAGGAGAGACGCCCCCGGCAGAGCGAGACATTTAAAGATGGCGTCCAATCAGAGCGGGGTCGGCCCCTGGTCCCCAAAATATTAACCCACTTTTCTCAAATCAGGGCAAAGAGGACGAGCGCGAGGACGAGCGCGAGGACGAGCGCGAGGACGAGCGCGAGGACGAGCGCGAGGACGAGCGCGAGGACGAGCGCGAGGACGAGCTGGAGGACGAGCGAGGACGAGCTGAGGACGAGCGCGAGGACGAGCGCGAGGACGGACGAGGACGCTATAGGAACAGTTTATGGTATAGACGGACATTTTAATACACGGAAAAAAACTGGAATAATAACACACTGGATCCATGTATCATTCGTTCATTCGTTTTTCAATATAAAACCAAAAATAAGAAAATGAAAAAACAACAGTTTTCTTCATTATTCGTCTCCAAAACCAAAATAAAAAAAACGGATAACGATTCGTTTTTTCAGTTTTCGATTTTGTGTTTAAATGAAGAATGGAAAAAACGGATAACAGCCGTTTTCCCGTTTACGTGACTTCAGTGACTGAGATGTCGGACTTTTGCATCACGTACAGACTGAACCAGGACTGATCCAGGTCCGAGACGAGATCGGGACCAGAGCTGGACCAGAGCCAGAGCTGGACCAGAGTGGGACCAGAGCGGCACCAGAGCGGCACCGGACTCCGAGCTTTGACTCTGAGGCCTCCACGGGGTCCGAGCCTCAGCTTCGAGCTCCGGTCCTGCCGAGGGCTCTGAGCCTCCGGTCTGGTCCCGGCCTGGTCCTGGCCTAGTCGCGGCCTGGTCCCGGTCTCAGTCCCGCTCTGGTCCCAGTCTGTACCCGGTGTGGTCCCGGACCTGGACGCCGTTTCCCGCTTACGTGACTTCCGTGACTGCGATGCCGTTTGCACTGCTTTACGGACTGAACCAGGACTGATCCAGGTCCTGGGACCAGACCGGAACCAGACTGGGACTGAGACCGAGACCAGCGGTCCGAGGGGTTCCTCTTTGCGCTGGTTCCATGTGGGGAAAGCGAGAATGTGGACTACAGGTCCAGACCGGCTGCTCCGGTCCTCCACGCTCAAGAACCACGGCTGGTTCCGAGGTGGAGCAAAGCATCAAACTGACGCTTTCACACCAACGAAAACAAACCGAACTAAGAGCTTTTGGTTCAAATGGACCAGGTCCGGGACCAGACCAGGACCAAAGCACCACTGAGACTGGGACCAGACTGGGACCAGAGCGGAGGCTCAGAGCCCACGGCAGGACCGGAGCTCGAAGTTGAGGCTCGGACCCTGCGGAGGAACACAGTCAGAGCTCAGAGTCCACCCTGGTCCCGGTCCCCTGGTCCCGGTCCCGCTCTGGTCCCACCTGGTCCCGCCCTGGTCCGCCCTGGTCCCCTGGTCCCGGTCTGGTCCCACCCTGGTCCCCCCACCCCCTGGTCCCTCTGGTCCCGCCTGGTCCCGGTCTCTGGACCTGGATCAGTCCTGGTTCAGTCCGTATGCAGTGTTAAAGTCCGGTATCGCAGTCACTTGAACGGGAACGGTCGCTCCCTCCAGACTTTTTTCCGGACCTTCACAGTCAGAGCTCATCCACCCTGGTCCCGCCCTGGTTCCACCCTGGTCCCACCCTCGGTCCACCTGTCCCGCTCTGGTCCCACCTGGTCCCGCCTGGTCCCGCCCTCCACCCTGGTCCCGTCCACCCTGGTCCCGCGTCCCGGGTCACCGCTCTGTCCCACCCTGTCCCGCTCTGTCCTGC
>NW_026571175.1:36893870-37016370 GCF_026225935.1 Boleophthalmus pectinirostris | reverse complement strand
TCTCTGTGTCAGAGGGGTGTTCTCTCTCTGTGACAGAGGGGTGTTCTCTCTGTGACAGAGGGGTGTTCTCTCTGTGTCTGTGAGAGGGGTGTTCTCTCTGTGTGACAGAGGGGTGTTCTCTCTGTGACAGAGGGGTGTTCTCTCTGTGACAGAGGGGTGTTCTCTCCAGAGGGGTGTTTCTCTTGTGACAGAGGGGTGTCTCTCTGTGACAGAGGGGTGTTCTCTCTGTGTCAGAGGGGTGTTCTCTCTGTGACAGAGGGGTGTTCTCTCTGTGTCAGAGGGGTGTTCTCTCTCTGTGTCAGAGGGGTGTTCTCTCTGTGTGACAGAGGGGTGTTCTCTCTGTGTCAGAGGGGTGTTCTCTCTGTGTCAGAGGGGTGTTCTCTCTCTCTGTGACAGAGGGGTGTTCTCTCTGTGTGACTCTCTGAGGGGTGTTCTCTCTGTGTCAGAGGGGTGTTCTCTCTCTGTGACAGAGGGGTGTTCTCTCTGTGTCAGAGGGGTGTTCTCTCTGTGACAGGGGTGTTTCACAGAGGGGTGTTCTCTCTGTGTGACAGAGGGGTGTTCTCTCTGTGTCAGAGGGTGTTCTCTCTGTGAGAGGGGTGTTCTCTCTGTGACAGAGGGGTGTTCTCTCTGTGACAGAGGGGTGTTCTCTCTGTGTCAGAGGGGTGTTCTCTCTGTGTCAGAGGGGTGTTCTCTCTGTGACAGAGGGGTGTTCTCTCTGTGACAGAGGGTGTCAGAGGGGTTCTCTCTGTGTCAGAGGGGTGTTCTCTCTGTGACAGAGGGGTGTTCTCTCTGTGTCAGAGGGGTGTTCTCTCTGTGACAGAGGGGTGTTCTCTCTGTGACAGAGGGGTGTTCTCTCTGTGTCAGAGGGGTGTTCTCTCTGTGTGTCAGAGGGGTGTTCTCTCTGTGACAGAGGGGTGTTCTCTCTGTGTCAGAGGGGTGTTCTCTCTGTGACAGAGGGGTGTTCTCTCTGTGTCAGAGGGGTGTTCTCTCTGTGACAGAGGGGTGTTCTCTCTGTGTGACAGAGGGGTGTTCTCTCTGTGTCAGAGGGTGTTTCTCTCTGTGACAGAGGGTGTTCTCTCTGTGACAGAGGGGTGTTCTCTCTGTGTCAGAGGGGTGTTCTCTCTGTGTGACAGAGGGGTGTTCTCTCTGTGTCAGAGGGTGTTCTCTCTTGTGAGAGGGGTGTTCTCTGTGACAGAGGGGTGTTCTCTCTGTGTCAGAGGGGTGTTCTCTCTGTGTGACAGAGGGGTGTTCTCTCTGTTCAGAGGGGTGTTCTCTCTGTGACAGAGGGTGTTCTCTCTGACAGAGGGGTGTCTCTGTGTGTCAGAGGGGTGTTCTCTCTGTGACAGAGGGGTGTTCTCTCTGTCAGAGGGTGTTCTCTCTGTGAGGGGTGTTCTCTCTGTGTCAGAGGGGTGTTCTCTCTGTGACAGAGGGGTGTTCTCTCTGTGACAGAGGGTGTTTCTCTCTGTGTCAGAGGGGTGTTCTCTCTGTGTCAGAGGGGTGTTCTCTCTGTGACAGAGGGTGTTCTACAGAGGGGTGTTCTCTCTGTGACAGAGGGGTGTTCTCTCTGTGTCAGAGGGGTGTTCTCTCTGTGTCAGAGGGGTGTTCTCTCTGTGTGACAGAGGGGTGTTCTCTCTGTGACAGAGGGTGTTCTCTCTGTGTGACAGAGGGGTGTTTCTCTCTGTGACAGAGGGGTGTTCTCTCTGTGACAGAGGGGTGTTCTCTCTGTGACAGAGGGGGTGTTCTCTCAGAGGGGTGTTCTCTCTGTGACAGAGGGTGTTCTCTGTGTGACAGAGGGGTTTCTCTCTGTGACAGAGGGGTGTTCTCTCTGTGTGTCAGAGGGGTGTTCTCTCTGTGACAGAGGGGTGTTCTCTCTGTGACAGAGGGGTGTTCTCTCTGTGTCAGAGGGGTGTTCTCTCTGTGACAGAGGGGTGTTCTGCTGATGCTCAGTCTGTTCTGTGTTTGTGTCGTGTTGTTGGTTCATGTGAAACTTTTCACACATTATACGTGTGCAGGTCGTACACACAGACACATAGAACTAAACTTCAACTTTTAACGAGAAACCGACTGAAACACTAGAAAGTTACAGCAGCTGATTTTGAACCGAGGAAAATGATGAGAGTAAAAAAAAGTCTTTTCATGGACAGTATTTGTATCTCAGCTGTTTCTCGTTTGTCTCTGGTTTGTTTAAACTGTTTTCCACAACATCGTCACATGACGACGTCACAAACCCAGAGAATCAGAAGGAGCGAGTCACAGTGACACAGTGACACAGTGACACAGTGACACAGTGACACAGTGACACAGTGACACAGTGACACAGTGACACAGTGTCCAATCAGGACGAGACTCCAGCTCCTACATCAGAGGATCAGAGTTTTCAGGAGTCCCACAGTCCCCATCACATCTGGACCAACATGAACTCCAACAACACCACTCACATACACACTAGTGTGAACCAACACTGTACACACAACAACACCACTCACATACACACTAGTGTGAACCAACACTGTACACACAACAACACTCACATACACACTAGTGTGAACCAACACTGTACACACAACACACACACATACACACTAGTGTGAACCAACACTGTACACACAACAACACACTCACATACACACTAGTGTGAACCAACACTGTACACACAACAACACCACTCACATACACACTAGTGTGAACCAACACTGTACACAACAACACCACTCACATACACACTAGTGTGAACAACACTACACAGTGTGACACTACACACACACACTCACATACACAGTAACCACACACACCACACACTCACTAGTGTGAACCAACACTGTACACACAACACCACTCACATACACACTAGTGTGAACCAACACTGTACACACAACACCACTCACATACACACTAGTGTGAACGGGGCCTTAACAGATTTTGGGAAGCAATAATTTAGTAAAGAAGAATCCGTGTATCATTCGTTCATTCGTTTTTCAATATAAAACCAAAAATAAGAAAACAGAAAAACAGTTTTCTTCGTTATTTGTCTCCAAAACCAAAATAAAAAAATAAAAAAACGAAAGAAAAAAATGAAGAATGGAAAAAACTGATAACCTTTTTCCTGTTTACGTGACTTCCGTGACTGCGATGTCGGACTTTTGCACCGCAAACGGACTGAACCAGGACTGATCCAGGTCCGGGACCAGAGCGGGACCAGACCGAGATTGGAGACCAGACCGGGACCACACCAGGACCAGACCGGGACTGAGACCAGATCAGGCTGGGACCAGACCGGAGGCTTAGAGCCCACAGCAGGGCCGGAGCTCTAAGCTGAGGGTCGGACCCCGCGGAGGCTCGGAGTCAAAGCTTGGAGTCTGCCCTGGTCCCACACTGGTCTCTGTCTGGTCTGATCTCGCTCTGGTCCTGGTCTGGTCCCGGACCTGGCTCAGTCCTGGTTCAGTCCGTACGCGGTGCAAAAATCCGGCATCGCAGTCACGTAAGTCACGTAAACGGAAAACGGCCGTTATCCGTTTTTTCCATTCTTCTTCTTCTTCCTTTCTTGATTTTATATTGAAAAACGAATGAACGAATGACACACGGATTAAGAACGTCTCAAAAATCTGTTACTGCACTTTGAATCACAAAAATCAACACCTTCAATGCAAAGTTGTTTGAGTCCAAGAGAAATATCAGAACACATATGTCCTGTTTGACCCTGGTCCCAATCTGTAAGAGTTTTTATAACTTTGCCCAAACGTACGAGTATCACCCATGAAGAACATCACACTGGAGAAGAAGTGCGGACGTCACAGTGGGCGAGTAAAACGGGGGAGAATGACTCATGTGTGAATCACTCGAAACACGACTCCACAGGGTCAGTGAGCAGGGAACATGGTTAAAAGCTCGAAAAAGTCGATTTTGCATAATGTGTCCGTCCGCTTTAACTCCTGGTTTAGTGTTTAGTGTTTTAGTCCCAAGAAAAAACATCATTATAAATAATTACAGCTGTTTTTGTGCCGCGGTTTTTCATAATCAATATTTTATCATTTCATTTCACCATCAATATTTCCTGTCACCGGCCTCATTATTTCTTTATTCTGAATTATTTAATGGAAACTCTCCTGGGAGCACACGTCTCAGAACATCTCAGACCACTTCAGACCATCTTAGACCATCTCAGACCATCTCAGACCATCTCAAACCATTTCAAACTGTCTCAGACCATCTCAGTCCATCTCAGACCGTCTCAGTCCGTCTCAGACCATTTCAGATCATCTCAGACCATCTCAGTCCAACTCAAACTATCTCAGTCCGTCTCAGACCATCTCAGACCACTTCAGACCATCTTAGACCATCTCAGACCATCTCAGACCATTTCAGACCATCTCAGACCATCTCAGACCATCTCAGACCATGTCAGTCCGTCTCAGACCGTTTCAAACTGTCTCAGACCGTCTCAGTCCGTCTCAGTCCATCTCAGACCATTTCAGACCATCTCAGACCATCTCAGTCCGTCTCAGACCGTCTCAGACCATCTCTCAGACATCTCAGTCCGTCTCAGACCGTCTCAGCCATCTCAGACCATCTCAGTCCGTCTCACACCATCTCAGACCATCTCAAACCGTTTCAAACTGTCTCAGACCATCTCAGACCATCTCAGTCCGTCTCAGACCATTTCAGATCATCTCAGACCATCTCAGTCCAACTCAAACTATCTCAGTCCGTCTCAGTCCAGGTGAGAGTATTATAGTGAGAGTATTATAGTGAGAGTATTATAGTGAGAGTATTATAGTGAGAGTATTATAGTGAGAGTATTATAGTGAGAGTATTATAGTGAGAGTATTATAGTGAGAGTGAGAGTATTATAGTGAGAGTATTATAGAGAGAGTATTATAGTGAGAGTATTATAGTGAGAGTATTATAGTGAGAGTATTATAGTGAGAGTATTATAGTATTATAGGAAACACATGGAGCGCTGCATCGATCTTCTGTCACGGGGCTGAATAATGAGGAGAAATACCTGAGTTTATCTGAGCCCCTGGAGCTGTGGAGCAACGCAGACGAAGGACGAGGACGAGGAGGAGGAGGAGGAGGAGGACGAGGAGGAGGATGAGGAGGAGGAGGAGGAGGAGGAGGAGGAGGAGGAGGAGGACGAGGAGGACGAGGAGGAGGAGGACGAGGAGGAGGAGGAGGAGGAGGACGAGGAGGAGGAGGACGAGGAGGAGGAGGAGGAGGAGAACGAGGAGGAGGACGAGGAGGAGGAGGACGGGAGAGGAGGAGGAGGAGGAGGAGGAGGACGAGGAGGAGGAGGAGGAGGAGGAGGAGGAGGAGGAGGAAGAGGAGGAGGACGAGGAGGAGGAGGAGGAGGAGCGAGGACGAGGAGGAGGAGGAGGAGGACGAGGACGAGGAGGAGGAGGAGGAGAGGAGAGGAGGACGGAGGAGAGGGAGGGAGGAGAGGAGGAGGACGAGGAGGAGGAGGAGAGGAGGAGGACGAGGAGAGGAGGAGGCGAGGACGAGGAGGACGAGGAGGAGGAGGAGGAGGAGACGAGGAGGAGGACGAGGAGGAGGAGGAGGAGGCACCGGGGGGGAGCTGTGAGGTATTAATAAAGCTGAGTTGGTTTGTTATGATACACGGCAGAAAGAAATATCTAGACAAGTTAAAATGGCTTTAATTAAGAACATCTCACTTTATTTGAGTAGATTAAACTTCCATCCATTCATTTTCTTCCGCTTTATCCGGGTCGCGGGGGCATCAGTCCGAGCAGGGACTTCCAGACTTCCTCAAGCTCCTCTAGAGGGACCCCGAGGTGCTCCCAGGCCAGTCCAGAGACACAGTCCCTCCAGCGTGTCCCGGGTTCTCCCTGTGGCCTCCTCATTTACAAGGAAGACATCCAGGAGGCATCTGATCCTCTCCACGTGGAGGAGCAGCGTCTCTACTCCGAGCTCCTCACTCTGTCTCTAAGGGAGACGCCCGGACGCCCTGCGGAGGAAACTCATTTGTGTCGTTTGTATCGTCGATCTCGTCTTTTCGGTCATTACCCAGAGCTCATGAGGATACTTTTCAGATTCAACTTAAAAAGAAAAAAAGAATATTTACCAACGGAATCAGAGGTTGGTTTTTTTCCCCGTAATTCAAGCAACATTCAATTTTGTTTCTTATTTTAAATGCAAAGAGTTGTTGTTTTGACGATCTTAAGTTTTCATATTTTAAGTTAAGAACATTTTTGTCAAGTGAAATTGACCGTCCCTGCTTAGGCTGCTGCCCCCGCGACCCGGCCCCGGATAAGCGGACGAAAATGGATGGATGGAATTTACCGTATTTTCCGGGCTATTAGTCGCGCTCTTAAGCCTGTAACCGCATCAAAAAACGACCGCGCGCCGCAATCCAGAGCGCCCCATACATGAATCCACTCGGGTGTCCCAGCACGACTTCAGTAAACTACAAACACACAAAGACACACACGGAGCAGACAGCGACCGCACAGCGAAACACACACACAGACACACAGACACACTCATCACTCCACGCCGACGAGGAACGGAATGAAAAAGCAAGTGCAACGTGCCACTTCTAGACACGACTGAACAACTGAGTCACTGTGAACACGCCGACAATCCGCTGGTCCCAGACACACCCTCCCTACACGCCACAACTGAACAAAGCCCAGAGTCACCGTGAACGAACAAACAAACAAAACCACTCACCCATCACACTGTTGGGTTTCATTTAAAGTCCAGTGTGGTTTATTTGTGGAAAAAAGTTTGAAAATAGAACATTTAATGACAGTGCGTCTTATAATCCAGAGCGACTAATTGTCCGTAAAACACGGTACTCAAATCATGATCAAACTTTCTTTTTTAAATTCAAGTCATCGTCTCTTGGCAAGATTGTAGTGGAGGGTTTGTACGGGGGCTACGTGGGTCAGGTGTATGTGGGAGGAGTCAGGTGTAGGTGGTCTGAAGTGTCGGTTGGCGTCTGCGTTCTTTGTGATCGTCTGGTGAGTATCTCTTCCACTCTGTGGGCTTCACGGGGAGCGGCAGGGGGGGGGGCGTTGTGAAACCAACATTGATTTACCTTTAAAAAGACGAGGGTGGGTGTGACAAAGACGGCCTTTGTCCCCATTTTTACCTTAGTTCAGTTACATCTATATCAACTAAACAGCTAAATAATAACTATCCCGGGTTTGTTTTATTTAGTCTTTGTTTAATTGATCACATTCACACAGTTACTTTAAATTCATTTTATTTGGTTATATCCCTTCATTTTTGTTTAAACTTACCACCTTTACCTGTGACTCCACATGGTCTGGGAACAAAAGAGGGGGCGTGTCCTTTGGCAGCCATATTTCTAGGCTCAGGGGGAGGTGTTGGCCCAGACCATGTGGAGGGAAGCCTCGGAAATGGTTCTTTGTTTTATCAAATGGGTTATTAGAATTTTGGTTTCAGTGTATCTAGATAAGTTGGACACTGTTCAGTTTAAAAGGGGGATTAGGCTTCAGAAAATTAAGGCAGCACCAGTAAGGAAAGGAAATTGCTACAGTTTTCCCCGTAAGTTGGTGTGAACCCAGGGGGAGGGGCTTCCTCTCTGGGGGGTATATAAGTAGAGGCAGTTTAATCAGTAGGACGTCACCATCAGTGCAGCCAGGTGCCTGTGGGTATTTTCTTTTGTTGCGTTATTTTCGGTTGCTTTTGTTTAGTTAAGCACAGTTCTTTTTTGTAAATATGTATATAATTTTGCCCACGACTTGGAAGGATCCAATAAAGAATTTGGTTTGGTGAAGGACAACTTTGCACTGGACTCTCATGTTGACCACTTGGGCCAGCTTCCCCACAGTGGGGGCATTTAAAATATTCTGTTATGATGTGGAGGCGGGAAAAGGAGCCAAAACTGCCCCATTCTTTACTGTGCACGGAGTCGGTCTCATTAAATAAATAAAACATTAACCCTCACCGCAGAGACGGCCCAGGCTGTAGCGCTGATGCACCTGTCAGCACCTGTCAGCACCTGTCGTCCCAGTCCAGGCTGAGGTTAGAGCTCAGAAAATTAAACACACACAAAGACAACTGGCCTCATTCATGAACCATTTCTTTAAAAAATGTCCATGTTAAAAAGAAGCTGAGAGACTCTGCCCCAGATTCACAAAACGTCCTTAAGCTCCCGAATTCTTTCTTTAGTAACAGTTGCGACAAATTCACCAACGCCCAGCTACAAACTCCTCCACGCTCAGTTTAGTTTCATTTACAAAGAAAATGAACATGTGTCTGGTTAGAAACGCCGTCTGAACTTCCAAATACACTACCGTTCAACACTCTGCTTAGAGCATTTTTGTGCTGTAGGAAAACTTCAGTTTCTTGGCAATTTCTCACATGGAATAACTTTAATTTCTAAGAACAAAAATAGACTGTTGAGTTTCACATGAAAGTTCTTCTTTTTCTGGCCATTTTGAGCGTTTAATTGACCCCACAAATGTTCTAACATGATGCACAAGGGTTTTCTAATCATCCTTTAGCCTTCTGACGCAATGAACAAACACATTGTACCATTAAAACACTGGAGTCACAGTTTTTGGAAGTGGGCCTCTTTACACCTCTGTAGATATTGCATCAAAAACCAGACATTTGCAGATAGAAATAATCATTTACCACATTAGTGATGTATAAAGTGTATTTCTGATTAGTTTAAAGTTCTTCATTGAAAAAAACACTGCTTTTCTTTCAAAAATAAGGACATTTCTAAGTGACCCCAAACTTTTAAACGATAGTGTAGATCATTTTGACTTGGCCATTTTGGCTGCGTTCAGTCTGCACCTGAAGTGACCCAAATCCAATTTTTTGGCTTCTATGTTCCTGTATCAGATTTTTTAATGTCAGTCTGAACCACACAGATCCGATTTTTTCAAACATGACCCAGGACATGGATCTGTGCTCCTGAAACTGATCCATATCTGATCTTTTGACATGTGACTTCAGTCTGAACGGCCAAAGTGCATTCACCCACCTACACGTTATCAACAAACCACAAACGTCACTATTCTGCACTGAAGTAGGCGAAAATTGTTAATGATCCATGTGACTGAAGTGAAGCACATCTCCACTCACCACAAAACACCACCACCAAAAACCTGGTCCTTCTCCTTCTCAATCTCCTCCTTAAAACAAGTCAGTTGTTCATGTTGTGGCTCCGGTACGAGAGGAACTTTAAAATCTCCAGGTGCTCGATGCTGCGTCCATGTTTGTTCAACTTGTGTAAACACAGAGACGCTCGCTGCGGTTGACGTCGTCGTGTCTCCAGTGTCACATGTGGGACACTTTTGGACCGTTTAATGTTCACACTGGAGTCACATACAAGTCACATTTAACTGGAAATGTGAACGACCTCGAAAAAACATCGGATTTCACAAAAAAAATCGGAATTGAGCGTTAAAGCCTGCAGACTGAACGGAGACTTTGTAAGTAGAGCAGCCCTGGTCTATATGATGCTCATAAATGTACAAAGCTTTTGAAATTTAAAAATCATTTTCAAAACCAACTCAAAAATCCCAGACTGACACTGTAAAACTGAACTGAACTGAGCTGAACCTTCTCTCCGTCTGCCTCACTCAGGCTCCTGGGCGTTTTTGGAACAGATTCATTAAAGCTTGATCACTTTCTCGGTTAATTACAGCCTGATGTGACGCGTGGCCCCGGGTGCTCCTCACAGCGAGCGCGGCGTCATCACTCACCGATGTCCCAGTTGTACGCGTTGGCCTCCATCTCCATTTTGCCGATGATGTACCAGATGCAGGCCATCCAGTGAGCGAGCAGCGCGAACATGGACATGAGCAGCGTCAGGACCACCGTGCTGTGCTGCGAGTAACGGTCCATCTTCTGCAGGAGGCGCAGGAGACGCAGCAGGCGCACGGTCTTCAGGAGGTGCACCACGGACACCTGGAGAAACAAAAGAAGAGAGAGTGAATGAAGAGGAACACAAAGATCTGAGAGAGACATGAAGGTGTGGAGAAGAGGCATGGTCTTCAGGAGATGCACCACAGACTCCTGGAGAAACAAGAAGAGACAATGTATGAAGAGGAACACAAGGATCTGAGACATGAAGGTGTGGAGCAAAAGCACGGTTTTCAGGAGGTGGACCACGGACACCTGGAGAAAAAAAGAGAAGAGAGAGTGAATGAAGAGGAACACAAGGATCTGAGAGAGACATGAAAGTCTGGAGCAGAGGCATGGTCTTCAGGAGGTGGAACATGGACACTTGAAGAGACCAGAGAAGAAAGAAGAGAGAGTAAATGAAGGATCTGATGGAGAAGCAGGTGTGTGTTGTCTAAGAGGAGCCGGAGCAGGTGAACAGTAGAGCTGCGTGGAGTCCACTGTCAGGCGAGTCGGGCGGATGATGTGATGAAAAATAATATCTTAATTGTGCAGAGAGTGGACGTCGACGTGAACCGTCTACACCAGGAGAGTCAAACTCATTTTGGTCCAGGGGTCGTGTCCAAACGACTTTGATCCTAAAGTGTCCGGATCAGAAAACTCATGTCATATAAACCCCAAAAATAACAATAAGTTCAAATATTTTTGCAGGGAAACACAAATCTATTACAGAAATCTTTTTTCACTGATGAACTTCTTTGTTTTACAAAATATTATAATATTATGAACAACCTGAAACTTAAAAAAAAATGTAATTTCAACACAAAGTTTTAACATGAACTTGTCTGTAAACAGGAATAAGTCCATTTTTGTTGTAAAATCCTGCACTCGACTCCACTTTTCTCATGTTGGACATTTTTCTGATGAGGGTGTCACGGTCAACAGTCAAAACGATCGTCCTTTAAGAGCGTTTGGAAAGAGACAAGTCTTCATTTGTGCTGCTCTGGTGGGAGGGGCCACGTACAGAGACGCTGGAGACGCTGCTGTGATAAACACCACACAAAATTAGCACGATTTTAATAGAAAATATAAATACAATATTTTAGTAGAAAATCAGCTGAGGGCCAGATTAAAGGTCTTGGAGGGCCAGATCTGGCCCCCGGGCCGTATGTTTGACACCTGTGGTCTACACAGTGTCTACGTCAACTGATGTGCACCAGAGAAATTTCAAAACAACGCAGAATAAGCGACGCAGAAAATAAGAGCTGTGATTGGTCGGCTCTATATCTGCGTTACAGATATTTCCTCCTGGATTTCAGCATCGAACCAGCAACCCAAACGACAGAGTCACGTGAGGCTCATTCTGCGTTCTGATTGGAGAATGTTCTGAACCAAAACACCAAAACAAATGATAACGTAAGTAAAAGTGCCATCATGTCCAAGTTTTTTTTTAAATTCAGAATAAATCTCCATTAACCCTGAAGTGCAGTTGGTTTGAACCTGAAGCTGTTTTCAATAAAAATTACCGAAATAACCAAAATATCATGATATCGTAAATTCTCACAATAATATCGTGGACCATCACAATATATCGAATAACAAGTCTCTTTGTTTAAATGAAGAGTTATTGTGCAGCAACAGCTAAAAAAAAAAAAAAAAAACACAAAGAGAACTACATAGACCATGATCCTTTGCTCCATTTCAGTGCAGACGACAAGAAGAAATAACAGTTCTAACACGTTTAACTCTTAGTTCTTTGGATTAAGTCTTAAATCAAGACATTTTAAGAGGAAAAAAGAAGCATATTCACAGTTTTAGCCTCAAAATATCGCAATAAATATCGTACCGTGACATGTTTATTGTGAAAATATCGTAAGAGATTTGGATTTTGTCACATCTCTAATCGTGAGCTTTCCCACGACATCGTAATAAATATCGTATCGTGAGGTTCAAACGTGACGGTATCGTATCGTGAGTCTTGGAGATCGTTGCACCTGTAGTAAAAGTGAGATTAGATTTGAACATGTTTCCTCAAGTCTAATGACAAACACACGGGTCCTGAGTTTGGGATTTTAAATACAAATATCACATAGACTTTTTTTTTTTTTTGAAACAGATGGAGCAGATGTGACCCTCCACACGAATGACACACAACTACACACACACGACACAACTGCACACACGTCCACACAACTACACACAACGACACACACACACTACACACACACACACACAACGACACACACTACACACACACACACGACACACAACTGCACACACGTCCACACAACTACACACACGTCCACACACTACACTACACACACGTCACACACACACACTACACACACACACGTCCACACAACTACACACAACGACACACAACTACACACACGTCCACACAACTACACACACACACGTCACACAACTACACACACGTCCACACAACTACACACACGTCCACACAACTACACACACGTCCACACAACTACACACAACGACACACAACTACACACACACACACACACACAACTACACACAACGACACACAACTACACACACGTCCACACAACTACACACACACACACACGACACACACACACACTACACACACGTCCACACAACTACACACACGTCCACACAACTACACACAACGACACACACACACACACTACACACACGTCCACACAACTACACACACGTCCACACAACTACACACAACGTACACACACACACACGTCCACACAACTACACACACACACACACACACACGTCCACACAACTACACACAACGACACACAACTACACACACACACAACACACACACACACTACACACACGTCCACACAACTACACACACACACAACGACACACAACTACACACAACGACACACAACTACACACACACTATACACACACACAAATACACACACGTCCACACAACTACACACAACTACACACACGTCCACACAACTACACACAACGACACACAACTACACACAACTACACACACGTCCACACAACTACACACAACGACACACAACTACACACAACGACACACAACTACACACACGTCCACACAACTACACACACGTCCACACAACTACACACACGTCCACACAACTACACACAACTCACTTCTGATTGTTCTGATTCTTTGCAGCGGCTTCATTTTGTGTTTCTATGGCAACGCACAAAACACAAGGACACAGGAGAAACTCAGATACAAAACACACACACACACAGACACACACACACACACATATATACACACACACATATATATACACACAGACACATACACATATATACACACACACATATATACACACACAGACACACACACACACACAGACACACACACACATATATACACACACAGACACACACACACACACAGACACACACACAGACAAACACACACACACACACACACACATATATACACACACACAGACACACAAATACACATATACACACATAGACACTAGGGGTGTGCAAAAATATCGGAATATCGATATATCGTATTGTTTAATGTGATGACACAATATCGATATCGTGGGCTGCTGTATCGATATTTCACCAAGAGGATTTTTACGTGTGTTTTACTAAAATTATTTTGTTACAGCTACAGTTTTGTCGCTTGTGGAGTGAAAGGAAACTCATTTATGCGACACATTTGACATTTTTACTGTTTTGAGGATTAAAATGTTTAAAGTGTTTCATATGAACTTTGCACAAGAAGAAGTGATTTAACAAACACTTTAGTATCACAGCCACGATTTAGCCTTTATTTTTTTATTGAACTGTATCGAATCGATTTGAAATATATCAAATCGAAAGTGCACCGTATCGAGGTATGTATCGTATCGGCAACTTCTTAATGATACTCAGCCCTAATAGACACGTGCACATATACATACATACAGACAGATGCACACATAGACGCACACATACACACACATACACACACACACACACATAAATACACACAGAGACACACACATACACAAATACACACAGACAGACGCGCACATGTACACACATAAATACACACACAGAGATGCACGCAGACACATACATCACACATACACAAATACACACAGACAGACAGACGCACACATAGATGCACACACACACACACACACACACACACACACACACACACACACACAGACTCAGTCACAGGAGAGTTTCAGATGTGGAGTGTAATAACTGATCCGTCTGTTGTCTCATTTAGGTGCCGTCAAAATGAAATGTGAGGGAGACTAAAAGACGCAAACACACAGACACACACACACACACACACACACACACACACACACACACACACACACACACACACACACACACACACACACACACACACACACACACAGAGCCTGTCACAGCTCTCAACCTGACGACGAAGCTTTTCTCTGCAGATTACAGACTGAAGCACACACTTGTCTGAGGGGAGAACCTGGACTTTGTGTTTGAAGGAGAAGACAAGAAGTGTTTTTAGAGGAGCAGAGTTTTTTAGAGGAGCAGTGTTTTTAGAGGAGCAGAGTTTTTGTTTTTAGAGGAGCAGAGTTTTTGTTTTTAGAGGAGCAGAGTTTGTGTTTTTAGAGGAGCAGAGTTTTTGTTTTTAGAGGAGCAGAGTTTTTGTTTTAGAGGAGGAGCAGAGTTTTTTGTTTTTAGAGGAGCAGAGTTTGTTTTTTAGAGGAGCAGTGTTTTTAGAGGAGCAGTGTTTTTAGAGGAGCAGAGTTTTTGTTTTTAGAGGAGCAGAGTTTTTGTTTTTAGAGGAGCAGAGTTTTTAGAGGAGCAGAGTTTGTGTTTTTAGAGGAGCAGAGTTTGTGTTTTTAGAGGAGCAGAGTTTGTGTTTTTAGAGGAGCAGAGTTTGTGTTTTTAGAGGAGCAGAGTTTTTGTTTTTAGAGGAGCAGAGTTTTTGTTTTTAGAGGAGCAGAGTTTTTAGAGGAGCAGAGTTTGTGTTTTTAGAGGAGCAGAGTTTTTAGAGGAGCAGAGTTTGTGTTTTTAGAGGAGCAGTTTTTGTTTTTAGAGGAGCAGAGTTTGTGTTTTTAGAGGAGCAGAGTTTTTGTTTTTAGAGGAGCAGAGTTTGTGTTTTTAGAGGAGCAGAGTTTGTGTTTTTAGAGCAGTTTTTTAGAGGAGCAGAGTTTGTGTTTTAGAGGAGCAGAGTTTGTGTTTTTAGAGGAGCAGAGTTTGTTTTTAGAGAGCAGAGTTTTTGTTTTAGAGGAGCAGAGTTTTTGTTTTTAGAGGAGCAGAGTTTTTTTTTAGAGGAGCAGAGTTTTTTTTTAGAGGAGCAGAGTTTGTGTTTTTAGAGGAGCAGAGTTTTTGTTTTTAGAGGAGCAGAGTTTTTTTTAGAGGAGCAGAGTTTGTGTTTTTAGAGGAGCAGAGTTTTGTTTTTAGAGGAGCAGAGTTTGTGTTTTTAGAGGAGCAGAGTTTTTGTTTTTAGAGGAGCAGAGTTTTTGTTTTTAGAGGAGCAGAGTTTTTGTTTTTAGAGGAGCAGAGTTTGTGTTTTTAGAGGAGCAGAGTTTGTGTTTTTAGAGGAGCAGAGTTTGTGTTTTTAGAGGAGCAGAGTTTGTGTTTTTAGAGGAGCAGAGTTTGTGTTTTTAGAGGAGTTTTTTCTGCCTCTCGTTCTTCTCTCTGAAGTTTACTTAGCTCCAGTTCTGTACAGACGGAGACAGAAGGAGAAGTCTTATTCTCTCCCAGAATCTCTCGTCCTCGTGTGGCCGTCATGATGCTGCACAATCGACTGAAAGAAATAAAGAAAAACTGCACTTTTCTTCTTTCTTTCTTCACATGAAAATCACCACCGTTTTGACTGAAATGTTCCGCAGTAAAAACATATCTGGTATTTTATTTACTCAGAGACATGAGGAGAATGAGTCCGACACTAACGACTAAACCTCTGAGCTCTCGAGTCTTTGCAGTAAACGTCTGTTTGACCTCTGCACAGCGCGAGAGCTTCAACGTGTTTATGAATCAAACTCAGGAGGATCCATCTCGACGCTGGAGCCAAAGAGTCGACAGATGAGAGACCAAACACAGAGCAGCACTGAGGTTTGCACGAGGAGGATTTTCAGTCATTTTACAGCACAAAACAAAATAAAACATAGACTACGACCCCATGGATCAGGACCGAGGGTTTAGGCTGAAGTAAAAAGTTCTTAAGCAATGACAGAATTCCAAGAAAGAAAAACAGCGTGTGAACAGCAAGTTTACATTTAAAATTTCAATTACAACTTACTGTAAATATAAGAGACAAAATATGAATTAAAACAAACTAAATGTAATGCAGAACCCAGAGCTCTATATGCTCTTTTTAAACGCTCCTAAAGTGAAATCTGAAATCTAAAACTGGTTTCAGATTTTTGTGTTTTTAAGCCCCAAAAACACAGTCACCGTCTAAAGTCTTAGTCACAATAACCTGCACGAGTCTCCACGGGCGAGTTTTGGCCACGTCCGTGCGGGGCTCACAAGTGTCCCGTACAAGATTCCAAGTTCGTAGACGCCCGGTGAGTCCGTAGGGAGGAAATGTTCATGCACATTTTCTCCTACGAGCGACCTATGGGCGGAAGCTCGTAGCGAGCACATATCTCACACTTACAGGGGAAGTACGGGTCAAGTACGCGTCACAGGTCAAGTACGCGTCACAGGTCAAGTACGCGTCACGGGTCAAGTACGCGTCACAGGTCAAGTACGCGTCACAGGTCAAGTACGCGTCACAGGTCAAGTACGCGTCACAGGTCAAGTACGCGTCATGCAGGTCAAGTACGCGTCACAGGTCAAGTACGCGTCACAGGTCAAGTACGCGTCACAGGTCAAGTACGCGTCACAGGTCAAGTACGCGTCACAGGTCAAGTACGCGTCATGCAGGTCAAGTACACGTCACGGGTCAAGTACACGTCACGGGTCAAGTACGTCACGGGTCAAGTACGCGTCACGGGTCAAGTACGCGTCACGGGTCAAGTACGCGTCACGGGTCAAGTACGCGTCATGCAGGTGAGTCGTACAGGTTTTTCCTTCGGCCCTCGCACGGGTCCTGGACGGGCCAACTGCGTCGTTCCTACGGGTCACGTGCCTCGTGCGAGCTGCCACACACGAGTCGTAGCAGACGTACTGTACACACCGAGTTTTCACCGACGAGATGCCGCCCAAAGGGAGGGTAAAGGGTGAGAGGACGGGGACGGGGTGAGGAACAGCCCAGTATTATACAGCACAGCGATAACAGCCACATCTCGTAAGACCGTCGCACAGGCCGCGTAAGAGGCTTGTACTTGTCTCGTACAAACGACTAGAGTGCGTTCAAGTGGCCCGTACGAGATTCTGACTCGTGTGTGACCCTTGTGTGGCACTTAAGTACGATGTACTATTGCCTCACGTTTGTCTTAAGACCCGCACCACACTCACATGCCCCACTTTGCCAAAATCTCACAAGCCTCACTTGCACCACCCTCACGAAGGACTTAGAAAACTCTCTCTCCTCTACGGAACCCCACAGGCCAAGAAACGTCAGCACCCACACGGGGGAATCGCCCTCACCGGTTATTGTGACTAAGCCTTAAACAAAGGACTCTTCCCATGAAATATTTGGTCATTTTTACTCGTAAGTTTTGTCGTGTAAACAGACGCTGTTCAGACGAACCAAAACGAAAGAAGCCTGAGCTTTTCTCTCAGCTGGATTTAACAACAGATTGATTTTTCATGATGTTGTTTTCCCCAAATACATGTCCCAGTGTGTGTGTGTGTGTGTGTGTGTGTGTGTGTGTGTGTGTTTTGTCCTCTGACACATGAGTTTTCTGGTTGTGGAGAAATCAGACACTGATCAGACAAAGGAAACACAAAATCCTCTTCACATTCACATGACAAACACACACACACACACACACACAGCGTTTCTGTGATGAATCTGTGTGACAGGACCGAGCCTGTCTCCTGCTGCAGCCGCTGTGTGACAGGACCGAGCCTGCCCTTTTCAACACACACCTGAAAGAAAGTCAACAGCCCCATTCATCACACACTCCTCCTCCTCTTCTCTCTCTTCTCTTTCTCTTTCTCTCTCGTGTCCTGGGCTGCAGCGCCGAGCGTCCGTCTCACGCAGGTGTTCAGCTAAAATCATGCAAATAAAAACCGTGTCCCACTTCTGCTGTAAAACGGTGACCTGCTGGATAATTACCAGAGGAATTTTGAAGTTTTTCTGGGAGATACAAAAATAAAACAGTCGCTGTCGGGAAGATGACGGAGCGTTTTGTGTCGTCTGTTCTCATGTTCTGTGCTGTAATAATCTGTGTGTTTGGTAAAGATAAAACCAGAGACACGTCCAGATGCAGCAGAGTCGAACATTTACGGGTAAAAATGACAAAATATTTCATGGGAAGTGTCTTTTGTTTAGAGCAGGGGTGTCAAACATACGGCCCAGGGGCTGGATTCGGCCCTCCAAGACCTTTAATCTGGACCTCGGCTGATTTTCTAAAATATTTTAATTATATTTTCTATTAAAATGTTGTTAATTTTCTGTGGTGTTTATCACAGCAGCGTCTCCAGCGTCTCTGTACGTGGCCCCTCCCACCAGAGCAGCACAAATGAAGACTTGTCTCTTTCCAAACGCTCTTAAAGGACGATCGTTTTGACTGTTGACCGTGACCCCTCATCAGAAAAATGTCCAACATGAGAAAAGTGGAGCCGAGTGCAGGATTTTACAACAAAAATGGACTTGTTCCTGTTTACAGACAAGTTCATGTTCAAACTTTGTGTTGAAATTGGGCCCAGTCAAGCAGAAGTAAACAACAAGACCAAAACGTCAAGTTAATTCATCTGATATAAAAGTGTATTGAACAGATACATATGTTCTCTAGTTTATCAAACTGTTCACCTTTTTTCTGTTCCATTTTTGGTTCTAAAGTTCCATCCGTTTTAAACAGACCATGAATGAAACATGGAACAAAAATTATTTCCCAAATTTCAAAGACCTGAAAATCATGTAAATAAATGTTTGTATTTCATCATATCTTGTGTTATTCCATCTTTGAACTGTTGATGAAGGGACAGGATTAAAAAAAAAAAAAAAAAAAAAGTATTTAAAATGATAAAAAATAGTTTGGAAGGACTGACATATTTTATAGAAATTGTTTCTTTCATTTTGAAGTAATATTAAAGTATTCAGAAGAAAAAAGCAACAAATGATGTAAAATCTTGTACCATATGGTAGAAAACTATATGAAGCAAATATTCAAACCAGTTTGTTAAGGATATGGAAGTGAGAACCAAGAGTTATCACTGTTTGGATTTATTGACCAAAAAGTGCTGCATATTTCATTCCCTCCGTTACCGACATGAGTTTTTAAATTTGAAAGAATCTCACAGGTTTAACTTGACCCTGTTGGAGTGTAACTCTTTCCTACATTCTGATACTTTACTTATTTCAATAGTTCCTCTAGTTTCTGAATAAGAGACATTTGAATGTCAAAAATCTGACCCTGTTTCCTCTGTTAACACTTGACTGAACCCAACTGTATTTTTCTTAAAGTTTCAGGTTGTTCATAATATTATAATATTTTGTAAAAGAAAGTTCATCAATTCAAAAAAAAATCTGTAATAGATTTGTGTTTCTCTGCACAAATATTTGAACTTATTGTTATTTTTGGGGTTTATATGACATGTGTTTCTGATCCAGCCCCTGGTTGGACACGGCCCCCGGAACAAGACGGTGACGGTGTTTTTGGGCTTAAAAACATCTGAAACCAGAGTGTAAAAGTTGAATACTCCTCGCTGTAGAGTTTCCGTCTGCACTGCCCAAGACGCAAAACTCTGGTCAGATGAGCTCAGGACACGTACACGTTTACGTCACAAACAAACAGAACAATGATCCCTCGTTTATCGTGGGAGTTACTTTCCAAAAATAACCCGCGGTTCTCCAATTGACGGTTTCCATAGGAAAACAATTGTTTTCGTGCTTCATTGACTCTGCTAAGTTGCGATGTTCGACTGTAGAGAACAACAACGAATCGCTCAATTTCATCCATATCTTCTTTTTTTATTTGGTCAGGTGCTTGTGATAAACGATGGAATATATCATATCCAAGTGAGGCATGAGGCGCCACACCTCCCATGCAGTTTTCTTGCCTATCCCACACATCGCCGAGACATTATCACAGCCAGATATAGCATGGAGAAACAAGAGCCCCTTTGAGCGTATATCACCTAATTGACTTGCAATTTCATGCACGGCAATGAACCGGAACTTTGTTCCATGTCCAAAGGCAAGCCAGACCTCACAGTCAGGAAGACTACTTGCTGTGGCTATTGCCAGGACAAGGACATCCGTATCTGTAAGCATGGATCATTGTCTTTCTGTGACCATGTTGGTATGTGTGTGCCATGTGCAACATCATTCTGTAGTCAGCTTCCTCGTGTGTAACACGGCTGGAGTTGTGACAAATCAACTTGACAAGGTGAGAGCACTTTATCTTCATAAGTTGTGACAAGTATCTTGTCTTCAGGAACCAAGGTGGAGTTGAGTGCAGCAGACAAGAACACAAACAAGCCTTTCTTGTTTGAATCAGTCCTCAAGAAATTGGACCAGTTAGCTGGTAAACGTGTGTTATCAGCTACCCGAAGGGTGTCACCTTCACCACGACACTGACGAGAATATGCCTTGAGACTGTTGGGATGGTAGCAGTCCCACACTACATCCAGTCGCTTCACAGATTGCAATTTGTCGCAGAACATGAGGAATAAAAAGTCTTTACCAGAACAGTTGCTTTCTTAGGGTCCAGAACATGGATAAGTGCAGCTCCATCTATTATTCTTGCATTAACCTCAGGACTTTGCTGTGGACGTTCAACCAGAGCTTCAAGACAAGTGGTTAAATCAGATTTGGTTCCTTGGCACATCATGTTGTTCTCTGCCAATGCTGGTGGCCATGCATGGTTCTCATGTTCGAAGAATGCATCTAGGTCTCCTTCCCTGGCCTGACATGATATATACATTCTTGAAAACAAATCCACATCACTTTTCATGTTTTGCAAGCTTCATTTTGGATTTGGGTGAGGCTTTTCTTTGATCCAGATTTAAACAGAGTCAAGTTGTTTCTTGCATTGGAGTTTTAAATAAATCTGCTCTTGTATTCATGTTTGTCATCAATTTCACAATAAACATAGAATAGCAATCCAACAAAATTGTTTAATCACTTACATTTAGGCAGAAATAATTTAAAAAGCTTAAGTGGACATAAACAGGAATACTAGAGTCAATGGATTATTCAGACGCTTTTGAATTACTGTGTACTGTTTTATCTCACATATAAATGAAAATAAATTCTGTGTTACAAAAGCGTCAGTTGTAAATTCTTGTCATTGCTATTTATAATGTTAAATCATTTATATGACTTCTAATCATCAAAATAACTTGGATGGATTCCTCGTCTCTGATTTACTATAAAAAGTGGTATTGCATGATGTTCTGGGCCCAAAAGTGAAAAAGATATGTTGCCTTATGTCCCGGCGACCATCTTGGACGCCATCTTGGATTTTGAGCAGAACCGGTGGTCTTTGAGCATGGCGTCCGGTTTTTATTGGATTCAGCATACCTTAAACCCCCTAAACACAAAGTTTCATGCTTTCTGCCAGAAGTGAACAACTTGGACTTTTTTTGTCACATATCCGCCCCACTATTATGAAACGAACCCAAGATTTATTTATTCCATAATAGAGCCGACAGCGCAGAGTCCTGCACACGGCCATTTTTGGAGACCCGCACCTGCGCAGGACAGGACCGCACCTGCCTGCACCTGCCTGTTAATCCGAAATTATATCAAACTTTTCTGCTGCACATTCCACGGACTGAACCAAGACTAAACCTGGACTAATCCAGGACTAAACCAGGACTAAACCAGGACTGAACTCGGACTAAACCAGGACTGAACTAGAATTAACCCAGGACTAAACTAGGATGAAACCAGGACTAACCCAGGACTAAACTAGGACTAACCCAGGACTGAACTAGGACTTAATCAGGACTAAAACAGGACTCAACTAGGACTAAAACAGGACTTAACCAGGACTAAACCAGGACTAAACTAGGACTAAATCAGGGACTAAACCAGGACTTAACCAGGACTAAACCAGGACTGAACCAGGACTAAATCAGCACCTCACAGAGGTAAATTGCCCGATCGCGCTTTGCGGACAAACTGCTCGGCGTTCTCTCTCTTAAGTCCAAGATTAGTCCTGGTTTAGTCCTGGTTTAGTCCTGGTTTAGTCCTGGTTTAGTCCTGACCCACCTGCCCGTAAAACACAATACAAACACACTACATAAGCTGTAAAAAAAACAAACAAAAAAAAACAGCAAAATTGCACAAAAAAAAAAAGGTGAAGCGCGATATAACGAGGGACGAGTGTAAAACACAAACCTGACATGGACACAGTCTAATTCACACACTTTTGTGTCACCGTCTGCTGCAGATTTCCTCTTGATAACACTCGTCTAAACAACGAAGAAAAAGTGAAAACACGACGACACTTCTGCGTTTTCTGTTCAGACCCTCGTCGTATAAATGCAGCGTGAGACTGAAAACTCTGAAACAAATTAAAATAAATAAACACAAATTAAAGACTAAAAAAATGCCAGAGACGCCGTCAAACTTTCAACAGCGACGTTTTAAATGTTCAAAAATCAGGCCTGAATGATTTTGTTTCATTTTCTTAACGCACAAACTCATCTAAAAACACTGTGTTCCACCTTGTGATGTCATCGTGTGGTAATACAGGAAGTGCTCCACTGTGTTTTTAAACTCCACACACGTTTCACTAGAATCATTTGGGTGATTTCAGCTCTGGAATTGCCGATCTCGACTGAACTAAAGGGAAAAGGCAAATGCTCATTTGAAAACTACCGCTTTGTGACATCACAAGGTGGAACTGAGCATTCTGAGCTCTGGAGATGAAGACAGATGAATAAAAAAGAGTTACTCAAACATGTGAATGAAACAAAACACAACTCCAGGTGTGTTTTTGAGAAGGGAACAGCGTTAGAACTCGACTTAAAGCTCACAGGAGTCAGGTTTGTCGTTTTTTTTTCAGTCCCTTGTGATTTTTGTCCCGTCTTTTTTTTTTCCTCGTCGTGTTTGTTGGGAGACACATGGACCGTGGTTGGTTGATCCGCCCGTCACTCACGTCGGAACAGAACCGTGCTCAGACCCGTGACGCAGAATCGGAATCAGAACCGCGCCAAGATCTGTAGGCGTCCTCCGACTTTCAAACGCACACGTCTCGTTTGTCTCCTGTCTGCAGGTGACAAAAGCCGCCGACGGGAGCGGGGAGGCGTGGAGCTGTACGCGGTCGTCGTGGTTACCGCAGTGACAGGCGGTGACAGGTGGTGACAGGTGGTGACAGGTGCCATACGGAGCTGATCGTTCTACAGCTCAAATAGGTGTCAGAAAGTAAGATGTCGTTAACAAACCAGACTCATATTTGATGATATTTAAAGTCCTGGATGATGGAACTTCACTCTGTGGCTCCGGGTGTTTTCGTTTCTGCTCCAAACGGCTCCTGGAGGATTTAAGGTTCCCGACCCCTGATCCTGAGGTACGCAGTCGGTTTGTGAGCGAGTCAACGAGTCCTCACAGAATCCTTCAAATCAGGGAAGAATCATTAGTCTGACCTAGAACACAGCAGCTCCTCTCACACCGGCTCACGGAGGAACTCTTCTGTTAGAACCATTTTAGAACGATGTTAGGACGATGGAGCTGAAGGGCCCTTAAACCAAAGCACACAGACGGCAGTGGGATCGGAGCGGGATTGGAGTGGGATCGGAGAGGGAACAGAGCGGGATCGGGGCGGGATCAGTTTTTATTGGCCTGAGCCAGTAACAAAGGTGAGGGCTATTGTTCTTCGCCGGTTTCTTCCACTCTTTTATTATTTTTCTTTGCAAACGATCGCGATATTGACCCCCTGAACGTCGACGAAAAGTCTACAAACCGAAAAATTTGATTCAATGGGCATTGCGACAATGCCCAAAGCCCCCCCACTCAACAGCGCCCCCTTGAAATTTGAAAATTTTGAAATGAATTGGAGGCTCAGACACAAATTTTGGTGTAGGGTCATGAAATTTGGAACAGTCATAGAATTCAAGGAGACAAAAGCAAAAAAGTCAATCATTGTGCATCCCTATGACGAACAGGAAGTCGGCCATATTGGATAAAAAATTCACCGCCGTTTTGACTTGGGGGTCTACAAAAAGATTCAAGTCCCCGGGGTTTGGTCCAAATGAGCTCAAATTTGACATGTCACATCTACAGACATGAACTCACAAAATGCATCAGAAGGAATTTTGATTCTCCTTACGGTTCGCCCGTAGCACGCCGGCGAATAACGCCTTCATTTCCTGTTTTTTCGGTGACCTGTCACAGCCACAGGCTTTGTCCTAGAGAACTCACATTCAAATCACAATTGTGTGAACATGACCTGAATGTGATGAAATATGAAATTTAATAAAAGTGAACTCTATAGCGCTCCCTAGCCTGGACATGAAACATCAACATTATCGGATTTGTACCAAATTCGGGAATTAAATTCTGTGCATGATTACAAGCAAAAAAGTCTATTACAGACATGATGCATTTTCCACGTTTGGCCAGCAGGGGCGCAAAGACTCCCCCAAAAAATAGTTAAAAAATAATTACACCCACAGGTTTAGTCCGATCGTGCTGAAATTTGAATCACTAATGCCTGATCACGGCCTGAATATAATACAATATAAAACATATGAAAAGTGAACTCTATAGCGCCCCTACCTCAGAAATGAAATGTCTACAATGTCGGATTTGTACCAAAGTGGGGGGATTAAATTCTATGCGTGATTACAAGCAAAAAAGTCTATTATGGACATGATGCCTTTTCCACCTTTGGCCAGTAGATGCACAAAGGTTCCCCCCAAAAATAGTTACAAAATAATTACACACACATGCTTAGTGCGATTGTAATGCATGATCATGGCCTAAACATAATACACTATGAAGTATATGAAAAGTGAACACTATAGCGCCCCCTACCATAGACATGACCCGTCAACATTATTGGATTTGTACCGAATTCGGGAATTAAATTCTATGCATGATTACAAGTCAGGAAGTCTATTATGGACATGGTGCATTTTCCACTGTTGGCCAGTAGGGGCTCAATGACTCCTTAAAATATTTAAAGGTGCATTATGTAATGTGTCTCATGGACGAGCTGTCGGCCTGGGCGGATGTCGGGAAGAGAGAGTGGCGTGGCCTGGGGAGCGACTGGGCGCCGGGGCGAGGGCCACCATTGCCGCGCGCGGCTTTAATTTTTTTTATTTTCCTGTAGTATTTTTTTCCTGTAGTTTTTTAAAATTTTCCTGTATTTTTTTTTCTTGTTGTTTTTTTTCCCCCTGTACTTAAAAAAAAAAAAAATCCTGTATTTTTTTTTCTTGTAGTTTTATTTCCTGTACTTTTTTTTTTTTTTTCCTTGTAGTTTTTTTTCCTGTCGTTTTTTTAATTTATTTTATTTTCCTGTAGTTTTTTTATTTTTATATTTTTCCTATAGTTTTTATTTCAGTCACATGACACGACTCCAGCAGCAGATTGTGAAATAACAGTTTGTAGTGAAAAAAAAAGGATGTTTAACACTTCATTAGGGGTAAAATTGAGAGTTTTAAACACAAAATTAAGAAAAAAAATCCAGGCAAATGAACTAAAATCACGCTTAGGTTTTGCAGGGTTCATTCCGCTCTCGTTTCACAGTTTTATAATTATGAACCCAAACCCGGGACGTCCCAGTTTTTCCCATTTTTTATTTTTTATTTTTAAATGTGTAAACTCCAGTCGCTGTCGTCGCCGCTCGTCGGGATCCAGACGCGGCGCTCATCAGTGCAGACGCTAAAAATAGAACTGGAGCCGAGGTAAACGCGCAGGAAGAGGAACGAACAGCAGGGGGCAGCGCAATCAGCACAACAACACAACAACAACACAACAACACCACGAAACACGACAACACAACAACACAAACACACAACACAACAACCCACAAACACAACAACACAACAACACAACACAACAACACACAACAACACAACACAACAACACAACAACACCACGAAACACAACAACACAACAAACAAACAACAACAACACAACAAACACAACAACACCACGAAACACGACAACACAACAACACAACAACAACACACAACAACACACAAACAACACCACGAAACACGACAACACAACAACACAACAACACAACAACACACACACAACAACACACAACAACACCACGAAACACGACAACACAACAACACACAACAACAACACACAACAACACACAACAACAACAACAACACACAACAACACACACACGAAACACGACAACACAACAACACAACAACACACAACAACAACACACAACAACACCACGAAACACGACAACACAACAACACACAACAACACAACACAACACAACACAACACGAACAAACACACGAACAACAAACAACACAACAACACCACGAAACACGACAACACAACAACACAACAACACCACGAAACATGACAACACAACAACAACACAACAACACAACGAAACACACGACAACACAACACAAACAACAACACACACAAACACAACACAACAACACACAAACAACACACAACAACACAACGAACACAACAACACACACAACACCAATGAAACACAACAACACCGACGAACACGAACAACACAACAACACACAACAACACCATGAAACACGACAACAACAACAACAACAACAACACGACAACACAACAACAAACAACACACAAACACGACAACACAACACACACCACAAAACACACGAAACACGACAACACACAACACACACAACACACAACACAACACACACACAACACACAACACACAACAACAACAAACACAACACACACGAAACACAACAACAACACAACAACACCACGAAACACGACAAACACACAAACACCACGAAACACGACAACACCACAACAACACCATGGAACACGACAACACAACAACACAACAACACCACGAAACACGACAACACAACAACACAACAACACAACACCAAACACCTCGAACCGTAACCTGGAAACGCTCGTCTTCATCTGCACACGTCAAAAAACACGACTCTGACAGAAAGAGAAAAGTACTGCAGATAATTGGACTTAAAGAGGGAGTATTATACTGCCCCGGGCTATTAAAGAGGGAGTATTATACTGCCCCGGGCTATTAAAGAGGGAGTATTATACTGCCCGGGCTATTAAAGAGGGAGTATTATACTGCCCCGGGGTATTAAAGAGGGAGTATTATACTGCTCGGGCTATTAAAGAGGGAGTATTATACTGCCCCGGGCTATTAAAGAGGGAGTATTATACTGCCCCGGGCTATTAAAGAGGGAGTATTATACTGCCCCGGGCTATTAAAGAGGGAGTATTATACTGCCCCGGGCTATTAAAGAGGGAGTATTATACTGCCCCGGGCTATTAAAGAGGGAGTATTATACTGCCCCGGGGTATTAAAGAGGGAGTATTATACTGTCCCGGGCTATTAAAGAGGGAGTATTATACTGCCCCGGGCTATTAAAGAGGGAGTATTATACTGCTCGGAGAGGAGTATTATACTGCTCCGGGCTATTAAAGAGGGAGTAATTATACTGCTCCGGGCTATTAAAGAGGAGTATATTATATCTGCTCTGGGGTATAAAGAGGAGTAGGGAGTATTATACTGCCTCGGGGGTATTAAAGAGGAGTAGGGAGTATTATACTGCTCTGGGGTATTAAAGAGGAGTAGGGAGTATTATACTGCTCTAGGGTATTAAAGAGGAGTAGGGAGTATTATACTGCTCTGGGGTATTAAAGAGGAGTAGGGAGTATTATACTGCTCTGGGGTATTAAAGAGGAGTAGGGAGTATTATACTGCTCTGGGGTATTAAAGAGGAGTAGGGAGTATTATACTGCTCTGGGGTATTAAAGAGGAGTAGGGAGTATTATACTGCTCTGGGGTTCACACCAGGTCTGTTGTGACTCGAGTTGTTAAAATACTTTGTGATCAGAATGTTGAGTTTTTTGTGCTGAGGCGAGAAAGTGAAACAGACAAAACGCAGATTCAGTTTTTGATTGACGTCAGAGACAAACTGTAATTTACCAAAATAAACTCTGATGTGTAATTTACACTGAGGAAGAATCTGACTGTTTGTTACAAGACTGAAAATAATCTTATTTGGCCTGAAAATGATGTTTTTCTACCTGCAAGACTCAAGGCATTTTTAAACCAAACAACATCTCCCTCACTCAAATACGCTGGTGTGGACTCTGGGGGCGAGGCGGGTGTGTCTTGCCCAAAGACACAACCACAGTGTTTCAAAACATAAAAACTCAGACATTAAATGAGAGAGAAGAGAGAGAACAGAATGAAAACGTTTCAGTCAGACGCAGCTGAAGACTGTTGACACTGGTTTAGTCCTGGTTTAGACCTGGTTTAGACCTGGTTTAGACCTGGTTTAGATCTGGTTTAGACCTGGTTTAGACCTGGTTTAGACCTGGTTTAGACCAAGTTCTGTCCTGGTCCAGTCCTGGTTTAGTCCTGGTTTAGACCGAGTTCAGTCTTGGTTTAGTCTTGGTTTAGTCCTGATTTAGACCTGGTTTAGACCTGGTTTAGACCAAGTTCAGTCTTGGTTTAGTCTTGGTTTAGACCTGGTTTAGACCGAGTTCAGTCCTGGTCCTGGTCTAGTCCTGGAGATCAGCTCTGCGGTTTGCAGCATATATATATATATATTATATATATATATATATAATATATATATATATATATATATATATATATATATAATTCACTAAGGACATGCCGTAGGTTTAGTCCTGGTTTCAGTTCTGGTCCAGTCCTGGTTCAGTCCTGGACTATAAGGCGGATCTCATAAAACTGGCCCAGTGCAGGACTGTGGTTTGTGGTGACGTCCTTTGCCGAGTCGGTGACGACACAAGCAGCTGTTTCACTAAAGATGAAGAGACGAAAAACTCTGAAAGACTCCGAAAACTCTAAAAACTCTGAAAACTCTGAAAACTCTGAAAACTCTGAAAACTCTGAAAACTCTGAAAACTCTGAAAACTCTGAAAACTCTGAAAACTCTGAAAACTCTGCAGGAAGCAGGGCAGGTGCAGGGCAGGGCAGGTGCAGGCAGGCAGGTGCAGGGCAGGAGCAGGAGCAGGGCAGGTGCAGGGCAGGAGGGCAGGGCAGGGCAGGTGCAGGGCAGGGCAGGAGGGCAGGGCAGGAGCAGGGCAGGTGCAGGTGCAGGTGCAGGGGCAGGGCAGCAGGCAGGGCAGGTGCAGGGCAGGTGCAGGGCAGGTGCAGGGCAGGAGCAGGGCAGGAGCAGGGCAGGTGCAGGGCAGGAGCAGGGCAGGTGCAGGGCAGGTGCAGGGTGGACAGGGCAGGTGCAGGGCAGGTGCAGGGCAGGAGCAGGGCAGGTGCAGGGCAGGAGCAGGGCAGGAGCAGGGCAGGTGCAGGGCAGGTGCAGGGCAGGAGCAGGGCAGGTGCAGGGCAGGTGCAGGGCAGGAGCAGGGCAGGTGCAGGGCAGGTGCAGGGCAGGTGCAGCTGTAGTTTGGTCTAAAATAAGTTCTCCGAGCTCCTCCTGCTCTCCTCTGGTCCAATTTCACTTTGACTCTCGCACTCGTTCACCTGCTGTTCTAGTTTTTTCTTCTGTCAGACCTGAGGAGACGTTCAACCACCAACCAATCCCACGTGTCCTCGAGCAAGACACTTCACACACTTCACACGCAGCAGTGATGATGATGACGGTGACTCGGGAAAAGGAGGTTTTCTTTTTAGTCAGTTCAGGGTTTGTGAGGAGCCCGTTCTGCTTTCAAAACAAAACCACGAACAAATGTTTTTCTGTAATCACAGGGCTGTGTACGGAAGCCCTGAGAGGCAAAAAAAAAAAAAAAAAAAAGGGCACTTCATTTGGGCTCTGTTTTTTTTTTTTTTTTTAGCTTTTAAAAATCGATTCTGCATAATACCCGCTCTTTAAATGGCCATTAGTGACCGTTTTCTGCATTTGACCCAGTCCGGTTTCAAATTACAATTCCATTTTCACCCTAAAATTATGCAGCTACGGGAGCCCTAAGCGGCAAGCAAGAAAAAAAAAAAGAAAAAGAGGCATGCCATTAGTCCTCTATTATTATTATTTTTTTCACCAACAGCTTCCAAAAAAAAATTTAAAAAATAATAATAATAATAATGATAAAATAAATAAATAAATAAATAAGAAATTCATGGCTTTATTTACTTATTTTTTATTTTTATTTTTTTGGATTTTTTTTTTTTTTTTTTTTTTTTTTTTTTTTAAACACAAATTGCAAATTTCCTGTTGGAAATAAATGCCCCTCATCTTTTTTTTATTTTTTTATTTTTGTTTAACCGCAGCGTATCGTTGTGGTATTTCGTTGTTTACCTGCGGCATGTCGTTGTTTAGTTGTATCGTATAAGTTTTTAAGACTGGGAAGAGTTTGTTATGATGAAGCAGTGAAAAAGTGCTGCAGCCGAACAAAAACCGTCATTTCAAAAAGAGCCGTATGTAAGTGACCCGGAGCCACACGTGACCCGGAGCCGCACGTGACCCGGAGCCGTACGTGACCCGGAGCCGTACGTGACCCGGGGCCGTACGTGACCCGGAGCCGTACGTGACCCGGAGCCGCACGTGACCCGGAGCCGCACGTGACCCGGAGCCGCACGTGCTCACTTCTGCTCTCGCTCTTCTGTCGTGGTTCTTCAGTATAAATGTTTGTTTGAGTTCAGGTCTGTGAGTCTGATTTGCTCCACGACTGTTTCTCCTTTTTCTCCTGCAGCATTTTCAGATTTTTCAGATTTTAAACACGATTTTTCTAAACTCTGAGTTTGACCTCAGACTCGACCCTTTTGTGAAAACGTTCAACATTCTCCTCACGCTCCAAAGATCTACACAAACTCTCTCTATACTCACAAACTCTCTCTCTCTATACTCACAAACTCTCTCTATACTCACAAACTCTCTCTCTACTCACAAACTCTCTCTCTACTCACAAACTCTCTCTCTATATACTCACAAACTCTCTCTCTTACTCACAAACTCTCTCTCTACTCACAAACTCTCTCTCTCTCTACTCACAAACTCTCTCTCTATACTCACAAACTCTCTCTCTCTACTCACAAACTCTCTCTCTATACTCACAAACTCTCTCTTCTATACTCACAAACTCTCTCTCTCTATACTCACAAACTCTCTCTCTCTACTCACAAACTCTCTCTCTCTATACTCACAACTCTCTCTAACTCACAAACTCTCTCTCTACTCACAAACTCTCTCTCTCTCTACTCACAAACTCTCTCTCTACTCACAAACTCTCTCTCTCTACTCACAAACTCTCTCTCTACTCACAAACTCTCTCTCTCTACTCACAAACTCTCTCTCTACTCACAAACAAACTCTCTCTCTACTCACAAACTCTCTCTCTATACTCACACTCTCTCTCTCTACAAAACTCTCTCTCTACTCACAAACTCTCTCTCTCTCACAAACTCTCTATCTCTCTCTCTCTCTAACTCTCTCTCTCTCATACTCACAAACTCTCTCTCTCTCTCTCTCTCTCTCTCTATACTCACAAACTCTCTACAAACTCTCTCTCTCTACTCACAAAACTCTCTCTCTCTCTCACAAACTCTCTCTCTATCACAACTCTCTCTCTCTCTCTCTATACTCACAAACTCTCTCTCTCTCTCATCACTCTCTCTAACTCACAAACTCTCTATCACAAAACTCACAAAACTCTCTCTACTCACAAACTCTCTCTCTACAAAACTCTCTCTCTACTCACAAACTCTCTCTCTCTCACACTCTAACTCACAAACTCTCTCTCTCTCTTCTCTACTCACAAACTCTCTCTCTACTCACAAACTCTCTCTCACTCACTCACAAACTCTCTCTCTCTCACAAACTCTCTCTCTCTCTTACTCACAAACTCTCTCTCTCTATACTCACAAACTCTCTCTCTACTCTCACAAACTCTCTCTCTTCTACTCACAAACTCTCTCTCTCTCTACTCACAAACTCTCTCTCTACTCACTCTCTCTCTCTACAAACTCTCTCTCTCTCTACTCTCTCACAAAACTCTCTCTATACTCACAAACTCTCTCTCTCTACTCTCTCTACTCAAACTCTCTCTCTTCTCTACTCACAAACTCTCTCTCTCTACTCACAAACTCTCTCTCTCTCTCTCTCTCTCTACTCACCTCTCTAACAACTCTCTCTCTACTCACAAACTCTCTCTCTCACTCACAAACTCTCTGTCTCTGTCCATCTCTCTCTCTCTCTCTCTCTACTCTCTCTCTCTCTACTCACAAACTCTATCTCTCTCTATCTCTCTCTCTCTACTCACAAAACTCTCTCTATCTCTCTCACTCACAACTCTCTCTATACTCACAAACTCTCTCTCTACTCACAAAAACTCTCTGTCTCTGTCCATCTCTCTCTCTCTCTCTCTCTCTCTCTCTCTCTCTACTCACAAACTCTCTCTCTCTCTACTCACAAACTCTCTCTCTCTCTCTCTCTCTACTCACAAACTCTCTCTCTCTCTCTCTCTCTACTCACAAACTCTCTCTCTACTCACAAACTCTCTCTCTCTCCAACTCTCTCTCTACTCACAAACTCTCTCTCTACTTCACAAACTCTTCTCTACTCACAAACTCTCTCTCTACTCACAAAACTCTCTCTCTCTCTCTCTCTACTCACAAACTCTCTCTCTACTCACAAACTCTCTCTCTCTACTCTCACTCTCTCTCTCCTCTCTCTCTACTCACAAACTCTCTCTCCCCCTCTCTCTCTACTCACAAACTCTATCTCTACTCACAAACTCTCTCTCTCTCTCTCTCTCTCTACTCACAAACTCTCTCTCTACTCACAAACTCTCTCTCTCTCTCTCTCTACTCACAAACTCTCTCTCTCTCTCTCTCTCTCTCAAACTCTCTCTCTGCTCCTCTCTCTCTACTCACAAACACTATCTCTCTCTCTCTCTACTCACAAACTCTCTCTCTACTCACAAACTCTCTCTCTACTCACAAACTCTCTCTCTCTCTCTCTCTACTCACAAACTCTCTCTCTACTCACAAACTCTCTCTCTACTCACAAACTCTCTCTCTATACTCACAAACTCTCTCTCTACTCACAAACTCTCTCTCCCCTCTCTCTCTACTCCACAAACTCTATCTCTACTCACAAACTCTCTCTCTACTCACAAAACTCTCTCTCCCACTCTCTCTCTACTCACAAACTCTCTCTCATCTCTCTCTCTCTCTACTCACAAACTCTCTCTCTACTCTCTCTACAAACTCTCTCTCCCCTCTCTCTCTACTCACAAACTCTCTCTCTCCTATCTCTCTCTCTCTACTCACAAACTCTATCTCTCTCTCTCTCTACTCACAACTCTCTCTCTCTCTCTATCTCTCTCTCTCTACTCACAAACTCTCTCTCTACTCACAAACTCTCTCTCCCCTCTCTCTCTCTCACAAACTCTCTCTCTCTCTCTCTCTCTACTCACAAACTTCTCTCTCTCTCTCTACTCTCACAAACTCTCTCTCCCCCTCTCTCTCTACTCACAAACTCTCTCTCTCTCTCTCTCTACTCACAAACTCTCTCTCTCTCTATCTCTCTCTCTCTACTCACAAACTCTCTCTCTCTCTCTCTCTACTCACAAACTCTCTCTCTCTCTCTCTCTCTCTCTCTACTCACAACTCTCTCTCTCTCTCTCTCTCTCTCTCCTCTCTCTCTCTCTCTCTCTCTACTCACAAACTCTCTCTCTCTCTCTCTCTACTCACAAACTCTCTCTCTCTCTCTCTCTCTCTCTCAGACTCTCTCTCTCTACTCACAAACTCTCTCTCTCTCTCTCTCCTCTCTCTCTCTCTCTCTCTCTCTCTCTCTACTCACAAACTCTCTCTCTCTCTCTCTCTCTACTCACAGACTCTCTCTCTCTACTCACAAACTCTCTCTCTCTCTCTGTCCATCTCTCTCTCTCTCTCTCTCTCTCTCTACTCACAAACACTTTCTCTCTCTGCTCTCTCTATCTCTCCTTTCCCCCTCTCTCTTTCTTTCTCTCTCTCTCATCTCCCTCCACCCTGTCTCTCTCTTTCTCCTTCCTTCTCTTCTCTCTTTTGCTCTCTCTCTCTCTCTCCCCTCACAAACTCCCTCTTTCTTTTCCTCCTCTCCCTCTGGCTCTCTTTCTCTCCTCTCTCCTTTTCTTTTTCCTCTCTCTTTCATTCTCTCTCTCTCCTTCTCTCTTCCTCTTTTTCTCTCTCTCCCTCCCACACAAACTCCCCCTCTCTCTCTCTCCACACTCTGCTCTCTTCTCTCTCTCTCTCTCTCTGTCCATCTCTTTATCTCTCCTTTCCCTCTCTATCTTTCTCTCTCTCCTCCTCTGTCTCTCTCTTTCTCTCTCTCTCCTTGTCTCTTCCTCTCTCTCTCTCTCTCTTCACAAACTCCCTTTCTTTTCCCTCCTCTCCCTCTCTCTTTCTCTCCCTCCCCCTCTGTTTCTCTCTCTTCCTCTCTTTCTTTCCCTGTCTCTCTCTCCCCACACAAACTCTTTCTCTTTCTCTCTCCTCTACCTCCTTCTGTCTTTCCTCTCCTCTCCTCCCTCCTTCTCTCCTCTGCAGCGTGTGACCTCTTCTCTCTCTCTCTCCTCTCCTCCCTCCTTCTCTCTCTGCAGCGTGTGACCTCTTCTCTCTCTCTCTCCTCTCCTCCTCCCTCCTTCTCTCCTCTGCAGTGTGTGACCTCTTCTCTCTCTCTCTCCTCTCCTCCCTCCTTCTCTCCTCGGCAGTGTGTGACCTCTTCTCTCTCTCTCCTCTCCTCCCTCCTTCTCTCCTCGGCAGCGTGTGACCTCTTCTCTCTCTCTCCTCTCCTCCCTCCTTCTCTCCTCGGCAGTGTGTGACCTCTTCTCTCTCTCTCTCCTCTCCTCCCTCCTTCTCTCCTCGCAGTGTGTGACCTCTTCTCTCTCTCTCTCCTCTCCTCCTCTCTTCTCTCTCTCTCCTCTCCTCCTCTCCTCTCCTCTCTCTCCTCTCCTCTCTCCTTCTCCCTCTACAGTGTGTGACCTCTTCTCTCTCTCTCCCTCTCCTCCCTCCTTCTCTCTCCTCTCCTCCCTCCTCTCTCTCTCTCGGCAGTGTGTGACCTCTTCTCTCTCTCTCTCTCCTCCCTCTTCTCTCTCTCTCCTCTCCTCCCTCTTCTCTCTCTCTCCTCTCCTCCTCCTCTCTCCTCGGCAGTGTGTGACCTCTTCTCTCTCTCTCTCCTCTCCTCCCTCCTTCTCTCCTCTCCTCTCTCTCCTCTCTCTCCTCCTCTCCTCCTCTCTCCTCTACAGTGTGTGACCTCTTCTCTCTCTCTCTCCTCTCCTCCCTCCTTCTCTCTTCCTCTCCTCCCTTCTCTCTCGGCAGTGTGTGACCTCTTCTCTCTCTCTCCTCTCCTCCTCCTTCTCTCTCTCTCCTCCTGCAGCGTGTGACCTCTTCTCTCTCTCTCCTCTCCTCCCTCCTTCTCTCTCCTCGGCAGCGTGACCTCTTCTCTCTCTCTCTCCCTCCCTCCTTCTCTCTCCTCTCTCCTCCTTCTCTCCTCCAGCGGTCCTGACCTCTCTCTCTCTCTCCTCTCCTCCCTCCCTTTCTCGGCAGCGTGTGACCTCTTCTCTCTCTCCTCTTCTCCCTTCTCTCTCTCTCTCTCCTCTCCTCCCTCCTCCCTCTCTCTCGGCAGCGTGTGTGACCTCTTCTCTCTCTCCTTCCTCCCTCCTTCTCTCCTCGGCAGTGTGTGACCTCTTCTCTCTCCGGGGAGGATCTGTCAGATCGGAGGAAACGTTCGCACAAAACCACAAAATTCTGTTTTTTATTCTCAGATTTTAGAGGAAAAAAAGCAGAAATCTGGATCCTGTGTTGTTTAAAGTCAGAGTTTGACTCGTGTTTGTTTCTTTCACGGTGTTTGAGTCTCAGATTATATGAGTCTGTTTACTTCTCCAAGGCTCCAAACGCTCACTGCTCCACCTGGTGATGTCATCAAGTGGTGGTTTAAACAGCTCCTTTTACCTTTAGTTCAGTCGAGATCGGCAAACCAGAACTAAACCAGGACTAAACCAGATCTAAACCAGGTCTAAACCAGGTCTAAAACAGGACTAAACCAGGACTAAACCAGGCTAAAACCAGAACTAACCAGGACTAAACCAGGTAAACCAGGGTCTAAACCAGGTCTAAACCAGACTAAACCAGGACTAAACCAGGTCTAAACCAGGGGACTAAACTAAACCAGGACTAAACCAGGACTAAACCAGGACTAAACCAGGTATAAAACCAGGACTAAACCAGGTCTAAACCAGGACTAAACCAGTCTAAAACCAGAACTAAACCAGGACTAAACCAGGACTAAACCAGGTCTAAACCAGGACTAAAACAGGATCAAAAACCAGGACTAAACCAGGACTAAACCAGGTCTAAACCAGGACTAAAACAGGATCAAAAACCAGGACTAAACCAGGACTAAACCAGGTCTACCAGGACTAAACAGGACTAAACCAGGACTAAACAGGCTAAACTAAACCAGGACTAAACCAGGACTAAACCAGGACTAAACCAGGTTAACCAGGACTAAACCAGGACTACCAGCCTGCTGATTGGTCCGAGAGTCGATTTGAAAAATCATCATTATTTTAGCGCCTCGAGCTTCGCCGCTTTCAGCCAATCACAGCTCTCCGCTCTGCCTCCATGTTTACTCTTCCTGTTTCCATGGGAACGCTGCCACCTCCTCCCCTGGCACCTTCCCCCTCCTCCTCCCCTACGTCCTACCTCCTCCCCTGCCTCCCCTGCATCCTACCTCCTCCCCTGCATCCTACCTCCTACCCCTGGCACCTTCCCTCTCCTACATCCTCCCCTGCCTCCCCCTCCCTACCATCCCCTACGTCTCGTCCTACCTGCCTACGTCCTCCCCTGATCATCCCTACCTCCTATCCTACCTCCCCTGCCTCCTACCCCTGCCTCCTACCTCCTCCTACCCTCCTCCCCGGCTCCAGCACACATCAGGCCCTGCGGTTCGGGCACAACCCCCCCCCCCCCCCCCCCACGGCCCCCGAAGGAAGACGAGGAGGAAGAGGAGAAGAAAAGGGGGAGGAGGCGGAGTGAGAGAAGGTCGGGGAGAGTGGGAGGTGTGAGCAGCTCCGGGAGACGACCGGGGACGAGGAGCGAGTCCTTGGANGCAGCCGAACAAAAACCGTCATTTCAAAAAGAGCCGTATGTAAGTGACCCGGAGCCACACGTGACCCGGGCCGTACGTGACCCGGGGCCGTACGTGACCGGGGCCGTACGTGACCCGGGGCCGTACGTGACCGGAGCCGTACGTGACCGGAGCCACGTGACCCGGAGCCGCACGTGACCCGGAGCCGCACGTGCTCACTTCTGCTCTCCTCTTCTGTCGTGGTTCTTCAGTATAAATGTTTGTTTGAGTTCAGGTCTGTGAGTCTGATTTGCTCCACGACTGTTTCTCCTTTTTCTCCTGCAGCATTTTCAGATTTTAAACACGATTTTCTAAACTCTGAGTTTGACCTCAGACTCGACCCTTTTGTGAAAACGTTCAACATTCTCCTCACGCGCTCCAAAGATCTACACAAACTCTCTCTTCTATACTCACAAACTCTCTCTCTATACTCACAAACTCTCTCTATACTCACAAACTCTCTCTCTACTCACAAACTCTCTCTCTACTCACAAACTCTCTCTCTATACTCACAAACTCTCTCTCTATACTCACAAACTCTCTCTATACTCACAAACTCTCTCTCTCTACTCACAAACTCTCTCTCTATACTCACAAACTCTCTCTCTCTACTCACAACTCTCTCTCTATACTCACAAACTCTCTCTATACTCACAAACTCTCTCTCTCTACTCACAAACTCTCTCTCTCCTACTCACAAACTCTCTCTCTATACTCACAAACTCTCTCTCTACTCACAAACTCTCTCTCTCTCTACTCACAAACTCTACTCTCTCTCTCTCTACTCACAAACTCTCTCTCTACTCACAAACTCTCTCTCTCTACTCACAAAACTCTCCTCTCTCTCTACTCACAAACTCTCTCTCTAATCACAAACTCTCTCTCTACTCACAAACTCTCTCTATACTCACAAAAACTCTCTCTCTACTCAAAACTCTCTTCTCTACTCACAAAACTCTCAAACTCTCACTACTCTCTCTCTCTATACTCAAAAATCTCTCTCTCTCTCAAATCTCTCTATACTCACAAACTCTCTCTCTATCTCTCACAAACTCTCTCTCTATACTCACAAACTCTCTCTCTCTCTACTCACAAAATCTCTCTCTCTATACTCACAAACTCTCTCTCTACTCACAAATCTCTCTCTCTCTACTCACAAAATCTCTCTCTATACTCACAAACTCTCTCTCTACTCACAAACTCTCTCTCTACTCACAAACTCTCTCTCTCTCTACTCACAAACTCTCTCTCTACTCACAAACTCTCTCTCTATACTAACTCTCTCTCTCTCTACTCACAAACTCTCTCTCTACTCACAAACTCTCTCTCTACTCACAAACTCTCTCTCTCTACTCACAAACTCTCTCTCTCACAAACTCTCTCTCTCACAAAACTCTCTCACAAACTCTCTCTCTCTCTACTCACAAAACTCTCTCTACTCCAAACTCTACTCACAAACTCTCTCTCTCTCCTACTCACAAACTCTCTCTCTCTCTCTCTCACAAACTCTCTCTCTCTACTCACAAACTCTCTCTCTCTCTCTCTCTCTCTCTCTCACTCCAAACTCTCTCTCTACTCACAAAACTCTCTCTCTACTCACAAACTCTCTGTCTCTGTCCATCTCTCTCTCTCTCTCTCCTCTCTCTCTCTCTCTATCACAAAATCTCTCTCTATCTCTCTCTCTACTCACAAACTCTCTCTCTACTCACAAACTCTCTCTCTCTCTCTCTCTACTCACAAACTCTCTCTCTCTCTCTCTCTCTCTCTCTCTCTCTACTCACAAACTCTCTCTCTCTCTCTACTCACAAACTCTCTCTCTCTCTCTCTCTCTCTACTCACAAACTCTCTCTCTCTCTCTCTCTCTCACAAACTCTCTCTCTACTCACAACTCTCTCTCTCTCTTCTACTCACAAACTCTCTCTCTACTCACAAACTCTCTCTACTCACAAACTCTATCTCTACTCACAAACTCTCTCTCTCTCTCTACTCACAAACTCTCTCTCTACTCACAAACTCTCTCTCCCCCTCTCTCTCTACTCACAAACTCTATCTCTCTCTCTACTCACAACTCTCTCTCCCCCTCTCTCTCTACTCACAAACTCTATCTCTACTCTCAAAACTCTCTCTCTCTCTCTCTCTCTCTCTCTACTCACAAACTCTCTCTCTTACTCACAAACTCTCTCTACTCACAAACTCTCTCTCTCTCTCTCTCTACTCTCAAACTCTCTCTCCCCTCTCTCTCTACTCACAAACTCTATCTCTCTCTCTCTCTACTCACAAACTCTCTCTCTACTCACAAACTCTCTCTCTACTCAAACTCTCTCTCTCTCTCTCTCTACTCACAAACTCTCTCTCCTCTACTCTCTCTCTCTCACAAACTCTCTCTCTTACTCACAAACTCTCTCTCTACTCACAAACTCTCTCTCCCCTCTCTCTCTACTCACAAACTCTATCTCTCTACTCACAAACTCTCTCTCTACTCACAAACTCTCTCTCCCCTCTCTCTCTACTCACAAACTCTATCTCTCTCTCTCTCTCTCACAACTCTCTCTCTACTCACAAACTCTCTCTCTACTCACAAACCTCTCTCTCTCTCTCTCTACTTCCTATCTCTCTCTCTCTACTCACAAACTCTATCTCTCTCTCTCTCTCTACTCACAAACTCTCTCTCTCTCTATCTCTCTCTCTCTACTCACAAACTCTCTCTCTCTCTCTCTCTACTCACAAACTCTCTCTCTCTCTCTCTCTACTCACAAACTCTCTCTCTCTCTCTCTACTCACAAAACTCTCTCTCCCTCTCTCTCTCTACTCACAAACTCTCTCTCTCTCTCTCTCTCTCTCTACTCAAAACTCTCTCTCTCTCTCTCTCTCACAACTCTCTCTCTCTCTCTCTCTCTCACAAACTCTTCTCTCTCTCTCTCTCTCTCTCTCTCTCTCTCTCTCTCTCACAAACTCTCTCTCTCTCTCTCTCTACTCTCACAGACTCTCTCTCTCTACTCACAAACTCTCTCTCTCTCTCTGTCCATCTCTCTCTCTCTCTCTCTACTCTCAAACTCTCTCTCTCTCTCTCTCTCTCTCTCCTCTCTCTCTCTCTCACAGACTCTCTCTCTCTCTACTCACAAACTCTCTCTCTCTCTCTCTGTCCATCTCTCTCTCTCTCTCTCTCTCTCTCTACTCACAAACACTTTCTCTCTCTGCTCTCTCTATCTCTCCTTTCCCCCTCTCTCTTTCTTTCTCTCTCTCTCATCTCCCTCCACCCTGTCTCTCTCTTTCTCCTTCCTTCTCTTCTCTCTTTTGCTCTCTCTCTCTCTCTCCCCTCACAAACTCCCTCTTTCTTTTCCCTCCTCTCCCTCTGGCTCTCTTTCTCTCCTCTCTCCTTTTCTTTTTCCTCTCTCTTTCATTCTCTCTCTCTCCTTCTCTCTTCCTCTTTTTCTCTCTCTCCCTCCCACACAAACTCCCCCTCTCTCTCTCTCCACACTCTGCTCTCTTCCTCTCTCTCTCTCTCTCTGTCCATCTCTTTATCTCTCCTTTCCCTCTCTATCTTTCTCTCTCTCTCCTCCTCTGTCTCTCTCTTTCTCTCTCTCTCCTTGTCTCTTCCTCTCTCTCTCTCTCTCTTCACAAACTCCCCTTTTTTCCCTCCTCTCCCTCTCTCTTTCTCTCCCTCCCCCTCTGTTTCTCTCTCTTCTCTCTTTCTTTCCCTGTCTCTCTCTCCCCACACAAACTCTTCTCTTTCTCTCTCCTCTACCTCCTTCTGTCTTTCCTCTCCTCTCCTCCCTCCTTCTCTCCTCTGCAGCGTGTGACCTCTTCTCTCTCTCTCCTCTCCTCCCTCCTTCTCTCCTCTGCAGCGTGTGACCTCTTCTCTCTCTCTCTCCTCTCTCCTCCTTCTCTCTCTCGCAGTGTGTGACCTCTTCTCTCTCTCTCCTCTCCTCCCTCCTTCTCTCCTCTGCAGTGTGTGTGACTCTCTTCTCTCTCTCCTCTCTCTCTCTCTCTCTCTCCTCCTTCTCTCCTCGGCAGTGTGTGACCTCTTCTCTCTCTCTCCTCTCCTCCCTCCTTCTCTCCTCGGCAGTGTGTGACCTCCTTTCTCTCTCTCTCCTCTCCTCCCTCCTTCTCTCCTCGCAGTGTGTGACCTCTTCTCTCTCTCTCTCCTCTCCTCCCCCTCTCTCTCTCTCCTCTCCTCCCTCCTTCTCTCTCTCTCCTCTCCTCCCTCCTTCTCTCCTCTGCAGTGTGTGACCTCTTCTCTCTCTCTCCTCTCCTCCCTCCTTCTCTCTCCTCTCTCTCTCTCCTCTTCTCTCCTCTGCAGTGTGTGACCTCTTCTCTCTCTCTCTCCTCTCCTCCCTCCTTCTCTCTCTCTCCTCTCTCTCCCTCTCTTCTCTCTCTCTCCTCTCCTCCTCCTCTCTCCTCGGCAGTGTGTGACCTCTTCTCTCTCTCTCTCCTCTCTCCCTCCTTCTCTCTCTCTCCTCTCCTCTCCTTCTCTCTCTCTCCTCTCCTCCCTCCTTCTCTCCTCTACAGTGTGTGACCTCTTCTCTCTCTCCTCTCCTCCCTCCTCTCTCTCTCTCCTCTCCTCCCTCCTTCTCTCCTCGGCAGTGTGTGACCTCTCTCTCTCCTCTCTCCTCTCTCCTCCTCCTTCTCTCTCCTCTCCTCCCTCCTTCTCTCCTCGGCAGCGTGTGACCTCTCTCTCTCTCTCTCCCTCTCTCCTCTCCCTCCTCCCTCCTCTCTCCTCGGCAGCGTGTGACCTCTTCTCTCTCTCTCTCTCTCCCTCCCTCCTCTCTCTCTCCTCTCCTCCCTCCTTCTCTCCTCGGCAGCGTGTGACTCTCTCTCTCTCTCTCTCTCTCTCTCTCTCCTCCCTCCCTCCTTCTCTCCTCGGCAGCGTGTGACCTCTCTCTCTCTCTCCTCTCCTCCCTCCTTTCTCTCTCTCTCCTCCTCCCTCCTTCTCTCCTCGGCAGCGTGTGACCTCTCTCTCTCTCTCTCTCTCCTCTCCTCCCTCCTTCTCTCCTCGGCAGTGTGTGACCTCTTCTCTCTCTCGGGGAGGATCTGTCAGATCGGAGGAAACGTTCGCACAAAACCACAAATTCTGTTTTTTATTCTCAGATTTTAGAGGAAAAAAAAGCAGAAATGTGGATCCTGTGTGCTTAGACTCGTGTTTGTTTCTTTCACGTGTTTGAGTCTCAGATTTATGAGTCTGTTTACTTCTCCAAGGCTCCAAACGCTCTGCTCCACCTGGTGATGTCATCAAGTGGTGGTTTAACAGCTCCTTTTACCTTTAGTTCAGTCGAGATCGGCAAACCAGAACTAAACCAGGACTAAACCAGGTCTAAACCAGGTCTAAACCAGGTCTAAACCAGGACTAAACCAGGACTAAACCAGGTCTAAACCAGGAACTAAACCAGGACTAAACCAGGACTAAACCAGACTAAACCAGGTCTAAACCAGAACTAAACCAGGACTAAACCAGGACTAAACCAGGTCTAAACCAGGGACTAAACCAGGTTCTAAACCAGGACTAAACCAGGACTAAACCAGGACTAAACCAGGTCTAAACCAGGACTAAACCAGGACTAAACCAGGACTAAACCAGGTCTAAAACCAGAACTAAACCAGGACTAAACCAGGACTAAACCAGGTCTAAACCAGGACTAAACCAGGACTAAACCAGGACTAAACCAGGACTAAACCAGGTCTAAACCAGGACTAAACCAGACTAAACCAGGTCTAAACCAGGACTAAACCAGGACTAAACCAGGTCTAAACCAGGACTAAACCAGGACTAAACCAGGACTAAACCAGGACTAAACCAGGACTAAACCAGGACTAAACCAGGACTAAACCAGGACTAAACCAGGTCTAAACCAGGACTAAACCAGGACTAAACCAGGATTTCCCTGCTGATTGGTCCGAGAGTCGAGTTCTGAAAAAATCATCATTATTTTAGCGCCTCGAGCTTCGCCGCTTTCAGCCAATCACAGCTCTCCGCTCTGCCTCCATGTTTACTCTTCCTGTTTCCATGGGAACGCTGCCACCTCCTCCCCTGGCACCTTCCCTGCCTCCTACCTCCTCCCCTACGTCCTACCTCCTCCCCTGCCTCCTCCCCTGCATCCTACCTCCTCCCCTGCATCCTACCTCCTACCCTGGCACCTTCCCTGCCTCCTACATCCTCCCCTGCCTCCTCCCCTACATCCTACCACCTCCCCTACGTCCTACGTCCTACCCTGCCTCCTACGTCCTCCCCTGCATCCTACACCTCCCCTGCATCCTACCTCCTCCCCTGCATCCTACCTCCCCTGCCTCCTACCTCCTCCCCTGACTCCTCCCCTGCCTCCTACCTCCTCCCCTACGTCCTCCTCCCCCTGGCTCCTCCTCTGCTCCAGCACCACATCAGGCCCTGCGGTTCGGGCACAACCCCCCCCCCCCCCCACGGCCCCCGAGAGGAAGACGAGGAGGAAGAGGAGAAGAAAAGGGGGAGGAGGCGGAGTGAGAGAAGGTCGGGGAGAGTGGGAGGTGTGAGCAGCTCCGGAGAGACGACCGGGACGAGGAGCGAGTCCTTGGATCGTGCTCTTCCCCCGAGGAGAGGGGAGCGAGGTGAAACGGAGAGCCGGGTGTGAACGACGGACTGGAGACTGGAGACGTGAGCTGCTGCTGAACGACCTCTCTGACCTTTTTACTTCATGTCCAAGTCCAAGTTACAAGTCACATCTGTGGACGGGTGACCCCCCCTCACGGTCAGACTGCAGCACTTCAATTCATTTTTAAGGAAAAACAACAACCAAAAAAAAAAAAACTAATTGAATAAATGCACCTACACCAGGACTAAACCAGGACTAAACCAGGACTAAACCAGGATTAAACCAGGACTAAACCAGGATTAAACCAGGACTAACCAGGACTAAACCAGGATTAAACCAGGACTAAACCAGGACTAAACCAGGACTAAACCAGGATTAAACCAGGATTAAACAGGACTAAACCAGGACTAAACCAGGACTAAACCAGGATTAAACCAGGACTAAACCAGGAATTAAACCAGGACTAAACCAGGACTAAACCAGGACTAAACCAGGAAACCAGGACTAAACAGGATAAACCAGACTAAACCAGGACTAAACCAACTAAACCAGGACTAAACCAGGACTAAACCAGGACTAAACCAGGATTAAACCAGGACTAAACCAGGACTAAACCAGGACTAAACCGTGAATAAAATCAGTTTTAAACCAGTACTAAACAAGAACTAAAACCAGCACTAAACCAGGATCCAGGAAACCAGGAAATGAGTTCTAAACTAGGTCTAAACCAGGACTAAACCAGGACTAAATCAGGACTAAACGAGAACTAAAACCAGAATTAAAATCAGTTCTAAACCGGGTTTAAACTGGAAATAAATCAGCTCTAAACCAGAACTAAAACCAGGACTAAACCAGGACTAAATCAGGTCTAAACCAGGACTAAATCAGGTCTAAACCAGGATTGAACCAGGTCTAAATTAGGACTAAACCATTACTGCCCCTGTCTTGGTCTGTGTGCTGTTGTAGTGAAGATGCTGTTACACTTTATTCTTGTACGGCAAAAAAAATAAAATCCTGTTCCCTGAGGTGACGCTCGCCGCCCGACATCACCCCGCCCACCGACAGAGAAGAACTGCACTTAAACCGTCTCACACACCTTTATCTCCTCCTCCTCTTCCTCCTCCTTCCTCCTCCTCCTCCTCCTCTTCCTCCCGTCCCGGCGCTGAGGACGACCGGGACAGTTTAAACCCAGATCTGTGTGTGTTCTGTGGGAGGGGCCCATCACGACGAGGCCCTCAGAGGACGACGTGGAGAATGTCTGCTCCTCTGTGACTGCGCGGGGCCCGTCCTCACATATGGGGACCGTCCTCACACACACACACACACACACACACACACACACACACACACACACATACACACACACACACACACACACACACACGGGGCCCCTGGGAGCACCTGGTATTTCCATTCTTAGAGCGAGCGAGGAGCTGCTCGGGCCCGGAGCTGTCGCTGTCCTCACCCGGCCCCAGAGCAGGTGCTGCCGCCGAGCGCAGGAGACGCCGAGCGCAGCACACGGCGAGCGCAGCACACGGCGAGCGCGCGGTGACATCACGACCACGAGGAGTTGCCCAGAGGCGCCTCAGAGCCACGAAACAGGCCCAGAGTGACACCGAGTTTACAACGACCTGAAGTGTCCCACTGTAGGTTTGTGGAACTGCCAGTTAATGGTTTTCTGTGTCAAAATGTGTAAATGTGTGTGTAAATGTGTGTGTGTGTAAATGTGTGTGTAAGTGTGTGTGTAAGTGTGTGTGTGTAAATGTGTGTGTAAATGTGTGTGTGTAAATGTGTGTGTAAATGTGTAAAGTGTGTGTGTAAAGTGTGTGTGTGTGTAAATGTGTGTGTAAATGTGTGTGTGTAATGTGTGTGTGTAAATGTGTGTGTAAATGTGTAAGTGTGTGTGTAAGTGTGTGTGTGTAAATGTGTGTGTAAGTGTGTGTGTAAATGTGTGTGTGTAAATGTGTGTAATGTGTGTGTATGTGTGTGTGTAAGTGTGTGTGTAAGTGTGTGTGTGTAAATGTGTGTGTAAATGTGTGTGTAAGTGTGTGTGTGTGTGTGTGTATGTGTGTGTGTAAATGTGTGTGTGTAAGTGTGTGTGTAAGTGTGTGTGTGTATGTATGTGTGTAAATGTGTGTGTGTGTAATGTATGTGTAAATGTGTGTTCAGTTTCATAAATCTGCTCCATCACCAAATCTTCAACCAACAAACTCCACAAAGGAGAAACATTCTTCATGAACAATTTATCCACAACATCAAGAAAAGAAAGAACAAGACTTAAAGAAAACGATGAGCCACACTCGTCACAACAAACTCAGCTCATGTTCTGATCTGTTTACGGCAAAGTCCTGCAGGTAAACAGTCACTGAAACGAGCGAGTTTTAACCTTCTGGAATTTTAGAGGCAGGTCAGGACTGAGGCCCCGTTCACACTAGTGTGTATGTGAGTGGTGTTGTTGTGTGTACAGTGTTTGTTCACATTAATCTGATGTTAAACGTCTCCAGAGTCTGAACGATCTGGAGCCTCCAGCTCCACGAGTTCATGTTGGTCCAGATGTGACGGGGACTGTGGGACTCCTGAAAACTCTGATACTCTGATGTGTGTCTGTCACCACCGAGAACACCCCTCTCACCCCTCCACAAGAACACTAAGACACACAATATGTGTCCATTCACATAAACGTGTGTCTGTGTGCACCACCTGCACACGTACAATGTGTGAAAAGTTTCACATGAACCAACAACACGACACAAACACAGACACAGAGAGAACACCCTCTACAGAGAGAACATCAGAGAGAACACCCCTCTGACACAGAGAGAACACTCATATTCCACTGAGTCTCTGTGTCCTTTAGTCCAACACAAACTGAACCACATCAGACACAAGAAACAACTGTTTTTCTCACACACATTAGTTTATGTAAATGAGTCATGTGGTTTTAAGTTTTGTTTCTGTAAAACATAAACAAATGTGCTCAAAGCTGAGTGGAGAGAGAAGGATTTTAACACAGAAACGAAGTGTCTGGAGGCGGATTTGTTTCAGTGTAAACAGGGTCTAAATCAGGACTACACCAGGACTAAACCAAGTCTAAACCAGGTCTAAACCAGGTCTAAACCAGGACTAAACCAGGACTAATCTTGGACTTAAGAGCGAACCTCGAGCCCACGTAGCAGAGTGTCCACAAAGTACGATCAGTCACCGGCTGCACTTACCTCTGTGAGGCGCGGAGCTCTGCACCGATCCTTTCACCTGCGGTCACCTCACGGTCCTGGTTCAGTCCTGTTCAAGTCCTGTTTAAATCCTGGTTTAATCCTGATTCAATCCTGGTTTGATGCTGGTTTAATCCTGTTTGAGATCTGATTTAGTCCTGGTTTAGTCCTGGTTTAGTCCTGGTTTAGTCCTGGTTCAGTCCTGGTTTAGTTCTGGTTTAGTCCTGGACCATTGTACATCGTGGTTTGTTGAGGTAAAATACAGAAAACCTTAAAAACGACCAAAACACAAAGAAAATGTGACTAAACTGACTCACGTTTGTCCTGAATGTGACGAGTGTGGAACAGTTTTCCGTCGTTTCTCACTCGTTTCACAGTTTTATTATGACAAACCGAGACTGTCCCAGTTTTTATTTTGAAAATCCATCCGGTTCTTCTCATTACACCAAACATCTTTACATCTTTATTATTATCGACGCTCTGAGCTCGAACCGCAGCGAAAACGCCGTCGCTTCCTTTAAATTAGGCACGAAAGAACGAAAGCGTCGGCGCGAGCGACAGACCGGCCGCTCCCCGTGGTCAGCGGCGCCGCTCGGATCCATCGGTCAGAGCGTCCGGACCGGAGCCGGAGCCGGGACTAATTGGTCTTGTGAGTCCCCAGAAGATCCAGGTCTGGGTTTAACGACGAGGCGAGACTCTGCGGACGACGAGGACCGAGCTCCACGATCGATGTGATAAAAGACCAGGACTAGACCAGGACTAAACCAGGACTAAACCAGGACTGAACCAGGACTAAACCAGGACTAAACCAGGACTGAACCAGGACTAAACCAGGACTAAACCAGGACTAAACCAGGTCTAAACCAGGATTAAACCAGGACTGAACCAGGACTAAAACAGGACTGAACCAGGACTAAACCAGGACTAAACCAGGTCTAAACCAGGATTAAACCAGGACTGAACCAGGACTAAACCAGGACTAAACCAGGACTGAACCAGGACTAAAACAGGACTGAACCAGGACTAAACCAGGACTAAACCAGGTCTAAACCAGGATTAAACCAGGACTAAACCAGGACTAAACCAGGACTAAACCAGGTCTAAACCAGGATTAAACCAGGACTGAACCAGGACTAAACCAGGACTAAACCAGGTCTAAACCAGGATTAAACCAGGACTGAACCAGGACTAAACCAGGTCTAAACCAGGACTACATCAGGACTGAACCAGGACTAAAACAGGACTGAACCAGGACTAAACCAGGACTAAAACAGGACTGAACCAGGACTAAACCACGACTAAACCAGGTCTAAACCAGGATTAAACCAGGACTGAACCAGGACTAAACCAGGATTAAAATCAGGTCTATACCAGGACTAAAACCGGGACTAAACCAGGACTAAATCAGGTCTAAACCAGGACTAAAACCAGGTCTAAACCAGGATTAAACCAGGACTGAACCAGGACTAAACCAGGACTAAACCAGGACTAAAACCAGGTCTAAACCAGGACTACATCAGGACTGAACCAGGACTGAACCAGGACTGAACCAGGACTAAAACAGGATTTAACAGGACATTACAGCAAACCAAGTAATCCAAAGTATTCAGATTACATTTCTCACTTCTGGAGCTGATGTTTCTGGGGGAAGTTGTGGCGTCTGGAGGCGAAAGTGAACCTCACACAAACTTTGGCTCCAAACTTTTAACGATGTCACTAACGCGCTTCAGACGGCCCCGGCGCCCGAGCTCAGGGACCGTCATTACACTCCCCGAGACTGGCTTGAATTGGGAGAGGTACGGGGCCCTTTGTTTGTTACGGGGCCCTTTGTTTGTTACGGGGCCCTTTGTTTGTTACGGGGCCCTTTGTTTGTTACGGGGCCCGGGCCGATGAGACGGGGTTTTTTCGTGGCTCGGAGCAGATGATTCTGTGTCCGTCGGTAACGGGAACAAATAGCAATGGAAAACAAAAAGGAGGAGGAAAAACGGCAGATAAAATCTAGAGCTCAAGTGTGTTTATAAACCAGGACTAAACCAGGACTGAACCAGGACTCAAACAAGACTAAACCTGGACTAAAACAAGACTAAAATCAGGTCTAAACTAGATCTAAAACAGGACTGAACCAGGACTAAACCAGGTTTAGTAATATTTATGTAATATTTTACTGTGTACAAATGTGAGTAACGCGCGTTACAAAGCTTTTTTAACCTGGGTTGAAGTGGTGGGTTTTTCTTCAGACAAATTCGCTAAAATCACCGCGATAACAGCAGTGGTGAAACGCCGGAGACGCAGCCGTGTAAACCGTCTGTTAACCGCGGGCGAAAGGACCGAGAACTCCACACTGTTTAGACCTGGTTTAGACCTGGGTCAGTTCTGGTTTAGACCTGGGTCAGTTCTGGTTTAGACCTGGTTTAGACCTGGGTCAGTTCTGGTTTAGACCTGGTTTACAGTCGTCTCTCGCTCTATCGCGCTTCACTTTTCGCGGTCTCGCTGTTTCGCAGATTTTTTTTTGTGCAATTTTGCATGTTTTAGTTTTTACAGTGTATGAACATGTATTGCGTTTCTCCTGCTGCGTCCTGATTGGCTGAGGGACTCCTGTTTCCTGTACAGTACAGAATGTGTTCAGCTGCCAAACTTAAATAAATGTTCGATCACTGGCAGTGTGATTCTGAAGTGTTGTATGTTTGCAAGTTTTCTCCCCGACACAATTCCACAATGTCGACCAAACGTTCTGCACTGACAAAGTCTCCTGCACTCGCTCCCAAAACACAGAGGACGATGAAACGATCGCACAAAAAGTTGGACTTCTGGACACGCTGAAGGAAGAGAGAAGTTACGGCTGTAGCAGAGTCCTGCACCGGGTCTGGTACCTGCACATAGTTGCTGAAATCAGGAGCTGGAGCCCGAGCAGCAGAGAGTCTGTAAAGAGCGACAGACGCTCTTACCTCCATGAGGTGAGGAGCAGAGCCGCTCCTTTCTCCTGCGTCACCTTCAAGACCGACCTGACAGTGAGTCCTGTTTAGTCCTAGTTCAGTTCTGGTTTAGTTCTGGTTTAGTCCTGGTTTAGTCCTGGTTTAGTTCTGGTTTAGTTCTGATTTAGTCCTGGTTTAGTTCTGGTTTAGTCCTCCTCTTCAGTCCTGGAATGAGTCCAAGGTTAGTCCTGTTATAGTCCTGGTTTAGACCTGGTTTAGTCCTGGTTCAGTCCATGTACGGCTCAAAAGTTCAGCATCTTCAGTTATTTTGGTGAGAGTAACTTAAAGTGCTGCAATAGTCGTGTTATTTTTTACATTTTAAATGCAGTAATATTGTAATGTAACAAATGACTTTGAAATGACAGTAATAAGTCATAAATAACACATTAGAGTTTTAAAGTCACTTGCCCAACATTGTTCTTTATACAGTTTATACAGACACGTGGGTTTAGTCCATTGAGATTCATTTGATCTTCTGATATTTTATGTTATCAGGTTCTTTTTTCAGACCAAGAGTTTGTTTTCCTCCTGACAGTTTGTTCTGCTCCCTGCGTCTTCCTCAGAGTCTCGTGATGTTTCTGTGTCGTGTCGCTCAGTTGATTTAAACAGGTTTTGTCTCTGTCTTCCTCTCGGTGGAGGCAGGACGACAGCGCCACCTGCAGTCCCACTTCCTCAGGACAGAATCCAGGTGTGTGAGAGGAAAAAAGCCCCTCGTTTCGGTTTATCGTCCCGTGGGCTTGTTTCTGTATTTCGATCCAGCGACGATGTTTGTTTTCCTCTGTCCCAGTGACGTTTGCTTCGTCCCCGTCCAGAACCTGCTTCTCTCTTTTACACTGGTCAGAGACGGACGACTTGAGTTGTTCCGGTTCTGTTTTGTGTTTTGTTGCTCGTGTTTCGCCTTCGCTCCTGATGTGTGTTTCGTTGCAGGATATGACGTTACGATTACGAGCGACACGACACAGAAACATCACGAGACTCCGAGGAAGAGCGCAGGGAGCAGAACAAAGTGTCAGATATGAAAAGAACAAGTCTTGAGCCGTAAAAAGAACCTGATAATCGTAAGACACGTGTGTTTGCTTCAGTGTTTCAGGTCAAAACTCCCGTGGTTAAAGCCTGATCTGGTCTGAAGCCGAGCAGGACGAGGTTTGGTCAGGACTCGGATGGGAGACCGCAGGGACCAGGTGCCACAGGGGGCGCTGGCGGCAAAACACTATCGCTGTCTCCTTAGGCAAGACACTTTACCTTCATTATTTGTATGAATGAGGTGTGTGTGTGTTTCTGTACATCACTGAAGTAAATATAGAAAATAAACACTAATACTGAAACTAATTTATACCAATTTATGACACAAAAACACTTCTGAATCTACAATATTGTTAAAAATCATGAGCTGCAATAAATCAACAACAGAATGAAACACTTTAGTGCTTCGTTTGCATCTGTATGAGTCTGATTTCCTCGCTTTTTGGTGTAAATACAAACAGGAGTAAAGCTGCTGCTGGGAAGTGTGGAGTTACCCCCAATTAGATTCGGTTCGGTCGCTTCATTTGTACCCGTAGGTAAATTTGTTTTGCAGATTTGAGAGGCCGGTCTCGCATTTCACTTTTCCTTCATCCACATTATGAACAATAAACATGTATAAAAAAAACAATTAGAAAATAAAGTGTCACAGAGCTTCAGCGCAGAACGGATTTGTTCCATAAATAATTAAATTCATTCATCACGTTCAACTAAGATCACGATAAATATTCAATATATAAAACACACATTTTTTCTAAGACAGGGTCCTAACATCAATAGATTAATAGATTATAATTTATGCGTAAGTCAGAGAGCAGCTGGAACGAAGCTCCTTTTAAAAGTTTATACGATGAGGGTCTGAACAGAAAACACAAAAGCGGCGTCGCGTTTTCACTTTTTATTCCGTGTTTAGTCGAGCGTTTTCGGGAGTAAATCTGCTGCACACGGTGACGCAAAAGTGTGTGGAATTGGATTGTGTGTGCATGTGCCAGGCGACTCGGTGGTGATGTTTGTGACGTAAACTCGTACACGACCTGAGCACATGTGACCAGAGTTTTGTGTCTTGGTCAGTGGAGACGGAAACTCTACGGTGGAGAATATTCAGCTTTTCCACTCTGGATGTGAGGGTTTCTTTCTGCCTCTCCTACCCCTCCTTTCCCTGCTCCCTCTTCTCTTCTCTCACCTTATTTGGCTTTTCCTGGGCGGGTCCCCAGTTCATCTCACCTGCTGAGCTCCACTCCTGATCCTCGTCAGTAATCATCTCCTGCAGTAAAAGACCTGCTGACCTGCTCTCCAGTGCCAGATCGTTCCGTCAACCAAGTGGTGAACAACTCAGGCTTTTTTGTGTTTTTGAGCATTTTAGAAGATTTTTGACTCTTACCTGTTTTCTTTTATCCGTTCCCCAGTTCTTCCGTTTTGGAGTCAGCCTCATCCCGTTACCGTCAGTCTCTGTAAGCCTCCGGTCAGTCTCCATCTCCACACACCTCCCATCTGCAGCCAACCCGGACCCGTCCTGCCTCCCCTGGAATCTATCCCCCGCCAAGACTATTTTGTGAATAAAATACTTTTTTTTTCCTCTGCATATTTGGGTCCGACCAGTGATTCTTTAACACTGGAGGTGGTTTCAGATTTTTGTGTTTTTAAGCCCCAAAAACACTGTCACCGTCTAGACCAGAGGTGTTCACACTTACAAAATGACCAAGTCCAAATGATCGACCTAATACAAAGTCAAACAAACTGCACTGAAACACTCTGTGCCCCTTTTTTTGACCCTCCCCCACAGTTTGAGAACCTCTTCTTTAAGAGAACTTCCTCTGGCACTTTACACAAAACTGTGAAAAAAGTGAAGGAAGATTTTTAAACCTGTTTTTTAAAGTTCCAAACTGGAGTTTCATTCTTTTCTGGTTTTGCAGTGATATTTACCAGCCTCTGCACGTTTACCAAACCAAACGCACATCGTGACAAACACAGATGCATTTGTCACTTTTGTTAGACAAACTTCAGCCAAATGTGGCAGTAGGTCTGTTCTGTAGATCCGCTCTATGCTGTAGACCTGCTAAAACCAGGTCTAAACCAGGAATAAAACAGGATTTAACAGGACTAAACCATTCTGCGCAGACGTGTCTCCTTCTCTTCTATCAATAATATTTTTAATACGGTTAAGTTTCCTCGTCTTTGTTTCTCTACAACAAATCAAGTAATCTAAAGTATTCAGATTACATTACTCTAAGTAATTTAATGGATTATGTCACAAACTACATTTTGGTGTATGTAATCTGTAATCTGGAGGGGATTACATTTTAAAAGTCACCTTCCCAACACTGGTCATGACGTTATGCAAGAACGTTTTCTGGATTAGGTGGTAGATCTTTCAGACACGATCATTTTTAAAAGTAGCTCACATACTGAAAAAGCCTGAGCACCGCTGGTTTACTCCAAAGCAGTAACGGCTCTTCATTTTAACTGGTCGGGACATTTACAGCAGCAGAGTCAAACGTGCGTCCAACAGCGGTCGTGACGCTCGCCGCTCAAATGAGGGTGGAGTTTTCCAGCTTCAGCACGTCCCCAGACTTTTATCAGAGGCAAGACAAGAAATAAGCACAAGTGTCAAAATAAAATTCCACTGTCCTTTTTAAAACCTCTACGCCGGCGTAAACACCGAGCGCCGCGTCAGGAGCTCGAGGGACGACTCCAGGTGGACACGGAAAGTTTGGAGCCGCCGAGGATAAATATAAAAAAACTTTACAAGAACAACTTCTGAAGGAAAAGACGCGAGGAGCAACGAGCAAAAAAAGTGAATTTTAATTTTAAGTTTAATTTTTGAAGGGCGTAGTTTGAAAACGCTACACCGAGTTACTGTAGCTGGTTTATTCTGATAGTAACTGTGATACTTGTGGCATGTAAACGCAGTATCCCGGTTACTGCAACATAAAGTTGAGTCACATGCGTCCAAAAGACACTTTCCAGTCTTTTCACCACAACAGTAGTGACATAAATAAATTGACCAACATAAATAAAGTGACCAAACGAGTGAAATGACTGTAAAATAAAGAGCTGCACTAAACCTGCACATGTACAATCTGCACTCGTGTGACGCTGAAAAACTAAAACATGAACTATCTCCTGTACAACACACACACAGAACAGACTCACCATCATCAGCACCTCTTCTGTCACAGAAAACAACTCACATAATCCACAGAGTCGAGTCATTTAGTCCAAAAGAAACTGATCACATCAGCGGCACAAGGAGCGAGTTGTTTTTATCGCCGCTAACAGTTTATGCTAATTAGCCAAACGGTCTTAAGTTTTGTTTCTGTAAAACAAATGTGATCAGAGCTGAATGATCTGATCAAACGGGCTGATGTGTCTATAGTGGTTCTGGTTTATATGTTGTAAAGTTGAGTTTATTTATGCAGAAGATTTTAATGAAGAATCTGCACAGTGGATTGTGGGAAATCTCGTAGCTCCTTAGCTTCTTATGCTAAAGAAGCTCACGGTTTGTATTTTTCCTGGTTTATTAAATTGATTTAAGTTAATTTTTGCGCCTGCGCATTTGTAAGATTATGTCAACAAACCGGGACACTCCATTTGATCATGTACACGCGGATATGAGTGTCTCGGTTTCTCAGTGCTCATGTAAACACAGTAACACGAACACTGACAGAACCGGGGTATGGATAATCACCGGGTTATTGATGTGCACGTGAACACACTCACAGATGGATTTCATTTAAAATTCATGTCAGGTTTTTAAAGATTTTTGTCAATTTTCTTTTGTTTGTGGAGAACAAATTGGTCCCGGTTCATTCCAGAATTGTTCATTTGATTGAAAATAAAAGAGTTACAGCTTCATTTTCATATTTCACGTGTTTACAGATAAAATATTTTAAAATTTTGTTTCCTCTCGTTTGTGGATTTGAAGAAAAGACTGGTCCTGATTTCGACCCAGAACGGTGGATTTGACAGAAAAGACGTTTGTCACAGCTCGTTTAAACTCGACGTCCCTCTGAGCTGGTGTTGTTTTATCGGGTGGTTTGACAAAATAAAATAAATGTAGAAAAGTTCAAAAGTTAAACGGCGGCGTCGCTCGTCACTCACCACGCTGACTTTGAAGGCGTAGAGGAGGTCGAAGGGCAGCGCCGCCACCAGGTCGATGATGAACCACGTGGTGAGGTAATGGAAACAGATCTGACGCGCGTCGAAGATCACCTGACCCGACTTACTCACGTAACTGGTGCGGAAATTACACACGATGTCTGCAAAAGACGAGAGACGAGACGAGACGGTGAGACGAGGAGAAGAGAGGACAGTGAGACAGAGACGACAGAGAGACAACGAGGAGAAGAGAGGACAGTGAGACGAGAGAGGACAGTGAGACAACGAGGAGAAGAGAGGACAGTGAGACGAGAAGAGAGGACAGTGAGACGAGAGACGACAGAGAGACAACGAGGAGAGGACAGTGAGACGAGAGACGAGACAGTGAGACGACGAGGAAAGAGGACAGAGAGACGAGAGAAGACGAGAAACGAGAGAGAGAACGAGAGACGAGGAAGAGAACAGTGAGACGAGGAGAGAACAGTGAGACGAGGAGAGAACAGTGAGACGAGGAGAGAGACAGTGAGAGACGACGAGAGAGAACAGTGAGACGAGAGAGAGAGAGACAGTGAGACGAGGAGAGAACAGTGAGACGAGAGAGAGACAGTGAGACGAGGAGAGAGACAGTGAGACGAGAGAGAGAGACAGTGAGACGAGGAGAGAGACAGTGAGACGAGGAGAGAGGACAGTGAGACGAGGAGAGAGGACAGTGAGACGAGAGACGAGAGGACAGTGAGACGAGAGAGGACAGTGAGACGAGGAGAGAGACAGTGAGACGAGGAGAACAGTGAGACGAGGAGAGGACAGTGAGACGAGAGGAGAGGACAGTGAGACAGTGAGGAGAGAGAGAACAGTGAGACGAGGAGAGAACAGTGAACGAGAGAGAGAGAGAACAGTGAGACGAGGAGAGAACAGTGAGACGAGGAGAGAGACAGTGAGACGAGAGAGAGAGGACAGTGAGACGAGGAGAAGAGAGGACAGTGAGACGAGAGAAGACAGCGAGACGAGGAGAGAACAGTGAGACGAGGAGAGAACAGTGAGACGAGGAGAGAGACAGTGAGACGAGAGAGAGAGAGACAGTGAGAGGACAGTGAGAACGAGGAGAGAGGACAGTGAGACAGAGAGAACAGTGAGACGAGAGAGACAGTGAGACGAGAGAGACAGTGAGACGAGGAGAGAGGACAGTGAGACGAGGAGAGGACAGTGAGACGAGGAGAGAGAACAGTGAGACGAGGAGAGGACAGTGAGACAACGAGGAGAGAGACAGTGAGACGAGGAGAGGACAGTGAGACGAGGAGAAGAGAGGACAGTGAGACGAGAGACAGAGAAGAGAGAGAACAGTGAGACGAGGAGAGAACAGTGAGACGAGAGAGAACAGTGAGACGAGAGAGAGAGAGACAGTGAGACGAGAGAGGACAGTGAGACGAGGAGAGGACAGTGAGACGAGGAGAGAACAGTGAGACGAGGAGAGAGAGAGACAGTGAGAGGAGTGAGACGAGAGACGAGAGAACAGTGAGACAGTGAGGAGAGAGAGACAGTGAGACGAGGAGAGGACAGTGAGACGAGAGAGAGAGGACGAGGAGAGAGGACAGTGAGACGAGGAGAGAGGACAGTGAGACAGAGAGACAGTGAGACGAGAGAGAGACAGTGAGACGAGGAGAGAACAGTGAGACGAGGAGAGAGACAGTGAGACGAGGAGAGAACAGTGAGAACAGTGAGACGAGGAGAGAGGACAGTGAGACGAGGAGAGACGAGGAGAGAACAGTGAGACGAGACGAGGAGAGAACAGTGAGACGAGGAGAGGACAGTGAGACGAGGAGAGGAGGACAGTGAGACGAGAGACAGTGAGACGAGGAGAGAACAGTGAGACGAGAGAGAGAGACAGTGAGAGACAGTGACGAGGAGAGAACAGTGAGACGAGGAGAGAGGACAGTGAGACGAGGAGAGGACAGTGAGACGAGAGAGAACAGAGACGAGTGAGACAGTGAGACGAGGAGAGAGAGGACAGTGAGACGAGGAGAGACAGTGAGACGAGGAGAGGACAGTGAGACGAGGAGAGAGACAGTGAGACGAGGAGTGAGACGAGGAGAGAGGACAGTGAGGAACAGTGAGACGAGGAGAGAACAGTGAGACGAGGAGAGGACAGTGAGACGAGACGAGAGGAGTGAGGACAGTGAGACGAGGAGAGAACAGTGAGACGAGGAGAGGACAGTGAGAACGAGAGAGAGAGGACAGTGAGACAGTGAGACGAGAGAGGACAGTGAGACAGAGACGAGGAGAGAGGACAGTGAGACGAGGAGAGAGGACAGTGAGGACAGGAGGAGAGACAGTGAGACGAGGAGAGACAGTGAGACGAGTGGAGAGAGAACAGTGAGTGAGACACAGTGAGACGAGAGAGAGGACAGTGAGACGAGAGAGAGAACAGTGAGAACGAGGAGAGGACAGTGAGACGAGGAGAGAACAGTGAGACGAGAGAGAGGAGAGACAGTGAGACGAGGAGAGAACAGTGAGACAGTGAGGAGAGGACAGTGAGACGAGGAGAGAACAGTGAGACGAGGAGAGGACAGTGAGACGAGGAGAGACGAGAACAGTGAGACGAGGAGAGGACAGTGGACAGTGAGACAGTGAGACGAGGAGAGGACAGTGAGACGAGAGAGAGAGAGAGAGGACAGTGAGACAGTGAGGAGAGAACAGTGAGACAAGACGAGAGACAGTGAGACGAGGAGAGAGAACAGTGAGACGAGAGAGAGGACAGTGAGACGAGGGAGAGAGAGAGACAGTGAGACGAGGAGAGAGGACAGTGAGACGAGGAGAGAGGACAGTGAGACGAGGAGAGGACAGTGAGACGAGGAGAGAACAGTGAGACGAGGACGAGGAGAGACAGTGAGACGAGGAGAGAGACAGTGAGACGAGGAGAGAACAGTGAGACGAGGAGAGAACAGTGAGACGAGGAGAGAGGACAGTGAGGACGAGAGAGAGAACAGTGAGACAGAGACAGTAGAGACGAGAGAGAGGACAGTGAGACGAGAGAGAGAACAGTGAGACGAGGAGAGAGAACAGTGAGACGAGGAGACAGAGACGAGACGGACAGTGAGACGAGAGAACAGTGAGACGAGGAGAGGACAGTGAGACGAGAGAGAGAGACAGTGAGACGAGAGAGAGAACAGTGAGACGAGAGAGAACAGTGAGACAGTGAGACGAGGAGAGACAGTGAGACAGTGAGGAGGAGAGAACAGTGAGACGAGTGAGACGAGGAGAGACAGTGAGACGAGGAGAGAACAGTGAGACGAGAGAGGACAGAGAGACGAGAACAGTGAGACGAGACGAGGAGAGAACAGTGAGACGAGAGAGGACAGAGAGAGGAGAGAGGACAGTGAGACGAGAGAGAACAGTGACAGAGAGAGAGAGACAGTGAGACGAGGAGAGAGGACAGTGAGACGACAGGACGAGAGAGACAGTGAGACGAGGAGAGAGGACAGTGAGACGAGGAGAGAACAGTGAGACGAGGAGAGAGGACAGTGAGAGAGGACGAGAGGAGGACAGTGAGACAGTGAGACGAGGAGAGAGGACAGTGAGACGAGGAGAGAGAACAGTGAGACGAGGAGAGAACAGTGAGACGAGGAGAGAGGACAGTGAGACGAGAGAGGAGTGAGACACAGTGAGACGAGGAGAGAGGACAGTGAGACGAGAGAGAGAGACAGTGAGACGAGGAGAGAACAGTGAGACGAGGAGAGAGGACAGTGAGACGAGAGAGAGAACAGTGAGACGAGGAGAGAGGACAGTGAGACGAGGAGAGAGACAGTGAGACGACGAGACGAGAACAGTGAGAGACGAGAGAGAGGACAGTGAGACGAGGAGAGACAGAGACGAGGAGAGAGGACAGTGAGACGAGGAGAGAACAGTGAGACGAGGAGAGAAGACAGTGAGACGAGGAGAGAGGACAGTGAGACGAGGAGAGAACAGTGAGACGAGAGAGAACAGTGAGACGAGAGAGACAGAACAGTGAGACGAGGAGAGAACAGTGAGACGAGGAGAGAACAGTGAGACGAGGAGAGAGGACAGTGAGACGAGGACACACAGAGAAGAGGACAATGTGCCTCATTCATGTCCATTTCTTACAAAAACTTTTTGTCATTCACAAAACTTCCTTAAGTGAAAATCTTCTGGAAGAACAAATCAGGAAAACTCAGAAGAATAAAAATTCTACAGTTTTAGAAAATGATCAGTGAAAAGGAAACTTCTGTCTGATCCTGAGTTTGCAGAGAACATTTTGTATGTGGAGCGACAACAAAACAAAATCTCGATCCTTCACTCAACCTCGGTCATGAATTTAAAAAGTTAACGCCAAAGTGAAAGGCTCCAACTGTTCACGTTGGCGTTGACTTTTTAGGTTCGTAACGACATTCTGAACATTTTAAGAAAAGTTTCGTGAGTGAGGCTCGGTGAGACGAGAGGACGCGGAGGAGGATTTACTCTGCGACACATTTCACCAAAACAGAAAGTCAGACTGACACACGAGGGATGAAACTGTGGGACTGATGTTCACGTTTGGACTCACCGATGATGAAGAGGATCTCCACGAAGATGTCGCTGACGGTGGTGCTCCGGGTCAGCTCCTCGTCGTCTCCGATGAAGCAGACGTTGTACGGGACGGTGACGGCCACGTAGAAGGTGGCGAGGAGGATGAGCCAGTCCCAGCCGGCCTTCATCGTGCTGTAGTGCAGGAGGATGAAGCGGATTTCTTCGCCTCCGAGATCTTGTACTCGGGAAGCGCGGGCGGGTCTCCGAACACGTTCTGAAAACAAAACACGTCACCGAAAAACACGCGTGAGTTTATGACGCGTTTATGATCTGGTTTAAAAGCTGCGCTGGGGAACTTTTCTGGTGCTTAGATGTTCCACAGTGTGGCATTAAACCGTTCAATCTCCATGGAGACCAGACCAAGACCAGATCGAGTTCCAGGTCAGATCTGTGGAGAGGCGACACCGCTCTTTTCTAAGGATTTTTGAGAGAAAAAAACACTTGGAATTGAATAAATGTTTAATCCTGGTTTAATCCTGGTTTAGTCCTGGTTTAGTCCTGGTTGTTCCTGGTTTAAGTCTGGTTTACCTGTTTAGTCCTGGTTTAGGTTGTCCTAGTTTAGTCCTGGTTTAGTCTAGTTTTTAATCCTGGTTTAGTCCTGGTTTAGACTGGTTTAGTCCTGGTTTAAGTCCTAGTTTAGTCTAGTTTAGTCCTGGTTTACCCTGGTTTAGTCCTTAGTTTCCTGGTTTAGACCTGTTTAGTTTAGTCCTAGTTTAGTCCTAGTTTAGTCCTGGTTTAGTCCTAGTTTAGTCCTGGTTTATCCTGGTTTAATCCTGGTTTAATCCTGTTATCCGGTTTAGTCCTGGTTTAGTCCTGGTTTAGTCCTGGTCTGGTTTAGGACCTGGTTTAGTCCTGGTTTAGTCCTAGTTTGATGCGTGTACCCGTGCGGTACCTGTATCTTGTTGAGTCTGATGTGTGTACCCATGTTTTCCACGTGTGGTACTCATGTGGTACTCATGGGGTGCCCATGTGGTACTCGTGTGGTACTCGTGTGGTACGTGGTGTCTGTGTGTGGTACTCCTCGTGTGTATACTCGTGGTTACTACTCGTTGTGTATACTCTGTGGTGTGGTAACTCGTGTGGTACTACTCGTGTGATACTATCGTTGTGGTACTACTACTCTCGTGGTAGTGGACTACTCGTGTGTACTCGTGTGGTCGGTCTACTCGTGTGTACTACCGTGGTGGTATACTTCTGTGTGGTACTACTCGTGTGGTACTTACTCGTGTGGTACTACTCGTGTGGTACTACTCGTGTGGTACTCGTGTGGTACTACTCGTGTGGTACTACTCGTGTGATACTACTGTGTACTACTCGTGTGATACTACTCGTGTGATACTACTCGTGTGGTACTCGTGTGGTACTACTCGTGTGGTACTCGTGTGGTACTACTCGTGTGATACTACTCTCGTGTGATACTACTCGTGTGATACTACTCGTGTGGTACTACTCGTGTGGATACTCGTGTGATACTACTCGTGTGGTACTCGTGTGGTACTACTCGTGTGGTACTACTCGTGTGGTACTCGTGTGGTACTACTCGTGTGATACTACTCGTGTGGTACTCGTGTGGTACTACTCGCTGTGGTACTACTCGTGTGGTCGTGTGATACTACACTGTGTGTACGTGGTACTACTCGTGTGATACTACTCGTGTGTACTTCGTGTGGTACTGACTACTCGTACTCTGTGACTACTCGTACTCGTGTGATACTACTCGTGTGGTACTCGTGTGATACTACTCGTGTGATATACTACTCGTGTGATACTACTCGTGTGGTACTCTCGTGGTACTACTCGTGTGGTACTACTCGTGTGGTACTACTCGTGTGGTACTACTCGTGTGGTACTTCGTGGTACTCTCGTGGTACTACTCGTGTGGTACTCGTGTGGTACTCTCGTGTGGTACTCTCGTGGTACTACTCGTGTGGTACTCTCGTGGTACTCTCGTGGTGGTACTACTCGTGTGGTACTCCTCGTGTGGTACTCCTCGTGTGGTACTACTCGTGTGGTATACTCGTGTGGTGTGTGGTACCTCGTGTGGTACTCTGTGGTACTACTCGTGTGGTACTCTGTGGTACTCGTGTGGTACTCTGTGGTACTCTCGTGGTACTTCTGGTCTCTGTGTACTCTCGTGGTACTCGTGTGGTACTCTGTGGTACTCGTGTGGTACTCTGTGGTACTCCTCGTGTACTCTGTGGTACTCTGTGGTACTCTGTGGTACTCTCGTGGTACTACTCGCTCGTGGTACTCTGTGGTACTCGGTTGGTCTCTTACTACTCTGTGGTACTCCTCTGTGTACTTGTGTACTTGTGGTCTGTGTGGTACTCTCGTGTGTCGTGGTACTCTCGTGGTACTCCTGGTACTACTCGTGGTACTGTGTGGTACTCTCGTGTACTCGTGTGGTACTCTGTGGTACTCTGGTACTCGTGGTACTCTCGTGGTACTCTCGTGTGGTACTCTCGTACCTTGTTGAGTTTGATCTTGCTCTTCTCGCGGCCCTGCAGGTGTCCAGAGATGTGGTACAGGACGGTGCTGCTGCGGAGACGAGACGAACTGAACGGAGAAGAACTCTTCACCTGCTCCCTCCTCCTCTCTGAAACACACACACACACACACAGGTTAATCACACACACACACACACACACACACACACACACACAGAACACACACACACACACACACACACACACAACACACACACACACACACACAGGTTAATACACACACACAACACACAACACACACTCTCCTCTCTACACACACACACACACAACACACACACACACACACACACACACACACACACAACACACACACACACACACACACACACGATTATACACCACACACACACACACACACACACACACACACACACACACACACACACAAACACACACACACACACTCCTCCTCTCTGAAAACACACACACACACACAGGTTAATACACACACACACACACACACACACTCCTCCTCTCTGAAACACACACACACACACACACACAAACACACACACACACACACAGATTAATACACACACACACACACACACACACACACACAGGTTAATACACACAACACACACACACACACACACACACTGGTTAATAACACACACAACACACACACACACACACACACACACACACACACACACACACATGTTAATACACACACAGACACACACACACACACACACACACACACACACACACACACACACACACACACACACACACACACACACACACACACGCTTACACACAAAACATCAACTTTAAAACATCAAGCAAAAAATGATAAACTAAAAGACCAAAAAAAAAAAAAATACATAAAATATATAAGATTGCAATTAAATTATTTGTGTAATTGTAATCTCCGTCTTTGCCTCTTTTATTTTTGTTCCATCTCTTTCCCAGTTTTATTTTTCTTTGGTTCTGATTCTTTTTCATGTTTGTGCTCTGTGACTTTTTCCAAAATACCAAATAAAAAAAAATCTAACAAAAAAAGTAAAATGAAATAAATAACTTTGCAGTCAAATTATTTGTGTAATTGTGTAAAATTTCTGTTTTTGCCTCTTTGGAAACGTTGTTTTTGTTTTTGCTCTGTGTCTTTCTCAGTTTTGTTTGATGCTGTTTGTTTTTGGTTCAGGACAGGTGTGTGACAGGTGTGACGGGTGTGACGTGGTGACAGGTGTGACAGGTGGGGTGTGACAGGTGTGACAGGTGTGACAGGTGTGACAGGTGTGACAGGTGTGGGACGGGTGTGACATGTGTGACAGGTGTGACAGTGTGTGACAGGTGTGGGACAGGTGTGGACAGGTGACAGGTGTGACAGGTGTGTGGGACAGGTGTGACAGGTGTGACAGGTGTGACAGGTGTGACAGGTGGGACATGTGTGACAGGTGTGACAGGTGTGACAGGTGTGACAGTGTGTGTGACAGGTGACAGGTGTGACAGGTGTGACAGGTGTGACAGGTGTGACAGGTGGGACAGTGTGACAGGTGGGACAGGTGTGACAGGTGTGACAGGTGTGACAGGTGTGACAGGTGGGACAGGTGTGACGACAGGTGGTGACAGGTGTGGACAGGTGCAGGTGGACAGGTGGGACAGGTGTGACAGGTGTGACAGGTGTGTGACAGGTGTGACAGGTGTGACAGGTGGTGACAGGTGGTGACAGGTGTGACAGGTGTGACAGGTGTGACAGGTGTGACAGTGGGACAGGTGTGACAGGTGTGACAGGTGTGACAGGTGTGACAGGTGTGACAGGGTGTGACAGGTGACAGGGTGACACAGGTGGTGACAGGTGTGACAGGTGGGACAGGTGTGACAGTGTGACAGGTGGTGACAGGTGTGACAGGTGTGACAGGTGGGGACAGGTGGTGACAGGTGTGGACAGGTGGGACAGGTGTGACAGGTGTGACAGGTGTGACAGGTGTGACAGGTGGACAGGTGACAGGTGGGACAGGTGTGGGACAGGTGGGACAGGTGTGACAGGTGGGACAGGTGGGACAGGTGTGCACAGGTGTGACAGGTGGGCGGGGTTTCCACAGGTTCATTCCCATTGGCTCACTCATGTTTGACGGACAGCTGAGCCTGCAGCTCCTGAAGTTGTTCTGGATGTTTCCTGCTGAAGTTTCGGTGACTCAGTTTCTCTGGTGACGATTCTTCTGGAACAACGTGATTCTTTTTACAAAGTGGAAGTTTCTGGACAAACTTGTGTTTGCTGCAGTCGCCAAAACTTCAACAGGAAACGTCCAGAAAAGCTTCAGGAGCTGCAGGCTCAGCTGTCCTCATCCCTCTCCCAACTCTGTCCTCTCTCCTCTTCCTCTCTCCTCTTCCTCTCTTCCTCTCTCTCTCTCTCTTCTCTTCTCTCTCTCTCTCCTCTCTCTCTCCTCTCTCCTCTTCTCTCCTCTTCTCTCTCTTCTTCCTCTCCTCATCCCCCTCTCCCCAACTCTGTCCCTCTCTTCCTCTCTCTCTCTCCTCTCCTCCTCTTCCTCTCCTCTTCCTCTCCCTCTCTCCTCTCCTCTCCTCTTCCTCTCCTCTTCCTCCTCTCCTCTCTCTCCTCTCCTCTCTCCTCTCTCTCTCCTCTCTCTCCTCTCTCTCTCTCTCTCTCTCCTCCTCTTCCTCTCTCCTCTCTCTCCTCTCCTCTCTCCTCTTCCTCTCCTCTTCTCTCTCTCTCTCTCTTCCTCTCTTCCTCTCTCTCTCTTCTCCTCTCTTCTTCCTCTCCTCTCTCCTCTCTTCTCTCTCTCTCTCTCCTCTCCTCTCTCCTCTCTCTTCTCTCTCCTCTTCTCTTCCTCTTCTCTCTTCTCTCTCCTCTCTCCTCTCTCCTCTCCTCTCTCTCCTCTCTCTCTCTCCTCTCCCCTCTCTTCTCTCTCTCCTCTCCTCTCCTCTCTCCTCTCTCTCTTCCCTCCTCTCTCCTCTCCTCTTCCTCTCTCTCTTCTCTCCTCTTCTCTCTCCTCTTCCTCTCCTCTTCCTTCTCTCCTCTCCTCTCTCTCCTCTCTCCTCTTCCTCTTCCCTCTCCTCTCTCCTTCTCCTCTTCCTCTTCTCCTCTCTCCTCTTCCTCTCCTCTTCTCCTCTTCTTCCTCTTCCTCTTCTCCTTCCTCTTCCTCTCTCTCTTCTCTCTCCTCTCCTCTCTCTCTCTCTCCTTCTCCTCTTCCTCTCTCCTCTCTCTCCTCTTCCTCTCCTCTTCCTCTCCTCTCTTCTCTCCTCTTCTCTCTCTCCTCTTCCTCTCCTCTTCTCTCCTCTTCCTCTCTCTTCTCTCTCTCCTCTCCTCTCTCTCTCTCTCCTCTCTCTCTCTCCTCTCCTCTCTCCTCTTCCTCTCCTCTCTCCTCTTCCTCTCTCTCTTCCTCTCTCTCTCTCCTCTCTCTCTCCTCTCTCCTCTTCCTTCCTCTCTCTCTCTCTCCTCTTCCTCTTCCTCCTCTCTCTCTCTTCTCTCCTCTCTCTCTCTCCTCTCTCTTCCTCTCTTCTCTCCTCCCTCAGCTCTCTGTTCGCTCTCTTTCCCTCCAGCTTTCTCCTTTTCCTCTTTTCTTCCTCCTCTCTCCAGTTCTGTCCTTTCCTCTTGCTTCTTCCTCTTCCTGTTTTTCTCCTCTCTCTACCTCTCTCCTCCTCCTCCCCCTCTCACCAGCTCCGTCTCCTACCCTCTTCCTCCTCTCTTCCTCCTCTTCCTCTCGTGTTTTTATATATAACGTAAAGTATAAATCTCAAAAACGTCACATAAAAAGTCACTGGAATACTTTTTTTTTTTTAACGAGCTTTTAAATCCAACTCCTCAGATCAAACTGAATCGTTCTGAGCTGGAGTCACTTTTTCTCCTCCTCCTCTTCTTCTTCTTCACTCGCTCCGTGATGAAGACCCCCGTCCACCGCACACGTCCGTCCGTCCGTCCGTCCGTCCGTCCGTTCTGTCTCTGCTGCACACGAGCGCAGACGGAGCTTTTAAAATCAGCCCCTTTAACACCGCGCCGTCTGCTCAAATGTCAGAACGCACCGGCCACTTATCCCCTCCCCCTCCTCCTTTTCCTCTTCTTTCTCTTCCTCCTCTTCCTCTGCACATGTGTGGGCGTGCGAGGAAGAGACGGATGGGACGGACGGAGGAAAAGGAGCGGGCGGCTAAGGAGGAGGTGTCCGAGGAGATTGGATTTGGGATGAAGAGGGAGCGAGGAGGCGAGGAAATGAGGGAGCGAGGAGGCGGGGCTAGGGGGAAGGGGGCGATGGATGGAGGATGGAGCGAGGAGTCGATGGGAAACGACGGCCGCTCCAGACGAAGGCCAGATTGGATTTGAGAAAAGTGAAGAGTGATGGAAGGAAGGAGGGATGGACCACAGAGACGAAGAGACGATCAGATCTACTTTAGGTCTGAGCTGGTTTAGACCTGGTTTAGTCCTGGTTTAGACCTGGTTTAGTCCTGTTTAGTGTTTAGACCTGGTGGTTTAGTTTAGACCTGGTTTAGTTTAGTCCTGGTTTAGTCCTGGTTTAGTCCTGGTTTAGTCCTGGTTTAGTCCTGGTTTAGTCCTGGTTTAGTCCTGGTTTAGACCTGGTTTAGACCTGGTTTACCTGGTTTAGTCCTGGTTTAGACCTGGGTTTAGGTTTAGTCTGGTTTAGTCCTGGTTTACTGTTTAGTCCTGTTTAGTCCTGGTTTAGTCCTTTAGTCCTGGTTTACCTGGTTTAGTCCTGGTTTAGTCCTGGTTCTGGTTTAGTCCTGGTTTAGTCTTGGTTTAGTCCTGGTTTAGTAGTCCTGGTTTAGTCCTGGTTTAGTCCTGGTTTAGTCCTGGTTTAGTCCTGGTTTAGTCCTGGTTTAGTCCTGGTTTAGTCCTGGTTTATGGTTTAGTCCTGGTTTAGTCCTGGTTTAGACCTGGTGGTTTAGACCTGGTTTAGTCCTTTTTTAGTCCGTTAATCCGTTTTTTCCATTATTCAGTTAAACACAAAATCTGAAAAAAATGAATTGCTTTCAGTTTCTTTTTTTTAGACAAATAATGAAGAAAATACTTTTTTTTTTTTTTTTTTTTTATTTTGAAAAACGAATGAACGTACGACACACGGATTGGGGCCAATGAGCAGAGGTGGCAGTGCTCTTATATTTACTCAATTACATCTACTACTCGAGTAATTTTATATATTTTTTTTATTTTTATCAGATAAAGAGCCTTTACATAAAAATCTGAAAAAACAAAACTACCGTGTATCAAGTTTTACAGTTACGCTCTGTACCCAAGTTGGAGTAAAAGTGTGATTAACTATTTTTTAACTTCAACTTTTGAACTATTTTAGCTTTTTAAAACCAGTTTTATTGGGTTTTAACTGTGTTTTTAGAGAGTTAAACCTGTGGCAGATTTTTTCCCTCCGGGTATTTGAGATTTTAAGGTAAGACAGGTGTTTTTAACCAAGGGTTTTACATTTTAATGACGTCTTTTCAAGTCACGTCTCTGTCCTTTATTTTCCAGTTGCACATGTTTAAGCTCATCATAATATTAACTGTATTTCTTTGTAAAAAAAAAAAACCCAAAAAAACAGTAAGTCTCATTGTTGTGACGAGCTGCTCAGACTGGGAGAAGTTTATGTTCTGACTGATGAAAAAGTGAAACATCTGAACAAAAAATGTCATTTAAAAAACACTTTTTTAGTGCTTTAGTAAAATTACAGAGGTAAAATGATAAAATATGTTTATTTTAATTCCAAATGACCTTAAACGGGCCGATCAGAGTCGACCAAAGAGCTGAATTTAGTTTGTGTAAAACAAACAAACGTATCGAATCTGCATTAAACACATGATATTATTAAACGGGCTGATGAGGCTCTAGACTCGTTCTGTTTATATGTTGTAAAGTTGAATTTATTTATATAGTAATAATAATGATCATCATTGTAACATAAAAATGTTAATGATTAACTGAAAATCAATTGTTAATTCTCCCGACGATCGATTAAGAACATTTAATCGAATAAACGTTCACATGATCAAGGAATAAATTAAGAATATATCATAGAATTCACAATACACCAAAACCTGTCTGAATATTTCAGATTTTTTTATTTATTTATTTGTAATGTGAGATGGTTTTATGATATTTATGAATCATTTGTTCTCGACTAGGGACTAAACCAGGACTAAAATGGGTCTTATCCCTCAGGCTCAAATTAAGATTTAGTATCAGGAAAAATCTGACATTTGGGGAAAATGATCATATACAAATATAATATACAATCCTGACATGCAGTGTGTTCTGGTCCGGTTTGATAAATTAACACTGAAGACTGAAAATGATATGAACTCTAACTTTATATGTAAACCACTTTTCATAACAATGAAAACAAAAGCAGAGTGTAACAGCTTCACAGCGGCAGAACAACAGCACTTTCTTCGTGTGGTTCTCCAAGAAACAATTTTTATCCTTTGAAAAGCACAAAAGTACTTTGCAGTTCTTGCAGGTCGTTTGTGTGTAGCCGTTCTTAAGGTTCGTTCACACCAAAGCGTCAAAAAACGCCTTGACGTTTCTATTTGGAGCCTTTGCATTTGAGTTTAGACGCCGTCGACGCTCGTGTCTTTGACGCCGTGGACGAACGGGAGAAAAATACTTGACGTGCGTCCGTTGTCCTGGAAACAAGAGCCCGGTCCTGGTCTTTCCCCGAAACAATGTCAGACCAGATTGAGAGAGACTTTAGTGTTTTTATGACATAAAACATCAGCGGAGGAAATCGACTCGACGACTGGAGCGTATATATGTTTATACTCCACTACTGACACTGGATCAGTCCCGGTCTAGTCCTGGTCTAGTCCCGGTCTAGTTGTGGTTTAGTCTCGGTCTTGTCCTTGTTTAGTCCCAGTCTTGTCCTGGTTTGGTCCCGGTCTAGTCTCGGTCTAGTCCCAGTCTAGTCCTTGTTTAGTCCCGGTCTAGTCCTGGCGATCGTCTCGGTGATTGTGGTGTATATATTTATTCTCCGTTCATGTTTGTGGTTCTCGTTCTGATTCTCGGGTTTTTCTTCCTGATAATAACGTCGTTGCGTCTCTGGATACTCGTCCCTGATTGGTCGACCCGGAGCGTCTGACGCGAAAAGTTCAGCATTTTCAACTTCTTGACGCTGACGCCTTGGACGCGCGTCTAGAGCGTCGACGCCAAAACACTCAAGACGCGCCGCGTTGACGCCAGATTCGCGCCGCGCTGATGCTGAAGACGCGCCGCAAAAACGCAGGACGCTCTAGTCCACATGGACTTCACATAGAAACTTCACACTTTGACGCCTCGGTGTGAACGGCCCTTCACACAGTCTGCATCGTCCACGTTTATCAGCATGGATGGAAAAAGGCTCCTGACTAAAAAAAGCTCATACAGTACGGAAGTGGAGTAAGTAGGTCGTTGGCATTTAGCTGTTGCGAATCTGCAACGTCTGCACGGAGAGAGTTAAGTCTAAAACAGACCGCGCTTCCAATTAAGACGCTGAGAAATCAGGTTTAAACTCTGGCTTTAGTATCAAACCAGTCCAGGACCAAACCAAGACCCAACCAGGACCAAACCAGGACCAAGGACCAAGACCCAACCAAGACCCAAACCAAGACCCAACCAGGACCCAACCAGGACCCCAAACCAGGACCAAAACCAGGACCAAACCAAGACCCAACCAGGACCCAACCAGGACCAAACCAAGACCCAACCAGGACCAAACCAGGACCCAACCAGGACCAAACCAAGACCCAACCAGGACCAAACCAGGACCAAACCAGGACCAAACCAGGACTATCGACTGTTTTTGTAGAGCTTATAGTTTATGCAAATGAGTCATGTGGTTTCAAATTTAGTTTGTGTAAAACAAACAAAAGTGTTAAAGCTGCATTAAACACATGATGATGTCAAACGGGCTGATGTGGATCTAGACTCGTTCTGTTTATATGTTATAAAGTTGAGTTTATTTATATAGTAATAATAATGATGATCATTTTAATTAAAAAAACATTGATGATTAATTGAAAATTAATCGTTAATTCTCCCAACAATGAAGAAAATGTAACTGAATGCCCGTCCCTGTTTTTGGTTGAATGTAACGTTTTCAGAACAGTAAAAGGAACACGCTGATCTAAACGTGTGTTAAAAATCCCCCGCTCCAGTGTGTTCTGTAATGTGTGTGTGTGTGTGTGTGTGTTCATTTCGTTCAGTTTTTGTGTATTTTTTCAGCACACAAACACTCGTCCTGTTTTGAATATATTCGTGTTTGAAGAATCGCGTTCGACGAAGCTCAAGGATGAGACGCTACTGACTGTCAGCGGGTCCGGCCTTATATGTATGACTGAGTACAACCGCGCGTGTGTGTGTGTGTGTGTGTGTGTGTGTGTGTGTGTGTGTGTGTGTGTGTGTGTGTGTGTGTGTGTGTGTGTGTGTGTGTGTGTGCGCGTGTGTGTGTTACAGTATGTTAGAATGTACGGGCCCCAGACGAGAGCGCAGACAGGGCCCATCCATAACCGCGCAGCCTTGGGGGACGCTCCTCCTCATCCCCCTCCCCCTCCACGCTATTTATAGAGCTCATGAATTTCCCCCCCGTCCCGACAGGAGGGGGCGCCGTGTGTGTGCGTGTGTGTGTGTGTGTGTGTGTGTGGGGGGGGGTATAGGACGAGCGCAGAGGTGAGAGAGGACGTATGGAAAGGGAAAACGCGAGAGGAGAGGAGGACATAAACTTCACGGACATAAGTTTGGGCGAGGACGCGGTGTCCTGCACGTCCTGCGCGGGGACGGGGGACGAAACGCTCAGGGGACAGTTTAAATATAAGACGACGGAGGTGGGAGGGGACACAGTGTGAATAGAAAAGGACAGAGTTAACCCGCGAGCCGCCGCGTTTCAGCTGGACGTGAGCACGGAGACGCTTCAGCCTCAGGGAGAATCATTTACCCAACTTTTTGAAACATTTTTGAAAATCAATCTGTACCTTGTATAATTTTTTTTTACCTTTTGCCAAAGTAAAGTTCCGTGAGAAATTTCATGAAATTCTCTTGATGTTTACTGGGTCCACCAAGACTCTGAAGTTTAGTGTCTGCAGGAGCCTTTAAATCTGAGCTGAAACATCAGTTTTTCTTTAATGGTAAATGGTCACATTTTTCTATAGCGCTTTTCCACCTTCAAGGCTCAAAGCTCTTTACAACAAGGAACCACTCACACATTCACACACACATTCACACACCAGTGTACGCAGACACTGTGGGCAAGGTGGGTTAAGTGTCTTGCCCAAGGACACAACGACAGCATTCATCTGTGGAAGCTGGAATCGCACCAGCTCCTGTGGGTCAGTGGATCTGATGCTCAACCTGTGATGTTTATGTTGAGAGCTGGAATCAAACCACCAACCTTCAGATCAGTGGGCGAATGCTCCACCAACTTTTTTTAATAACATCATAAAATAGTTAATTTAGTCCAATAGAATCAATAGAAGTTAAATATGAACAGTTTTTTGTCTCGATCGTCATTATTTTCTGAGATTTGGCAAAAGTGTCATTTCTTTGGGATTCAAGGACCTTGAATAAGCGACAGATCCTGATTTTTAACAAATGTAAAACCTAAAACACGTTATGGAACTTGAAACTTTACGTCTTTCATTTCATCTTCTCATTTCCATCCTGATTCTTTGTGTAAACTTGTGTTTCTCAAACCCTGAGTCGTACGAGTCGTTGAGACGCTCACTTACTCCACTTTTTTATACAGACGCCACAGAAACAACAAACTTTATGTCATTTCATCTTTGGACTTTGTGGATTTTGGATCAAAACACTCAAAATCTTGACTAAATGTTCATATCTTAGAAAGTTCTGGAGATAGAGATTTAAAATTGTTACCAAAAGATGCGCAACATTTATATTCAACTTTCATCGACACCGTGGCCCTAAATGGATTATTTTTAAAGATATTTGAGAAAAACTGATCCAAGAGGAGAAAATTCAGTTTGTCGACTGGACAAAAGTGAGTTTGGTTGAAGACGTTTCTCAGCTCATCCAAGCTGCTTCTTCAGTTCTGGTCAGACGCTGGTGACACTTCCTTATATCTGCAGGGAGGAGCTAACTACACTGAAACTACTCTGAAACTACACTGAAACTACTCTGAAACTACTCTGAAACTAACACACACACACTCTTGTTTAGTTTGTGAACAAGTGTGTGTTCTGACCAGCGTCTGACCAGAACTGAAGAAGCAGCTTGAATGAGCTGAGAAACGTCTTCACCAAACTAACTTTTGTCGACAAACTGAATTTTCTCCTCGTCTTTTCTGGACACTGAGGATGGAACTTAAGAGACTTGGTGGATCCAGAAGATTTTATTCAATTGAACAAATCAAATATTTTACAGATTTTAATTGGTTTTGTCACATTTTAAAATTGGGGACAAGTTGAATTTCTGACACTGGGGTAAATGATGCAGCCTGTTCTGGCTGCACGGACTCTGGCTCCAGTTCAGATTCCGTTGAAAAACCGTGGCTCCTCTGTCTGCACCTGCTGCTCTGAAACTCGGAATTTTGGTCTGAAAATGTTCATATTAACCTGCTCTACGTGATCCTGGGGGATTTATTTCCATGTCCTTATTATATCCGTTAAATCACAATATGAACATGAATAACAGACCGATAAACCCTTTTAGGGCCGAAATGATAAAAAAAGAAAAAAAGATGCGCACGCATTTTGGCAACAGAATTGTCATTGTTCTCGCCTGATTCATCAGCCGGTTTCACTTCATGGAATGAAAATGGAGTGAAACCGTGTGACCTGCAGCATTAGGATTCGTTCACTCGACAGTAAACGGAACTTCTTTTATTGAACCAGTCGCTGCTGTTTGGTCGTGACGTTTGTAAAGCTCCAAATCCTGTAGGAAGAAGAACAATAACGACTTTCCCCAAGATCAAATTCACCAAACATTCTCTTTGTTTCACCTTTTAATCCTCGGGGATCTGGGGAATCGTTGCCAACACAGAATGTCTGTCTCTCCTCTGATTGGCTGGTGCCTGAACTCACACTTCCAGGGATTTTGCGAACCGTCTAGTGCAGGGAGTGTCAAACTCATTTTGGTCCGGGGGCCGTATCCAGCCTACTTTGATCCTAAACGGGGCCGGATCAGAAAACTCATGGCATATAAACCCCCAAACCAGCAATAAGTTCAAATATTTGTGCAGAGAAACACAAATCTATTACAGAAATCTTTTTTAATTGATGAACTCTTTCTTTTACAAAATATTATAATATGAAAAAAAACAGCTATTTCAAAACAATGTTTTAACATGAACTTGTCTGTAAACAGGAATAAGTCCATTTTTGTTGTAAAATCCTGCACTCGGCTCCACTTTTCTCATGTTGGACATTTTTCTGATGAGGGTGTCACGGTCAACAGTCAAAACGATCGTCCTTTAAGAGCGTTTGGAAAGAGACAAGTCTTCATTTGTGCTGCTCTGGTGGGAGGGGCCACGTACAGAGACGCTGGAGACAAAGCGCTTTAAGTGCCTTGAAGGTGGAAAAGCACTGTAGAAAAATGTGACCATTTACCATTTACTGCTATGCTAAGCGGAACAGAAAATTACCAATATTTAATAGAAAATATGATTAAAATATTTTAGTTGAAAATCAGCCGAGGGCCACATTAAAGGTCTTGGAGGGCCGGATCCGGCCCCCGGGCCGTATGTTTGACACCTGTGGTCTAGTGTTTTCTGATTCCACAAACCTACAGCAGGACACTTCAGGTCGTTGTGAAAACAGGTCATCGGGGCTTCTTTTCCTCGACGTTGCTCCAGTCAGCTTTATCAACAGGTCTGATTGACGGAGTTGTTCAGCATCGCTCCCGCCAAACCAGCGGCGGGTGGAAGGGGCCGTTACCTTCAACCACCTCGCTCCTGATTGGCTCTTTGGTTGCTATGATACTCGCGGTCAGAATTCCAAATATGGAACTTACGCTGCGTTCTCTTAAATGTCAGTAGTTGATAAATGTGGGTCAGTTTTCCCAGCATCCGTCGTAAATGTTCCACTGCAACAGTCGGGGAAAATATGGAGCTTATGAATCCCAGACACAGTTTGTAGAACCACATTTGGGACGAGCTTCGTAGAAAGACACATCCGACTCTCAAAGAACTCAACCTCCTGAATCTGTGCGTCGTTCGTTCATTTGTTTTCCAAAATAAAACCAAAAATAAGAAAACAAAAAAATAACTGTTTTCTTCATTATTTGTCTCCAAAACCAAAAAGAAAAAAAAAAAAAAAAACTGAAAATGATTCATTTTTTTCAGTTTTCGATTTCGTGTTTAAATGAAAAATGGAAAAAACAAATAACGGCTGTTTCCCGTTTACGTGACTTAAACTGGACTGAACCTTTTTCAGTCCAGGTCTGAATCATGGTCTGGTCCTGGTCTGGTCCCGGTCTAAGTCCTGGTCTCAGTCTGGTCCTGGACCTGGTTTAGTCCTAGTTCAGTCCGTTATCCACTTTTCCCATTTTTCTTTTAAACACAAAATCAAAAACAGAAAAAAATGACTCATTATCTGTTTTTTCCATTTTGGTTTTGGAGACAAATAATGAAGAAAACTGTTGGGTTTTTATTTCTTATTTTTGGTTTTAATTTGAAAAACAAATGAACGAACGACACACGGATTTGACTCAACCCTGAGGCGACTCATTTCTGGCAGTTTGACTTTTTCATGTCCAGAAAAAAACTTGCGTCTAATGTCAAATGACGTGAGAGAAAGTCTAAATGTTCTAAATGTAAAATAAAAATAAATCTACAAAGTTTTCAGAAGACGCTTTCTCTGCACAGACACAACTGAACACATCAACATGACCCAAAGACAATTCTCCCCGTTTACGGTGTGCGCCGACATTTATGCTGTGACATAAATCCACCCGACTCGATCTGCGCCGAACGAGCGAACGAGTTTGTGTTTCAGAACCTCGTTTTGATTGGCCGTTTTATTGCACTTTCTCGAGGTGGAGGTCGGTTTTCTCCCAAGTCCCGAGCTCAAGCGAAAGCAGCATTTACTCCAAACGGACTCAGTTCACATTACGGCACAAATCCAGTTAGATGTTTGGAAACAGGCGATGACGAATTTCTTGTCAAAATGTAGGAAAACTGAGAAAATGTCCCAGTTTTCTTCATCTCCATGTCCCTGTAGCGCAGGGGTGGGCAAACTGTGGCCCTTTAAACCTTTTAATCTGGCCCGCCAAACTTGAATTATAATAATAAACCTTGTTAATGTTTTATTTTTCCTGCATTTCCGGCGTTTCCCAGTAGATGGTGCACTAATATATACATTGACGTGTGGCGTATTATGTTGGCTGCAATGCTTTATGGGAAAGTGTTCTTTTGGACTAGCAATGACAGGAATCATTTTCAGTCGGTGTATTCGGACCATGAGCGAGGTAGAAGTGTTCAAGACATAACACTGCACTGTTTCCATTTTGAGTGGGTTAAAAGCAAAGTCAGAGAGTCTGTGTTACAAAGTTTAGCATATGGAACATCTTAAAGGTGGTATGGAGGATTTCTTTGTTTGTTTCAAATTGTCAGTGAAAGTTCAAAATAGAATCAGAGATGCAGCAGCCTTGTAATTATGGTGACCAAAAAAAAGAGAATGAAAATCCATCAACTGTGAACGTGGTGAGGCCGGATAAACATCGGCCAATAGAAAACAAGGCTACCTCTTTATCTATTGGCTGTTGGGTTGTCAATCAAACTTCCTATGTATCTAGCGTCACTGACTTTGCGCTGGGATCACACGGTTTATGTTTTCCTCTCACGCACTGGTGCCGTTTACTCGACCAGCACAGCGGTTTCTTGGCGTCTTTTTCGAACTGTAGCTTCCTCTCAGTTCGCACAAAGTTTGTTGTAATGGCCGACAAGAATTCACAACCAGTTCATCGCAAAAGAAAGTCCGTTTTTGACGTCACGGAAAGAAGAAAAGAAGGGGAAAAGGAGCGAAGCGCGACATTTGAAAACGAATAAACAGTCGCTGCATTTCTCTTTCTTTGGAAAATCTTCTTTCCAACCTTTAAGGCTCTGGCTTCTTTGCACGTGTCAGTGTTTACATGCATAATCTCGCAGTATGGGCTCTGTTTTTCAATGAGATATACTCGCATAGGACATCCGCTCGCCTATATTGTGTAGTGGAGCAGACCTCATTCACTTTTCATGCGTTCTGAAACTTACACGTCCAATAGTTGCAGCGCGTAATGCAGAATACGTCATACGTGAGAGTAAATACGAGTGCAGTGGAGCCGGGCTCTTACGTCATGGAGCGTGTTTGTGTGTAGAAGTTCAGTTGGGCTTGTTAAAATCTGGTTGGGCCGAGGCTCGTACAGAGCTGTGTTGTGTAGCAATCGTGCATTTTGGTCGTCAGTGAGAATTCCAGTTTAGGGAGGTTGGCTAAAGAAAGTTTGATGACGACTACAACTAGATTCTGCCCCAGAAACTATTTCAGGAAGTATTTCTCTTTTGAATGCATTCGCCCTCAACTTTACATTCTTGTAACTGGGAAAGTGCGTTTACATGCAGCATGACTCAAAAAACTTGATCGTAACCGAGATACTGATGTGCATGTTCACGCACTTATTATAAACAATGCACCAGCTTGAATTTAACACGTTGCTCGTTTCCTGACACACTGAAACTGTTCTGTCCTCGTGTTGGTCGTTGTTGAGTTTTGAAGATGCACATTGAACAGAAGTAGAGCTGCATCTTCTGCCATTTTTGAAATAAAGAGTCAGTAGGAGAGTGATGATGATAATATCCTGAAGGAGAACACAACCTTCACTGCTTTTAAATATAAACTGTTAGTAATAATGATTAATTTTTTTTTTTTTTTATCCATCTGCTCCTGTCCGGCCCTTCAGTCAAATTTCAAAACCCTTTGTGGCCCCCAAGCCAAAAAGTTTGCCCACCCCTTATGTTCGGCTCATGAACAATTCCAACCACACCTCAAGTTTTCACCGTTTCCCCGCTGACGCACGACTCCGAGCGCACTGGGTTCATGCGATTAGAAGAGACGAGGCGCCAAATTTATGGAGTAAGAAAGCTTTCAGAAATATCCGTGTGCATAGGATAGAAATCTGTGCAGAACTACACCAGAAGTTTCACCGCATGTTTCCAAACGTCTCCCGGGTTTGCGACGGAACGCGAGTAGAGCCTGCCGTCGCCGAACGCTGCGGTGACGTCCCTCTGCCTCCGTCGTCTTGTTTCCTCGTTTGTTTTTTAGGGGACAGAGGGGAAGGACGTCGCGCTCTGGAGGAACATTTTGTGAGGACGTTTTACGGGCTGTTGTTCAGAAACTTTAATTGAGGTCAGGTGAGGTTTGGGTTTGTGTTTGTGCGTTTGTGTTTTTGTGTATTTGTGTGTTTGTGCGGGACTCGGGGTCTCACAGCTCGGCAGAAACACTTCAGATGAGGACACAGCAACACCTGAGAGTGTTAAAGATGATTCTGGGGGTTTTCAGAGAGAAGAGGACGTGATTCAGGTGAAGTTGTGATGGATTCCACCTCGAGACTCTGACGTCCAGATCTGGAAACTCTTTAACTAACGATTTAACTTCAAATGAACCGTCTGAAGAGAGTTGTGTGTGTACAGTGTGTGTACAGTGTGTGTACAGTGTGTGTACAGTGTGTGTGCTGGTGTTGTGTGCTTTTGTGTGATTGTTGCTGTACTTTTCTGTCCTGTAGATCAGTGGTTCCAAACTTTGTTGGTTTTATATGAGACAATATTTTGCAGACTGGAGGGGGGAGTATGGGAGGAAGTGGTCCACGTGCCATGGTTAAGTCCTGGCTAAATCCTGTTTTAGACCTGGTTTTAGACCCTGTTTTAGTCCCATTTTAATTTTGTTTTAGTTCTGTTTTAGACCGTTTTTAGACCTGGTTTAGACCCCGATTTAAACCTGTTTTTAGTCCTGTTTTAGACCTGTTTACAGACCCGTTTTAAGATGAGTTTTAGACCCTGTTTTAGACCCGTTTTAATCCTGTTTTTAGAACCGTTTTAGATCAGTTTTTAGACTTGTTTTAGACCTGGTCCAGTTCTGGTTTAGTGGGGCGGTCAGCGTACAGGAGGGGGACGGTCCGCGAGATGTACGGGAGGAGGGGGTTTGCACTTACTTAAATTTTAAATGTTCATGAATATGCTCTGTCCCTTTACAAATAAAGAAATAAGAATAAGAAAGCGAGATGAGACAATTCTTCAGCTGCTGCTCCGCAATTATTATCGGAACCACTGCGGGAAAAGTTTGGATCATGTTTGTGCCGGGAGCAGCTGAAGTGTGTGTTTTCTTCCCAAAGACGTAATTATTGTGTCCATGTAAACTTGAAGAATATTTTAATTCAGAACTATTCATTTGGAATTAAAAAAAAAAATAATAAAAAAAAATAAAAAAATAACATGTAAACGTGACCAGAGGGAGAAACTACAGGCGATAAAAACATTTGATTAAAAATTTATCTTGATTTTAATGGGACCAGTTTGGATTCAATAACATGTTTACATGTGGAGAAGCCTGGTGCCCTCCTGCTGTGTGACAGGTGCTGTGCAGGTGCTGTGGCAGGTGCTGTGGCAGGTGCTGTGGCAGGTGCAGGTGCTGTGGCAGGCGCTCACCTTCCTTCTTGTCCTCGTGAATGGCTTTGGCTTTGGTGTCGGTGACGTCCTTGAAGGAGGCGAGGAACAAAACCACGTCGCCTTTCTCGTTTTTAATCGGCACAATGTCCAGAAGGCACCAGAACTGCTCCGCTGTACACAACACACACACACACACACACACACACACACACACACACACACACACACACACACACACACACACACACACACACACACACACACACACACACACACACACACACACACACACACACACACACACACACACACACACAATCATACACACACACACACACACACACAACCACATATACAACACACATACACACAATCATACACAAACATACACACAACGAAACACATACAACCACACATACACACAGCACACACACACACAACACACACAACACACACACAACAACACACACAATCATACAAACATACACACACACACACACGCACAACACAAACATACACAACACAACACAAACACACGCACACGCACATACACAAACATACACATAACACACAACACACGAAACACACACAACCACAAACATACACACACACAACACAAGCACACACAATCACACACAGACACACACAGACACACACAGACAAACACACACAACACACAGACAACACACACACAACACACACACAATCATACAAACATACACACAACGAAACAGACATACAACCACACACAAACATACACACACACACACACACACACACAACACACACACAACACACACACACATACGCACATACATACACATAACACACACCATTCACAACAAATGAAACACAAACATACGCACACCACAAACACACATACACACAAACAACACAATACACACACACACAACACACACAATCATACAAACATACACACAATGAACAACAAACATACACACACACACACACACACAGAGACAGTGTTTAGTATCATAAAGTTAAAATACATTTCATTGTTTCTTTAGACAAACTCTCTGTATTTGACCCGTTCGTCCTTCAGTCTCACTGGGTTAAACATGTCAGGAGCAGTGGGACCAACTCCAGATCTGGACCAGGTCTGGGTCAGGACCTCAGCTGGAGGATCTGGACCAGGTCTGGGTCTGGACCACAGCTGGAGGATCTGGACCAGGTCTGGGTCAGGACCTCAGCTGGAGGATCTGGACCGGGTCTGGGTCAGGACTTGAGCTGGAGGATCTGGACCAGGTCTGGGTCAGGACCTCAGCTGGAGGATCTGGACCAGGTCTGGGTCAGGACCTCAGCTGGAGGATCTGGACCAGGTCTGGGTCAGGACCTCAGCTGGAGGATCTGGACCAGGTCTGGGTCAGGACCTCAGCTGGAGGATCTGGACCGGGTCTGGGTCAGGACTGAGCTGGAGGATCTGGACCAGGTCTGGGTCAGGACCACAGCTGGAGGATCTGGACCAGGTCTGGGTCAGGACCTCAGCTGGAGGATCTGGACCGGGTCTGGAGGATCTGACGTGTTGTGCAGGTTTCAGTTTGATGGACGTGCCCACAGACACAGAGAGAACATGCAAACTCAACACAGAGAAGCAAACCCAGAACCTTCTGACTGTTTTTGTTTGTGTTTAGTGAAATCGCCCAGAGACAAACGAACTTTAAAGAGTTTGAAGAATGTGGGAAAACGGTTTCACACTGGAGAGTTTCAAGTTTGTTCACTGCAAAAAAAAAAAACTGCCAAAATGTAAAATATCTAAACTCTTCAGACACACCAGAAAATGACTTTAAAGTGTGAAATGATGTGTCCATGCAGCGAGATCATCTGGAAATCATCTGCAAAGTTTCAGTCTTGGGTGAGTGTGAGCAGCAGATTCAAGAAACAAAATGATTTTGTTTGGGAGTGAACGACTCAACCTGAAAAAACAAAAACAAAACTTTACATCTACACTACCGTTCAAAAGTTTGGGGTCACTTAGAAATGTCCTTATTTTTGAAAGAAAAGCAGTGTTTTTTTCAATGAAGAACTTTAAACTAATCAGAAATAAACTCTATACATCATTAATGTGGTAAATGATTATTCTAGCTGCAAATGTCTGTTTTTTGGATGCAATATCTACAGAGGTGTAAAGAGGCCCACTTCCAAAAACTGTGACTCCAGTGTTTTAATGGTACAATGTGTTTGTTCATTGTGTCAGAAGGCTAAAGGATGAGTAGAAAACCCTTGTGCATCATGTTAGAACATTTGTGGGATCAATTAAACGCTCAAAATGGCCAGAAAAAGAGGAACTTTCATGTGAAACTCAACAGTCTATTTTTGTTCTTAGAAATTAAAGTTATTCCATGCAAGAAATTGCCAAGAAACTGAAGATTTCCTACAGTTGTGTGAACTACTCCCTTCAGAGAACAGCACAAAAAGGCTCTGAGCAGAGTAGAAAGAGAAGTGTCCATCCAGACAATCCAACTTGTGGGAGGAGATTCTTGAAGCGAGGGGTGAAATTTGTCCAGATGACCTCAACAAATGAACAGCTAGAATGCCAAAGGTCTGTGATGCTGCAACTGCTGCAACTTGAGAATTCTTTATCGAAAGTAGGGACGGGCATTTGGTGAAATTTTCTTAATCGATTGTCGGAAGAATTAACGATCGATTATCGATTAATCATTAATGTTTTTAAATAAAAATGATCATCATTATTATTACTATCTGCACTAATCTGCATCAATAAATTCAACTTTACGACATATAAACATAACGACTCTAGATCCACATCAGCTGTTTGACATTATAATGTGTTTAATTCAGTTTTGTTCAAATCTCACAGAAACAAAACTTAAAACCACATCACTAATTTACATAAACTAAGTGAAGATAAAACTCCAGCTCTTGTGTCGCTGATGTGGTTCAACTTGTGTTGGATTAAAAGACATGACTCAGGTGAATACAGGTCAGTGTGACCAGATTTGTGTTTGTCAAAAACCAGGACAGCGTACGGGGGGAGGGGGGCGGGGCCTCGTCATCCACATTGAGCGACTCTCACCTGGAAAAACTTTTTCCCACTGGACACAGAAACATATGTGCTGCTTTATCCACTGTGCACATGGACTCACACTTGTCCCAACGCAACGGAAAGTGTGGAATTTCTTCTACAAATCCTGGTTGTAATCATTCACATTTGTGCTTCGGTTCGTTACAGACTGACCCACTGTTTGTGTCTCGCTCCTTCTGATGCAGAGACACATGTACACACCTGTTTGGTCACGACACACACACATACATTCAGTTTGTCCATTAAAATCAACGTAATTGATGAAATTCTTAATGATCAATTATCGATTAATCGACTAATCATGCCCATCCCTAGTCGAAGTTTGAAGGAAAAAATAAAAAAATTCAAATACAAATCATTATTTCTAACCTTGACTATATTTTCTATTCATTTTACAACTCATGGTGGGAAATAAAAGTGTGACTTTTCATGGAAAACACAAAATTGTCTGGACGACCCCAAACTTTTGAACGGTAGTGTAAAATCGTCATCTGCTTCTAAACATTCTGTGAAAATTTGAGGTTATTTCAACAAGAATGATGTCAAATATTTTGCGACTCCCTGTACGTGTGACCATTTTTAAGATTACACAACCAGTTCAGAACGAGTGAGTCAATCATAAACCTGAAAACAACATGAATACCCTGATCTAAGTTTAAAAATCTTGGGCGGATCAGAGAAATCTGCAGTGCTCTCACACTCACACACTCACACAATCTTTAATAATCCCAGTTCCATCTGCTCCGTCTGTATCTTTAGCCTCGTCCACATGTTCCGCTCCGGAGAGTCGACCGAGCCCATTGTTAGTGACCAGCTCCCCCAGAGACTCCGAGCCTTTAAATAGTTTGACGAATGAGGGATTCCGGCCGCGAGTGTGAAATACGGCGGCGCTGAGCTCACTGTTATAGTTAAAGGAGACGAATTACGCGTCCGTGTGTCTTTAATTCTATTTTAAACGTGCTTTTGGTCGCCTTGGGAACAGTATTTCACATTTTCTAATTTAAAAAACCTCTTACATATCCTTTCTTTTCCCCTAAAACACCTGATAAAAATGACCCCCCGTCGGATGCGATTGTTTCTGAAGCGTTGGGAGCGCAGACTCTGGACTTCTGTGAGAGCCTCATTATAAAAGTGGGACCAGACTCTGCAGAGGAACAGCGGATTTCAAACCCTGTCGGTGGTTTTTGTGCCGCTGGAGCTGGAGTCTGGGCGGTCGTCCCACAGAACGTACACAGAGACTATGCAGGTCTTGATGATTCACATGTTCAAGTTTCTAATTAATCAAAATCAGTTTCTTTGTCCTGAGGAGCACGAAAATACAAGAACAGAAAAGCTCAAACTAAAGCCTCAGCCATTTTTTCAGACACCTTAATTTATAATCATGTTTGAGAGACTGTAACTTCATCAAAAATAGAGCTTGACAGATGAACACTGTTGGGCAAGTGACTTTAAAACTCTAATGTGTTATTTATGACTTATTACTGTCATTTCAAAGTGATTTGTTACATTACAATATTACTGCATTTAAAATGTAAAATATTACACGACTATTGCAGCACTTTAAGTTAGTCTCACCAAAATAACTGCGAAGATGCTGAACTTTTGCGCCGTATATGGACTAAAACAGGACTATAACAGGACTAACGTCAGACTGATTCCAGGACTGAAGAGGAGGACTAAACCAGAACTGAACTATGACCAAAACAGAACTAAACCAGAACTAAACCAGAACTAAACCAGGACTGAACTAGGACTAAACAGGACTCACTGTCAGGTCGGTCTTGAAGGTGACGCAGGAGAAAGGAGCGGCTCTGCTCCTCATGGAGGTAAGAGCGTCTGTCGCTCTTTACAGACTCTCTGCTGCTCGGGCTCCAGGTCCTGATTTCAGCAACTATGTGCAGGTACCAGACCCGGTGCAGGACTCTGCTACAGCCGTAACTTCTCTCTCCCTTCAGCGTGTCCAGAAGTCCAACTTTTTGTGCGATCGTTTCATCGTCCTCTGTGTTTTGGGAGCGAGTGCAGGAGACTTTGTCAGTGCAGAACGTTTGGTCGACATTGTGGAATTGTGTCGGGGAAAAAACTTGCAAACATACAACACTTCAGAATCACACTGCCAGTGATCGAACATTTATTTAAGTTTGGCAGCTGAACACATTCTGTACTGTACAGGAAACAGGAGTCCCTCAGCCAATCAGGACGCAGCAGGAGAAACGCAATACATGTTCATACACTGTAAAAACTAAAACATGCAAAATTGCACACAAAAAAATCTGCAAAACAGCGAGACCGCGAAAAGTGAACCACGATAGAGCGAGAGACGACTGTAAACCAGGTCTAAACCAGAACTGACCCAGGTCTAAACCAGGTCTAAACAGCGTAGAGTTCTGCGTCGGTCCTTTCACCCGCGGTCACCTGACGGTCTACACGGGCGTGTCTCCGGCGTTTCACCACTGCAGATATCGCTGTGATTTTAGCGAATTTGTCTGAAGAAAAACCCACCACTTCAACCCAGGTTAAAAAAGCTTTTTAACGCGCGTTACTCACATTTGTACACAGTAAAATATTACATTTTTTTCCCTGTAATGCCACATTACTGCGTTACAGCAACAAATAATGCTTTACAGTAATTCGTTACTTTTATAACACGTTACTCCCAACACTGAAGATGAACATTTGTATTATAAATTTGTTGGTCACAAATGAATCTGTTGTTCAAATATGGTGTATTTTTATTAAGGTTGTGGCTGTGGGCTCCAAAATCTCACATTAAGTTGCAACTCAATTTTTTTTTTTTTTGCTTTTTGAGGTCCAAGATCTATTTACTCTAAGCAGATATTTACAAACAAACTGCTGAACCTGAATATTTGAGAGAATGAACATTTCTGACACAAATCTCACACTTTTCTGAGTTTTCATGTGGACGGTGTCGAGTCTCAAATTTGTTCACAGTCCAGGTTTGATCTTTTTGGCTCCTTCTTTGGAGCCTCGGTTTCTCATGTGGCACAGTTAGATGTTGATCAAATTTTTACCAGAGAAACTTTGGCAGATTCTGATTAGTTTAAAGTAATAAAAACATCGACTATTAACTTCCTTCATTTCAAACTGAATTTTTGAAAATGAGACTCACGGGTCATTTTTAGTGGAGTTTAGAGACTTTTCCACCTGCAGAAAAGTTAAATTACCTTTAATAGACTTAAACACTGTTTGCTTGTTGTAAGGGAAATATTTGAACAGATTCAGAATCTATGACCAAGAATCTACAATAATACAAATTTTCATCTTCCTCGCTCTATTTTTTATGAAGTTCTGGTCTCTCAAACATGATTATAAATTAAGGTTTCTGAAAAAGTGAACATGGCCCCAAAAGTTCAACGAGCCAAAACTCAGGAACGACTCAAGGGACTGAGATAAAATTTGAGATTCTTTCATTTGGCGATTTTAGGATTTTTTTGATTATTTTTTTTTCTGACCCCAAAGTGTCTCTCCTCAGAGTCCTGCAGTCTCACAGCGGCCTCCAGGGGGCGCCGGGTGAACTCTGGACACGACAGAAACCCTCCTCTAAGCCTTTTTTCTTTCACTCTGTGGTTTGTGTTGGTGATTTGTCGGGACCTTCTCTCTGGAACGTTTTTCTGACAGGTTTGGTGTAAAAAGTCTGGAGCGTTTCTTAGATTTTTAGAAACCATTTCCAAACACACAAACAACAATATAAATCAAAACGATAAAATAAAAGTCTGGAGTTACAGGTTCATATTTAAAGAAAACCTGGACACTGGAAAAACAAACGTCAACAGTTCTTCAGTTCTGTCCTCTGAACCGCACACGCCTCAAAAATCCCACATTTTAAGTTAAAAACGTGACATAAAAACCATCCATCCGTCCGTATTTCATCTGTTTTACACATCCAAATGTTTCAAAACTGCTCAGTGTGGAAGCCAGTCAGCCACAAGAGCAACCAACCACGACCACAGCGACCGCGAAACGACATCGACTTCATCAAAGTCCAGCTCACTTTACTTCTACAGAACGTTTCATAAACAAATCAGTTTCCAAAGCGACGCACAAGACAAATCAAACTTTTCCAACAGAAATATAAAAAAAAAACTAAAAGCTCTTTTTAAAACCACAAAACGATAAGAAAATAAAACTAAACAAATCAAATAAGAGCAAAAACAACAATAAATAATAAAAAGATTTCAAGTTTATCTCAGTCAAAATGAGATTCAAACTTGATTTCGATACTAAGGAACAGACTCGGTACTCGACTGATTCTGATACAACGATGATAATAAAAAAAAAAATAAAAATAAAAATAATAAAGGCACCAGTCCAGGAAAACTCAGTAATATTTGATGTTTTTTTTACTCAAAATGATGCAGAATCATTTTTATTAACATTAACACAGTGAATAATCAACTACAGAATATAAACCACAGACTACACATGGACCAGGACTAAACCAGGACTAAACCAGGTCTAAACCAGGTCTAAACCAGGACTAAACCAGGACTAAACCAGGACTAAACCAGGACTCTAAACCAGGACTAAACCAGGACTAAACCAGGTCTAAACCAGGACTAAACCAGGTCTAAACCAGGACTAAACCAGGACTAAACCAGGACTAAACCAGGTCTAAACCAGGTCTAAACCAGGACTCTAAACCAGGTCTAAACCAGGTAAACCAGGACTAAACCAGGACTAAACCAGGTCTAAACCAGGACTAAACCACTAAACCAGGTCTCTAAACCAGGACTAAACCAGACTAAACCAAAACCAGGACTAAACCAGGACTAAACCAGGTCTAAACCAGGACTAAACCAGGACTAAACCAGGTCTAAACCAGGACTAAACCAGGACTAAACCAGGTCTAAACCAGGACTAAACCAGGACTAAACCAGGACTAAACCAGGACTAAACCAGGTCTAAACCAACAGGACTAAACCAGGACTAAACCAGGTCTAAAACCAGGACTAAACCAGGACTAAACCAGGACTAAACCAGGTCTAAACCAGGACTAAACCAGGTCTAAACCAGGTCTAAACCAGGACTAAACAGGTCTAAACCAGGACTAAACCAGGACAAACCAGGACTAAACCAGGTCTAAACCAGGTCTAAACCAGGTCTAAACCAGGACTAAACCAGGTCTAAACCAGGACTAAAACCAGGACTAAACCAGGACTAAACCAGGACTAAACCAGGTCTAAACCAGGACTAAACCAGGACTAACCATTAAACCAGGAACCAGGTCTAAACCAGGACTAAACAACAGGACTAAACTAAAGCTGAGTTTGGTTCATCGTTTTCCTCCTCCACATGTGCAGCTCCAGAGAATAGACCGAGCCCGATGTTATTGTCCAGCAGCAGGTCCCCAGAGACACCAGCCTTTAAATAGACCCCTCCTCCCTCCTCGCTCCTCCTCTCGCTCCCTCCTCGCTCTCCTCCTCCCTCCCCCCTCGCTCTCGCTCCCTCGCTCCCTCCTCTCTCGCCTCCTCCTCCCTCCTCGCTCCCTCCTCCCTCCCTCCTCGCTCCCTCCTCGCTCCCCCTCGCTCCCTCTCCCTCCTCCTCCCTCCTCGCTCCCTCCTCCTCCCTCCTCGCTCCCTCCTCGCTCCCTCCTCCCTCTCCTCCTCGCTCTCCCTCCTCGCTCTCCTCCTCCCTCTCCCTCCTCCCTCCCTCCCTCGCTCCCTCGCTCCCTCGCTCCCTCGCTCCCTCCTCCTCCCTCCTCCCTCCTCCCTCCTCGCTCCGCTCCTCGCTCCCTCCTCGCTCCCTCGCTCCCCTCGCTCCTCTCGCTCCCTCGCTCCCTCGCTGAACGCCGTATCGTTCTGCTGTGGAATTAATTTCTGTATTTTTCCTCTCGTTTAATGTTCTCTGTCATGAGAAGCTCTCCGGGCATGGATTTTTGATGTATATGAACAAAAGGGGAGTGTCTTCCATCTGTGGTTACACTGTCTAGGTCAACTCTGTGAATTTCCGTAAATACCAGTTACAGTTTGTCAATATTGTGACGAGATGGTCAGTATAAAGCTGTCAGCTCTTCTTTACTAGGGATGACGTGGAGAGATCTGTGTGAATCAACTGATCTTACCTGTGTGAGCCTAATAAAGAGACATGTTGTGAACACCTTAATCCTTCTGGACTCTCTTTAAGGCTCTTTTCAGGCCCTCCAGAAGAAGCTCTGCAAATCGACCTTAACGAGCTTCGAGCGCAGAGAAAACCACGTCGCTTCAATTAAAACTCTTACGAAACGTCACCGCCGCTCCTCAAAAACAAAACATCGCCTAAACACTTCGCCTAAACCGAAGTCTGCTGCAGAGAAACGCCACCGCGAGGAGAAGCGGCGAGTCCAGAGTCAGAGTCAAAATAAACACAAAAATAAGAAAACGATAAAAACTGTTTTCTTCATTATTTGTCTCCAAAACCAAAATGAAAAAACAAAAAAAAACAAAAAACATAACAAAAAACATAACAGCAGGTTCCCCGTTTCATCCAGTTTTGACGCTTATGGACTAAACCAGGACTGAACCAGGACTGAACCAGGACTAAACCAGGACTGAACCAGGACTAAACCAGGACTAAACCAGGACTGAACCAGGACTGAACCAGGACTAAACCAGGACTAAACCAGGACTGAACCAGGACTAAACCAGGACTAAACCAGGACTGAACCAGGGACTAAACCAGGACTGAACCAAGACTGAGTTTTGGGACGAATCTGGATGTGCGCCGGTCCTGGTTCAGTCCTGGTTTAGACCTGGTTTAGTCCCTGTTTAGTCCTGGTTTAGTCCTAGTTTAGACCTGGTTCAGTCCTGGTTTAGACCTGGTTTAGTCCCTGTTTAGTCCTAGTTTAGTCCTAGTTTAGACCTGGTTTAGTCCTGGTTTAGTCCTAGTTTAGACCTGGTTCAGTCCATTATCTGTTTTTTTTTTTCCATTTTTCATTTAAACACAAAATCAAAAACTGAAAAAAGCGAATCATTATTGTGTGTCTCTGTGTGTGTATGTGTGTGTGTGTGTGTGTGTGTGTGTGTGTGTGTGTGTGTGTGTGTGTGTGTGTGTGTGTGTGTGTGTGTGTGTGTGTGTGTGTGTGTTTTTCTAAACCGTCCTGACCGGGTCCAGACTCCTCGTGTTTCCGTCTGTGTCGCTCAGGGAAATGTTTTTATGAATGACCAGGTGAATTCTGTTGTGCGTTCATGAACTGTGCCCTCTGACACACACACACACACACACACACACACACACACACACACACACACACACACACACACACACACACACACACACACACACACACACACACACACACACACACACACACACACACACACACACACACACACACACACATCGTTCTGTTGTTTGCGACGTTTCCATTTGGAGCTAAACTAACAGAAATAAAACGAAGTCGTCCTTGGACTCCAGTTGAAAAGTTCAGCAGTAAATTCCGTCCCGTTTAAATTATGTTTTAGGGTCATTAATTTATAAAAACATCCCTTCAATTTAAAACGTGAACCAGGTTTTTTTTCTGAGCCCTGTGCCCCCAGAATCGACCCTCACCACAGAGCGAAACATGAGGATTTATTCATGTATAAAAATAAATAAAACCCATTTGTTTCCGTTATAATTCGTTTTGTTCAAGACGATTTTCCCGTCCGACGCAGCACGAGCCTCACGCGACTCTCCTCGTTTGGGTTGCAGGTTCGATGCTGAAATCCGGTGAGTTTAAAGCTAAACTGTGTCTCTCTCTGGTCTGGACGGTTTGTCTCCCTGAACCCTGCACCTGCTCCAGTCCTGAGTCAGTGCTGGTGCAGCCTCTGCAGCTCAGCGAAGAGGGAGTTCTGGAGGTTCTGAGCAGAGCCGTTCTGTCCCGCGGGACCCGACGCAAAACGGTGAAGCAGGACACGTTTTAATCCGTGTGTCATTCGTTCATTTGTTTTTCCAATATAAAACCAAAAATAAGTAAACGAAAAAACAACAGTTTTATTCATTATTCGTCTCCAAAACCAAAATAAAAAAACAGATAACGATTAGTTTTTTCAGTTTTCGATTTTGTGTTTAAATGAAAAATAGCAAAAAAAGGGATAACGACCGTTTCCCGTTTACGTGACTTCAGTGACTTTTGTACTGCGTACGGACTGAACCAGGGCGGGACCAGAGCGAGACCAGAGCGGGACCAGGGCGGGACCAGGCGAGACCAGGGGGACCAGAGCGGGACCAGAGCGGGACCAGGGCGAGACCAGAGCGGGACCAGGGCGGACCAGGGCTGGACCAGGCGGACCAGGCTGGACCAGGGCGGACCAGAGCTGGACCAGGACCAGGCGGGACCAGGGCTGGACCAGGGCTGGACCAGGGCGAGACCAGAGCTGGACCAGGGCGGGACCAGGGCGGGACCAGAGCGGGACTCCGAGCTTTGACTCTGATCCTCCGCAGGTCCGAGACTCAGCTTCAAGCTTTGGCCCTGCTGTGGGCTCTGAGCCTCCGGTCTGGTCCTGGTCTGGTCCCGGCCTGGTCCCGGCCTGGTCTCTGTCTCAGTCCCGCTCTGGTCCTGGACCTGGTCCTGGACCTGGATCAGTCCTGGTTCAGTCCGTATGCAGTGTAAAAGTCCGGCATCGCAGTCACAGAAGTCATGTAAATGGGAAACGCTCGTTATCCTTTTTTTCCATTTTTCATTTAAACACAAAATCAAAAACTGAAAAAACGAATCGTTATCTGTTTTTTCATTTTGATTTTGGAGACAATGAAGAAAATAGTTGTTTTTCGTTTTCTTATTTTTGGTTTTATATTGAAAAAACAAATGAACGAATGATACACAGATTCGTTTTGAAAGCGGGAGCGGGAGCGGGCGCGGGAGCGGGCGGGAGCGGGCGGGAGGGGCGGGAGCGGGGGGAGCGGGCGGGGAGCGGGCGGGGCGGAGCGGGCGGGAGCGGGCGGGTGGCGCGGGAGCGATGATAAACTCAGAGCTCAGAAGGTCTGGGGGAGAGACTCTGGAAGGATGGAGCAGGGACGTGCTGCTGGACGAGAGGCTGGGCAGGTCTAGGCTCTGTATCTGCTGTAAGAATAAACCTCGGTCTATATTCCAAAATCTCATCTGGTTTTGCAAATAGATTCATTATTTATCATCAAGATATATTTTATAACCTCACCTCTGGTCATGAGCTCTGGGTAATGACTGAAAGGACCAGATCAACGATACGACGATACACAAATGAGTTTCCTCCACAGGGCGTCCGGGCGTCTCCCTTAGAAACAGAGTGAGGAGCTCGGAGTAGAGCCGCTGCTCCTCCACCTGAAGACGAGCGGCTGAGGGGAGGACGTCTGTTCTGACTCTGGAGGGACTGTGTCTCTGGGCCTGGGAGCTGACAGTCTCTGCTTAGACCCGGCCCCAGATAAGAAGAGGAACATGGATGAATGGGTGGAAGCCGTTTGTGCATCACTGGTTTTATTCACATATTTCAGACGCAGCAACACCAGAGTTTCTCTTTTTAGTTTCCATTGAAATGTTTTAAATGACACAGACGCCACAGTCCGATTCCGTCACTGCTGCTTTCACATTTTACTGTGACTAACTAACTCTTACAAAGAGAAATAAATAAATAAAAGTAAATAAAAGCTCCAACTGAGAAGAGTGTTTCAGGAAAGAACATGAAGCACAGAAACAAACCAACGACAGGCAGATGAGACTGACACACGTCCAGACGTCCACATGATCTCGCAGCAGCTCAGATCTGGACGGTGTAAATGTAGATCAGGGTTATAGATCGGGGTGTGCAAAAATATTGAAATATCAATATATCGTATCATTTGACGTGATGATACGGTATTGATTTTGTGGGCTCCTGTATCGATCTATCGCCAAGGGTATTTTTTGTGTATTTTACTGAATCATTTTGTTACAGAGCTACAGTTTTGATGTTTGTTTAGAAGAAGGAAACTCGTTTAAGCGACACATTTGACATTTTCACTGTTTCGATGAGTAAAATGTTTGTGTTTCATTTGAACTTTGCACAAGAAGTGATTTAACAAACGTTTTTAGTGTCACAAGCACAATTTAGACTTTATTTTTTTATTGAACCGTATCAAATCGATTTGAAATATATTGTATTGAATCGAAAGTGCACTGTATTGAGACATGTATCGTATCGTGGCCTGTGGTCGAGGTATGTATCGTATTGGTAACGTCTTAATGATACTCAGTTCTAGTTATACAACAGCGAGTTCTCGGCTTCAGCACTTTTACCTTTTGGAGACGTCACAGTAAAGTTCAGAGTGACTGTGGGGAGCTGGTCTCATGTGGGCGAAGCAGGAGGAAGATTTACAACAGAAAGAGTCTTTTTCCACAAAATGTATTAAAAGAAACGGATTATATAAAACTACACAAAAAAACTAATAACAAAATAAACTCTTACCTCGGTTAAACAGAAAACACGTCCCTTAAATTAAACACCACACACACTGTGCACTGACGCCTCGAGAAGGACTCAACTTTCTGCTTTTGTACGTCCTGTGTGCTCAGCCCCGCCCACAGGTGAGTCCAGTGTGTGCACAGGTGTGTGACGTCAGCAGGTGTGTGACGTCAGCAGGTGTGTGACGTCAGCACAAATGTTTTTTTAATATAAAGCTACAAACACGAGTTAAAATGAACTTAAAACAACTAGTAATAATAATAATAATGTAGAAATAATCATAGGACTGTATGTATTTGCAGAGATGGATATGAACTTTTGTACTTTTCCAGCAGCATACTTTTACTCCTACTTTAGTAATATTTGTGTTGAAGTAACAGTACTGTTACTTGAGTAAAACTTCATAGTAACTCGCCAAAGGATTTCAAAATTACACCACTGTGCTGATGAATTTTTCTTTTTTGTCCACATAATGCAGACGTCTCAGAGAAAAACAATTAATATATTATTATTATTTTTTTATTTTATTTTTTTTAAAGAGTAATAAGTAAATAAATAAATATATATATTTATTTATATTTTCAGGTAACGTTTCTTTTACTTGAGAACAATGTATTTCTCCTCTACAATCCGTGTGTCATTCGTTCATTTGTTTTTCAATATAAAACCAAAAATAAGAAAATGTTAAATGTTTCCCGTTTACGTGACTTCTGTGACAGTGACGCCGGACTGAACCAGGACGGATCCAGGTCCGGGACCAGAGCGGGACCAGAGCTTTGAGTCTGATCGTCCGCAGGGTCCGAGCCTCAGTTTCGAGCTCTGGCCCTGCTGTGGGCTCTGAGCCTCTGGTCTGGTCCTGGTCTGGTCCCAGTTTGGTCTTGGCCTTGTCTCGGTCTCAGTCCCGGTCTCAGTCCTGGTCTCAGTCCCGGTCTGATCCTGGTCTAGTCCTGGTCTCAGGCCCGCTCTGGTCCCCGTCTGGTCTCACTCTCAGTCTTGGTCTGCTCTCGGTTCCAGTCTGGTCCCAGACCTGGATCAGTCCTGGTTCCGTCTGTTATCCGTTTTTGTTTTTTTTTTTCATTTTTCATTTAAACACAAAATTGAAAACTGAAAAATGAATCATTAACTGTTTTTTTTGTGTTTTTTTTTCATTTTGGTTTTAGAGACAAATAATGAATAAAATTGTTTTTTTTTCTTTTTTCATTTTCTTATTTTTGAAAAACAAATGAATGAACGACACACAGATTCTCTTCCTCTTCTGTTTGAGATTCTATTTTCTATCCGTTCTTCACACATTTTGAGTCACTCTGGACCTGAGTCTGTCTCTCCTCGTGTCCTTGTGTCCTCGTCTGCTCGTGTCCTCGTGTCCTTCGTGTCCTCGTCTCCTCGTCTCTCGTGTCTCGTCTCCTCGTGTCCTCGTGTCTCCTCGTGTCCTCGTCTCCTCGTGTCCTCGTCGTCTGCTCGTTGTCCTCGTCTCTCGTGTCCTCGTCTCCTCGTGTCCTCGTGTCCTCGTCTCCTTGTCTCTCGTCTCCTCGTCTCCTCGTGTCCTCGTCTTGTCCTCGTCGTCCTCGTGTCCTCGTCTCCTCGTCTCCTCGTGTCCTCGTCTCCTCGTGTCCTCGTGTCCTCGTCGTGTCCTCGTGTCCTCGTGTCCTCGTGTCCTCGTCTCCTTCTTCCCCGTTAGACCCGGACTTTGCCAGACGAGTCCTCTCCTCTCTTCTCTCTCTTCACTCTGAAACTGGGTCAGCGGCTCCATCCTTCTCTCCTCCGCTGATGTGACGAGCTGAAAAATGTCCCACGCTCCCATTAAAAGTCCATTCTGGAGTCATCAGTTACCGTCGCTACACTTCAGCCGCATGAAACTTTAAATGTACATCTGTTCTGAGAAATGGACGTGACCGACCTGCTCGCGTTCCAAACAGGAAGTGAACGTGGGCGCGGTTCTGGCTCCGTCGACTCTGGCTCCAAAACGCTTCATATTGAGAAATGGCCTCCCGTCTCTGCCCTGGTGGACTTAGAAATTTGGGCGAACTTGAGTTTCAGACCCTCACTACTGCCCCGTCCACACTCGTACTGGAGAGGTTTTGGTTTTGGATATTAAACGTCTCCAGAGTCTGAACGATCTGGTGCCTCCAGCTCCACGAGTTCGAGCTGGAGTCTCGTCCTGATTGGACACTGTGTCACTGTGGCTCGTTCCTTCTGATTCTCTGGGTTCGTGACGTCGTCATGTGACGATGTTGTGGAAAACAGTTTAAACAAGAACAATCAGAAACATCACCCTGGTCCCCATGAGTCGCTGGTTCAGTTCATCATCACAGTTGGGTTCAGTCAAGTGTTAACAGAGGAAACAGGGTCAGATTTTTGACATTCAAATGTCTCTTATTCAGAAACTAGAGGAACTATTGAAATAAGTAAAGTATCAGAATGTAGGAAAGAGTTACACTCCAACAGGGTCAAGTTAAACCTGTGAGATTCTTTCAAGTTCAAGACAAAAAATTTAAAAAACTCATGTCGGTAACGGAGGGAATGAAATATGCAGCACTTTTTTGGTCAATAAATCCAAACAGTGATAACTCTTGGTTCTCACTTCCATATCCTTAACAAACTGGTTTGAATATTTGCTTCATATAGTTTTCTACCATATGGTACAAGATTAGGTTGAAAAACCTCTGACTTTTTGACTCATGAGATTTTTTATTAAGAAAGTTCATGGTAACGGAGGGAAAAGTAACGGAGGGAAAATTGTACAAACAAGTAGAAGGTGCAGGATTTTACATCATTTGTTGCTTTTTTCTTCTGAAAACTTTAATATTACTTCAAAATGAAAGGAAACTATTTCTATAAAATATGTCAGTCCTTCCAAGAACATTTTTATCATCATATCATTTATCTTTTTTTTTTTGGTTTCTTGTGGTGTTTGTATTTGGCCGCACGGTGGCTGAGTGTTTAGCACTCATGCCTCACAGCAAGAAGGTTCTGGGTTCGATCCTTTTTGTGTGGAGTTTGCATGTTTCTCCTCGTGTCTGGATGAGTTTCCTCCGGTTTCTCCCATCAACCCAAAACATGCTCCAGGTCCAGAACAGTTGATAGTCAAGGTCAGTTAAAATACAGTCAGTTCAATCACTGTGTGTCTTGTATGAAAGTTTGATGAGGGTCTGAGGGTCTGAGGGTCTGAGGGCCTGAGGGCCTGAGCAGCCGTGCTTCTGTCAGTGTGCCCCAGGGCAGCTGTGGCTACAACAGTATCTTACCATCAGCAGGTGTAGAGTGAATGATGCTGGATGATGCTGTGTCTGTGAAAATGCTCTATAAATAAAGACTTACTTGTATTTGTGTCGTGGAGTTTGTGTTTGTGTTTGGTTTGTTGTGATGTTTTTTTTGTTTGTTGTGGTGTTTGTATTTGTGTCGTTGTGTTTGTTATGAGTCGTCCCGGTGTCCGTAAAAACCCCCAGAAAACACAGTGTACAAAGAGCTGATATGTCCGAGTTTCCTCCAGAGCCCAGAGCGCCCCCCGCAGGCGCAGACCGGCCTCTCACCTGTCTTCTTGTAGAACACGATCTCGTCCTTGAACTCCTTGCGTTCCTCCAGGGCCTGGTCGATGCTGAGGATGATTCCCTCGCTGGACTCGGGGCCGTAGAGGAACTTGCAGGCGCAGCTCTTCTGCATGACCTCGCCCCGAGAGAAACCGGTGAGCTCGCAGAAGCCATCGGAGCAGTAGACGATGGGGAAGCCCTGAGACACCTGCGCGTTCGCCAGGATGAAGTTACTGTCTGTAAAAAACAATAAAGAAAGAAGAAGTTACTGTCTGTAAAAAACAATAAAGAAAGAAGAAGTTACTGTCTGTAAAAAAAAATAAAAGAAAGAAAGAAGAAGTTACTGTCTGTAAAAAAACAATAAAGAAAGAAAGAAGAAGTTACTGTCTGTAAAAAAAAAAAAAAAAAAAAAAAAGAAGTTACTGTCTGTAAAAAAAAAAAAAAAAAAAGAAAAAGAAAAAAAAAAAAGAAGTTACTGTCTGTAAAAAAAAACAATAAAGAAAGAAGAAGTTACTGTCTGTAAAAAACAATAAAGAAAGAAGAAGTTACTGTCTGTGGAGAAGAGACACGTGAGGAGACGAACACGAGCTGAAAATTTAAGTTCTGTTAAACCAGATAGACTTTGTGAACTTTGAAAATCCATGTGTCGTTCATTCATTTGTTTTTTCAAAATAAAACCAAAAATAAGAAAATGAAAAAAACTATTTTCTTCATTATTTGTCTAAAAAAAAAAAAAAAAAAAAAAAAAAAAAAAAGATAATGATTCAGTTTTTCAGTTTTCGATTTTGTGTTTTAAATGAAAAATGGAAAAAAAAAAAAAAGGATAAAGGACTAAACCAGGACTGAACCAGGACTAAAACAGGTCCGGAACCAGACCAGAACCAGACAGGGACTGAGTCCGGTACTAGACCAGGACTAGATCGGGACTGAGACCGGGATCAGGACCAGGACTGAGACTGAGACTGAGACCAATGTCAAGATGTCAACTGAGCACATTTACAACACACAAGCTGCCCAAAGTGCTTCACATGACAATAAGATTGTAAAATACAGCACAATAAATATGAAAAATATATCTATATAATAATAAACAAAACAAAACAAAACAAAAAAAAAACAAAAAAAAAAAAAATTAAACATAGCTTATAAAACAGAGTTAAAAGACCAGGACCAGACCAAGACCAGGACCAGAACTGAGACCAGGACTGAGACTGGGACCAGATCGGGACTGATGCCGGGACTAGACCGGGACCAGATCGAGACCAGGACCAGAACTGAGACTGGGACTGAGACCAGGACCAGACCAGGACTGAGTCCGGTACCAGACCGGGACTGAGACTGAGACTAAGACCGGGACCAGACCAAGACCAAGACCAGAACTGATACCAGGACTGTGACCGGGACCAGATCGGGACTGAGGCCGGGACTAGACCGAGACCCAGGACTGAGACCAGGACTGAGACCGGGACTGAGACCGGGACCAGATCGGGACTAGACTGGGACTGAGACCGGGAACAGGACCAGGACCAGATCGGGACTGAGGCCGGGACAAGACCGGGACTAGACCAGGACCAGACCGTGATTGAGACCATGACTGAGACCAGGACTCAGCCCGGGACCAGACCAGGACTGAATCCGAGACCAGACCGGGACCAGGACTGAGACCGGGAACAGGACTGCAACCGGGGACCAGACCAGGACCAAGACTGAAACCGGGACAAGACCCGGACTGAGACTGAGACTGAGACTGAGACCGGGACCAGACCAAGACCAGAACTGAGACCAGGACTGTGACCGGGACCAGATCGGGACTGAGGCCGGGACTAGACCGAGACCAGGACTGAGATCGGAACTGAGATCGGAACTGAGACCGGGACCAGATCGGGACTAGACTGGGACTGAGAATGGGAACAGGACCAGGACTGAGACCAGGACCAGATCGGGATTTAGGCCGGGACTAGACCGGGACTAGACCAGGACCAGACCAGGACCAGACCGTGATTGAGACCAGGACTCAGACCGGGACCAGACCAGGACTGAATCCGAGACCAGACCGGGACCAGGACTGAGACCGGGACCAGACCAAGACTAAACCAGGACTGAAAACGTCTCAGTCTTGATTCAGTCCTTTATCTTTTTTTTCCCATTATTTTATAAACAAAATCAAAACCTGAAAAAAATGAATCATTATCGTTTTTTTTGTTGTTTTTTTTCAGTTTGGTTTTGGCGTCTTTGACTGTGTAAAGTTTTTTAGACACAGAAATCTGAAAGTGGCTCCTTGGAAAAAACTCTGCTCAAAACAGCTCAGGGGGAAGTCGACTAAATATTTTTAATTAAATATAAGAAGTTGGGAGATAAAAATTGGGACTTTTCCTGTAAAATTTGTGAAGCTCCTAGAATTTTTTCAGTCAAATCTGAGATGGTCGAGCGGGACATTTGCAGATTTGGCCTGGAATAACGACCACTTCATGACATCACGAGGTGGAACAGAGCACTGGTGATGTAAACAGACTCATAATAAAGATTTACTCAAATGTGAATGAAACAAACACAACTGCAGGTGTGTTTGTGACGAGGAAACACACACACGAGTCACTTTTACAGAATATATCACCGTAAAAAAGCACAAAATGAAATATTTTTTTAAAAACGACAATCTTGTGTGTCGTATTTAACATGAAACAGCCTGAGTTTGAGAATCTGTCGCAGGAAACATCTGGTCCAGCCTCAGATTTGGGACAAAACAGGATTAAACGACTCACTCCAAACCTGAGCAAACTGACGAAGAGGAAACACCGGCAGAACAGAATTAAAAACTCACAAAAGTCAATTTTAGGAGTATTTTCACATCTCCTCTTGGTTTCCCACTGGACCTGTCGCTCCTCTCTCCATCATTCTGCCCATTATCAAGTCAGGAAATGCTGCGATTTTATCATCAAATGTCCCTGAAAGTAAAAAGTATTCTGTTTTTTTTTTTGTTTTTTTACTTGTATTGAACAGATACATATTTACTCTAGTTTATCAAACTGTTGACCTTTTTTTTCTGTTCCATTTTTGGTTCTAAAGTTCCAAATGTTTTTTAAACAGACCATGTATGAAACATGGAACAAAAATTATTTCCCAAATTTCAAAAACCTGAAAATCATGTAAATAAATGTTTGTATTTCATCATATCTTGTGTTATTCCATCTTTGAACTGTTGATGAAGATTCATGATTTTCCAAAAAAAAAAAAAACAATTTAAAAATGATAATAAAAATTTGCTTGGAAGGACTGACATATTTTATAGAAATAGTTTCTTATTTCTTATTTTATTTATTTGTAAAGGGACAGTACATATTAATGAACATAAAAAATGTAAATATGTAAAGATTAGAGCCAACGTGGCTCATTTCCATCTTCAGTCCCTCGACAGGTTCATGTAAAATCATCATCTGTAAAAGGTTTTCAACCTAATCTTGTACCATATGGTAGAAAACTATGTAACACTTTATAATAACTACACCTTACTTAGCCTTAATAAAGCATGAACAAAGACTTAATTAATAATGATTCACACTTAGTAAATTCTTAATAAAGCATAATTAGTCTTCACTTTAGAAAAAACTCAGAAAGACTTAACGAACAGATAACAGCTGCGTGAATGATCATTTCATTATTAGTAAATCATTCTCTCATAGTTTACTAATCATTAATAAATGCTCAGATGGTTAGTTCATGAGTAATTAAGTATGAAATAATTATGAGTAACTATTTACAGAACAGGCAAATGAAGTGCAAGTGATAATTAAGGAAGTAATTAAGTAGTTACTAAGCGTGAATCATTATTAATTAAGTCTGTTCATTATTAATTAAGTCTTTGTTCATGCTTTATTAAGGCTAAATAAGGTGTAGTTATATTATAAAGTGTTACCCAAAACTATATGAAGCAAATATTCAAACCAGTTTGTTAAGGATATGGAAGTGAGAACCAAGAGTTATCACTGTTTGGATTTATTGACCAAAAAGTGCTGCATATTTCATTCCCTCCGTTACCGACATGAGTTTTTTTAATTTTTTGTCTTGAACTTGAAAGAATCTCACAGGTTTAACTTGACCCTGTTGGAAGTGTAACTCTTTCCTACATTCTGATACTTTACTTATTTCAATAGTTCCTCTAGTTTCTGAATAAGAGACATTTGAATGTCAAAAATCTGACCCTGTTTCCTCCGTTATCACTTGACTGAACCCAAATATATTCAGAAGTTTACAGGATTCTCGGGAAACGTGCTGCTTTTTAAAGAGCTCGTTTTACTTCCTCCTCACAAACAGACCTGAGCGGAGTTTTGTTTCATTCACACGTTTAACACACAAACTGTGGGGGGCGCTCCACAGCGGTGCGACCCGGCAGTCTCTGGTCTCGTGTTTTAATGTTTTTAACTCGTTTTAATGTTTTTAACTCATCTTTGTTAGTCCTCTCTCTCCTGCAGGGAGCAAACTCTGACCAGGGCCGAGCTCTACCTGCTTTCATTGAACGGTGTGATTAAAAACCACCTGGACCTAAATGTAGCCAAAACCAAAGAAATGGTTGTAGATTTCCAGAAAAAAGTCCACAGCCCAATAGCCAGTTCCATCCATGAAGAAGCCATAGAAATGGTCGACTCTTATAAGTACTTGGGAACTGTGTTTGATTCCTCTTTAAGGTTCGATAAGAACACTGAGCACATCGTCAAACGAGGACAGCGGCGGGTTCAGCTCAGCTCTTTTAATGTATCGTCTAATATTTTAAATAATTCTGATCATTCTTTTATTGAAAGTTTGCTGACCTTTTCTTTTATCTGTTGGTTTTATGGATTATCTGTGAAAGACAAGAACAGTCTGAACCAGATTGTAAAAGTTTGCAGCAAAATCAGTGGTGTTCAGACGGAGGATTTGGCGTCTGTGTGGAGACATCGAGTGTTACAAAAGACTAAGGCCAAACTGAGCCAGACCATGTTCTGCACTCACAGTTCATGAAAATGTCCTCTGGGAGGCGCTATGTCACCCCACAGCAAAAGACCAACCGTTACACCAAATCTATTATTCCTTCTGCTGTAAGGATTTTAAACGGAAAGTGAATTTGTTACTGTGTCCCTGATGCTCTGTGGTTTGAACGTCTGGTGTCTGTCTTTCTTTTTCTTTTTCTTTATATTTATATATTGTGCATAACCAGAGATGTGCCAACTGAATTGCTCTTTGGGATTAATAAAGTTGTTGATTGATTGATTGACTGAAAACACTCTGTCCCACCTCGTGATGTCATGTTTCAGGGTAACAGTATTTCAGTCTTTGAAAACCAGGAAAAGCTCAGAGATGCTCAGAGTCACTTTACTCAAAGACGCTTTACACTTTCTGTAACGAATGAAAGAAACAACGTCTCATCTGAATTAGGAAAATAAATAAATGATAAATTACAAAATGTGTTAACGGTCAAACGTTTATCGCATTTCAATGGACGGATCACAACAACAATAATAAATAAATAAACATCGCTCACCACACGCCAGCAGTATGTTTCTTTCTTTATTTCTTTCTTTATTTTTTTCATTGTTTGTTTCATTGTAAAGAACCACAGAGTCTCCGTAAATGAGCGAAGAGAAACAGAAACTGGAGCTGGAAAGTGACTCTTAATTCTCACTGGCAAATAGAACGTACCATTTGTTTGTGTTTGTTTGTCCTTTTGTTTTTCCGGCCTCATTAAATTGAAGCGAGCGACGCAAAAACGAGCAGCGGGCTTTTCTCCGTGAGCGAGGTTAGAAGACGCTCTGTGCACATTTACAGGGACACAGTCACTCAGAATGACATTTCACGCCAAGACGTTAAAAACAGTAAAAGGTTTGCGATAAATATTCCTTTACATAAGCCCCAAAACAATAAATAAAGTTAAGAGTTCACTAAAATGTTCCACACAAAGCCTGAGATCCTTCACCCAAAACTAACATCATCATTTATCTCAGTGTCAGAAATTCAACTTGTACCAATTTTAAAACCAATTAAAAGAAAATCTGTGGAATATTTGCTCATTTGGATAAAATCTACTGGGTCCATCAAGTCTCTGAGGATTTTTTTTTGTTTCAAATTGTCAGTGATAGATTATAGAGAAGCAGTCGCCTTGTATGATGACCAAAAAAATAGAGAATAAAAATTCATCAACTCTGGACGTGGTGGGGCCAGTGAAACATTTGCCAATAGATAACGACACTGCCTCGTTATCTGTGAGCTGACAGGCTGTCAATCAAACTCCCTACGTTTCTAGTGTAACTGACTTGCCTGCGCTGCCGTTACGTGGTTTATGTACGACTGTCACACAGTCCACAGACGCAAGCCGCACAGACGCTGTTTACTCCACCAACACAACAGTTCTCAGCGGCTTTTTTGACCTATATCTTCCTCGCAGTTCGCACAAAGTTTGTTGCGATGGCGACAAGAATCCAGGAGCAGTTCGCCGCAAAAGAAAGTCCGTTTTTGAGGTGAAAGAAGAAGACGAGGGGAAAAGCAGCGAAGCCAAACTAAGGATGATTCTTGGAGATTCATTCCAGCGATGGCGCGACTGAAGCAGACGAAGGGTCTAAAGACTGAAGCACTGGTCCACAAATTACTCCTGGACAGGAAACTTCTGCTTATTATGAAAACGTACTTTATTTCCAAGAGCTACACAAACATTTTTCAAGACACGAATGTGATATACTATGTCCGCGCCCCCCCTCCCTCCTCCCCCCGCTCCTCACATCTCCACCTTGCCTAACCAACACTGTAGTTAGTTGTTTACAAGTCATGTGCAGCGATGAGGACTTGTTTTCTAGAAACAAACCTGTTTTTACCGTTATTTTAATAGATCCATGGGCGTAAGGAGGAGGAGGGAGGAGGTGTTTCTACGTAGGAGCTGTGGGGGGGGGGGGATTTCTCGTTCCTTTGGAAAATCCTCTATACAACCTTTAAGTTCCATTTTAACAGTGTCCATAAAACTCTGGCTCAGTTTTTCTCAAATAACTTTAAAAATAATCCATTTAGGGCCACGGTGTCAGTGAAAGTTGAATATAAATGTTGCTGTTGCGCATCTTTTGGGGCCAATTTTAAATCTCTGTCTCCAAAACTTTCTCACTTTCATTGTGAAAACCAGAAAGCGTCGCATCAACCAATCAGGGACGAGCATCCAGAGGCGAGGCGACGAAGAAAGAGAAAGACCCAAGAACCAGAACCTAGACTAGACCTGGACCGGGCTAGTCCTGGACTAAACCAGGACTAAACCAGGACTAAAACCAGGACTAGACCGGGACTGAACCAGGACTAAACCAGGACTGAAACCAGGACTGAACCAGGACTAAACCAGGACTGAACCAGGACTAAACCAGGACTGAAACCAGGACTAAAACCAGGACTGACCAGGACTGAACCAGGACTGAACCAGGAGGACTGAACCAGGACTGAACCAGGACTAAACCAGGACTGAACCAGGACTGGAACCAGGACTGAACCAGGACTGGAAAACCAGGACTAAAACCAGGACTGAACCTAAACCAGGACTAAACCAGGACTGAACAGGACTAAACCAGGACTGAACCAGGACTAAACCAGGACTGAACCAGGACTAAACCAGGACTGGTTCAGTCCGGAGGCACAAATAATAAAGAAAATTGTTGTTCGTTTTCTTATTTTTGGTTTTATATTGAAAAACAAGGTTCTTCTTCTGCCGCATTTTTTACTTTGACTTTGATTTTATTACGACATAAAATTGTGACTTTTTCTGGCTTTGACTTTATTCTCATAATATTACGACTTTAACGTTGAAATGTTACGACTTTATTCTCGTAGCACTAGCATTTTTATTTTTATTAATTTTTTTATCTGACCCTTATACTCCGTCGTATTTGACAGCACTAGTGGAAATACTTTTTTAAAATTCGGAATTAAAGTTCTCATGTAAACGCGGCGACTGTGGAACCAAAAAGTTACGCGGTGAGCTTTAAAAACCCCGTAGAAGTGTAGAAGAGTCTTTAAGGTCACACGTCGGCGCCTCTTGTGTTTTCGTTAACAAATGGATCGGCTCCGCGCTCCTCGTCCCGTTTCTCATTTGAATATTAAACGTCTTTTCCTCGGTGAAATCGTGTTCTGTGGATTCGACTCCAATTTAATCCCGTCTCCGTCAGATAATGAGCCCCGTCCCGCTCAGAGCCGCACACGTCCCACCGAACCGGGGCCCGTGTTCACGTCAGTCCTGCGGGGGCCCGGGGACAGGGGCCATTTTCTGCTCCGGTGGGCCCCGTGTCGGCCTTTAATTGTTTTGTGTCGGCGTCGAGGTGCAGGTGCAGAGCCGAACGTCCCTCGTCTCCTCGGACACGTCCTGATCCCGGGTGATGACGGGAACACGTCCTGTTAGTTTAGACCAGGAGTGTCCAAACTTTTTTCATCAAGGGCCACATATCTAAACACAGATGAAGCAGAGGACGTAGACTGATGCTCAAGACAGTGAATAATAGAAATATGTGCATGTTTCATGTGTTAGAACAGGGGTGTCAAACTCATTTTGGTCCGAGGTCGTGTGCAACTGACTTTGATCTCAAAGGGGCCGGATCAAAAAACTCATGTCATATAAACCCCAAAAATAACAATAAATTAAATATTTGTTCAGAGAAACACAAATCTATTACAGAAATCTTTTTGAATTGATGAACTCTTTCTTATTATAATATTATAATATTATGAACAACCTGAAACTTTAAGAAAAATACAATTTCAACACAAAGTTTGAACATGAACTTGTCTGTAAACAGGAATAAGTCCATTTTTGTTGTAAAATCCTGCACTCGGCTCCACTTTTCTCATGTTGGACATTTTTTCTGATGAGGGTGTCACGGTCAACAGTCAAAACGATCGTCCTTTAAGAGCGTTTGGAAAGAGACAAGTCTTCATTTGTGCTGCTCTGGTGGGAGGGGCCACGTACAGAGACGCTGGAGACGCTGCTGTGATAAACACCACAGAAAATTAACACGATTTTAATAGAAAATATCATGAAAATATTTTAGTAGAAAATCAGCCGAGGGCCAGATTAAAGGTCTTGGAGGGCCGGATCTGGCCCCTGGGCCTTATGTTTGACACCTGTGTGTTAGAATGAGCCATCAGTTTTTATTCATTCTAAGATCCTTAAAATCACACACCAAATATTAAAAACGAGCTTTATCAAGGTAGATTTTCAAAAAAACTTGCAGTAAAAAGTACATTTTTAATTGATGTAAGGTAATTTAGACCGAGTCACCTGGAAGCCTGAGGGCCAAGAAAAATTTGTCCGAGGGCCGCATTTGGCCCATGGGCCATAGTTTGGACATGCCTGGTTTAGACGCTCACCTCGACTTCCGCCGTCACGTGAAAAAGTCCAAGTCCTGTTTTCTTCACCTCAGCACAGTTTAGGAAAAAGAAAACTTTATTCTCACGCCCTGATGTGGGAAAACTCGTTTGTTCAGTCGTTTTTCAAAATAAAACAAAAGTAAGAAATGAAAAAACAAACAAAAAAAAAAAAACAGTTTTCTTCATTATTTGTCTCCAAAACCAAAATGAAAAAAAAAACAGATAATGATTCATTTTTTTCAGTTTTTGATTTTGTGTTTAAATGAAAAATGGAAAAAAAAAAACAACAGATAACGGACTGAACCAGGACTGAACCAGGACTGAACCAGGACTGAACCAGGTTCGGACCAGACAAGAACCCGACTGGGACTGAGACCAGGACTTAGACCAGGACCAGACTGGGACTGAGATCGGGACTGAGACCAGGACCAGCCCGGGACGGAGACTGGGTCCAAGACTGGGACCAGACCAGGACTGAAAACGGTCCTGGTTTAGTCCTGTTTTAATCCTGGTTAGTCCTGGTTTAGTCCTGTTTTAATCCTGGTTAGTCCTGGTTTAGTCCTGGTTCAGTCCATTATCCATTTTTTCCATTTTTAATTTAAACACAAAATCAAAAACTGAAAAAAACGAATCTTTATCTGTGTTTTCATTTTGGTTTTGGAGACAAATAATGAAGAAAATAGTTTTATTGTTTTTTCCATTTTCTTATTTTTGGTTTTATTTTGAAAAACACAGATTCGACTCCCTCTTCTCCGGTCTCAACTTCAGATCCGTCTCGGCTACGACTGCAGCTGAATCTGTTGTCATTCGTACATTTTCACATTAAAACCAAAAATAAATGAATAAAATAAAAATTAAAAAAAAACGAAAAAAAAAAAAAAGGTGTGAGCTGTGAGCTGTGAGTGTGAGCTGTGAGCTGTGAGCTGTGAGGTGTGAGGTGTGAGCTGTGAGGTGTGAGGTGTGAGCTGTGAGGCTGTGAGGTGTGAGTGTGACTGTGAGGTGTGAGGTGTGTGCTGTGAGGTGTGAGCTGTGAGGTGTGAGGGTGTGAGCTGTGAGGTGTGAGCTGTGAGGTGTGAGGTGTGAGCTGTGAGGTGTGAGGTGTGAGGTGTGAGAGTGTGAGGTGTGAGCTGTGAGGTGTGAGGTGTGAGGTGTGAGCTGTGTGAGCTGTGAGCTGTGAGTGTGAGCTGTGAGGTGTGAGCTGTGAGTGTGAGGTGTGCTGTGAGGTGTGAGGTGTGAGCTGTGAGCTGTGAGGTGTGAGGCTGTGAGGTGTGAGCTGTGAGGTGTGAGGTGTGAGCTGTGAGCTGTGAGGTGTGAGTGTGAGGTGTGAGGTGTGAGTGTGAGTGTGAGGTGTGAGTGTGAGCTGTGAGGTGTGTGTGAGGTGTGAGGTGTGAGCTGTGAGGTGTGAGCTGTGAGGTGTGAGCTGTGAGCTGTGAGGTGTGAGGTGTGAGGTGTGAGGTGTGAGCTGTGAGTGTGAGTGTGAGTGTGAGTGAGGTGTGTGGCTGTGAGGTGGAGTGTGAGGTGTGAGCTGTGAGGTGTGAGGTGTGAGCTGTGAGGTGTGAGCTGTTGAGGTGTGAGCTGTGAGGTGTGAGGTGTGAGGTGTGAGCTGTGAGGTGTGAGCTGTGAGGTGTGAGGTGTGAGGTGTGAGGTGTGAGGTGTGAGGTGTGAGGTGTGAGGTGTGAGCTGTGAGGTGTGAGCTGCTGTGAGTGTGAGCTGTGAGGTGTGACTGTGAGGTGTGAGCTGTGAGGTGTGAGCTGTGAGTGTGAGCTGTGAGTGTGAGGTGTGAGGTGTGAGCTGTGAGTGTGTTGAGGTGTGAGGTGTGAGCTGTGAGCTGTGAGGTGTGAGCTGTGAGGTGTGAGTGAGCTGTGAGGTGTGAGCTGTGAGGTGTGAGGTGTGAGCTGTGAGCTGTGAGGTGTGAGGTGTGAGCTGTGAGGTGTGAGCTGTGAGGTGTGAGCTGTGAGGTGTGAGCTGTGAGGTGTGAGGTGTGAGGTGTGAGGCTGTGAGCTGTGAGGTGTGAGGTGTGAGCTGTGAGTTGTGAACTGTGAGGTGTGAGCTGTGAGGTGTGAGGTGTGAGGTGTGAGCTGTGAGGTGTGAGCTGTGAGCTGTGAGGTGTGAGCTGTGAGGTGTGAGCTGTGAGGTGTGAGCTGTGAGTGTGAGTGTGAGTGTGAGGTGTAGTGTGAGCTGTGAGCTGTGAGCTGTGAGGTGTGAGCTGTGAGTGTGAGGTGTGAGAGTGTGAGTGAGCTGTGAGCTGTGAGAGTGTGAGGCTGTGAGGCTGTGAGCTGTGAGGTGTGAGGTGTGAGTGTAGCTGTGAGGTGTGAGGCTGTGAGGTGTGAGCTGTGAGGTGTGAGCTGTGAGGTGTGAGCTGTGAGGTGTGAGCTGTGATGTGGTGTGAGCTGTGAGGCTGTGAGGCTGTGAGGTGTGAGCTGTGAGTGTGAGCTGTGAGGTGTGAGCTGTGAGGTGTGAGGTGTGAGGTGTGAGCTGTGAGTGCTGTGAGTGTGAGCTGTGAGTGTGAGCTGTGAGCTGTGAGGTGTGAGGCTGTGAGGCTGTGAGCTGTGAGGTGTGAGCTGTGAGGTGTGAGGTGTGAGGTGTGAGCTGTGAGGTGTGAGGTGTGAGCTGTGAGTGTTGAGGTGTGAGGTGTGAGCTGTGAGCTGTGAGGTGTGAGGTGTGAGGTGTGAGCTGTGAGGTGTGAGGTGTGAGCTGTGAGTGGTTGAGCTGTGAGGTGTGAGGTGAGGTGTGAGGTGTGAGCTGTGAGCTGTGAGCTGTGAGCTGTGAGGTGTGAGGTGTGAGGTGTGAGCTGTGAGCTGTGAGTGTGAGGTGTGAGGTGTGAGGTGTGAGCTGTGAGGTGTGAGGTGTGAGCTGTGAGCTGTGAGGTGTGAGGTGTGAGCTGTGAGGTGTGAGCTGTGAGGTGTGAGGTGTGAGCTGTGAGGTGTGAGCTGTGAGCTGTGAGCTGTGAGCTGTGAGGTGTGAGGTGTGAGGTGTGAGCTGTGAGTGTGTGTGAGTGTGAGCTGTGAGGTGTGAGCTGTGAGGTGTGAGGTGTGAGGTGTGAGGCTGTGAGTGTGAGCTGTGAGGTGTGAGCTGTGAGCTGTGAGCTGTGAGCTGTGAGCTGTGAGGTGTGAGCTGTGAGCTGTGAGCTGTGAGAGTGTGAGCTGTGAGCTGTGAGTGTGGTGTGAGTGTGAGTGTGAGCTGACTGTGCTGTGAGTGTGAGGTGTGAGCTGTGAGCTGTGAGGTGTGAGCTGTGAGCTGTGAGTGTGAGCTGTGAGGTGTGAGCTGTGAGTGTGAGCTGTGAGGTGTGAGGTGTGAGGTGTGAGCTGTGAGCTGTGAGGTGTGAGGTGTGAGGTGTGAGGTGTGAGGTGTGAGCTGTGAGGCTGTGAGGTGTGAGGTGTGTGAGGTGTGAGCTGTGAGGTGTGAGGTGTGAGCTGTGTGAGCTGTGAGCTGTGAGGTGTGAGCTGTGAGGTGTGAGGTGTGAGTGAGCTGTGAGTGTGGTGTGAGGTGTGAGTGAGCTGTGAGTGTGAGCTGTGAGAGTGTGATGTGTGTGTGAGGTGTGAGCTGTGAGTTGTGAGGTGTGAGGTGTGAAGTGTGAGCTGTGAGTGTGAGAGCTGTGAGGTGTGAGGTGTGAGGTGTGAGGTGTGAGGTGTGAGGTGTGAGCTGTGAGTGTGAGTGTGAGTGTGAGTGTGAGGTGTGAGGTGTGAGCTGTGAGGTGTGAGCTGTGAGGTGTGAGGTGTGAGGTGTGAGCTGTGAGGTGTGAGGTGTGAGGTGTGAGCTGTGAGGTGTGAGCTGTGAGCTGTGAGGTGTGAGGTGTGAGCTGTGAGGTGTGAGGTGTGAGGTGTGAGGTGTGAGGTGTGAGGTGTGAGGTGTGAGGTGTGAGCTGTGAGGTGTGAGGTGTGAAGGCTGTGAGCTGTGAGGTGTGAGCTGTGAGGTGTGTGAGGTGTGAGCTGTGAGTGTGAGTGTGAGCTGTGATGTGAGGTGTGAGTGTGAGGTGTGAAGTGCTGAGTGTGAGGTGTGAAGGTGTGGTGTGAGTGTGGTGTGAGCTGTGAGGTGTGAGTGTGAGGTGTGAGCTGTGAGTGTGAGTGTGAGTGTGTGAGCTGTGAGGTGTGAGGTGTGAGGTGTGAGGTGTGAGCTGTGAGTGTGAGGTGTGAGTGTGAGCTGTGAGTGAGGTGTGAGGTGTGAGGTGTGAGGTGTGAGCTTGTGTGTGAGGTGTGAGCTGTGAGGTGAGCTGTGAGCTGTGAGCTGTGAGGTGGAGCTGTGAGCTGTGAGGGTGAGGTGTGAGGTGTAGGTGAGGTGTGAGGTGCACCAGAGAAGTGGGCGAGAGAAAACTGACATTTGGTGAAAAGCAGAACAATGGAGGATTATTACACAAACATGAATCACCACGAACACTCCAAATACTCCAAATACTCCAAATACTCCAAATACTCCAAATACTCCAAATACTCCAAATACTACGGTGAGTCAGACCTCGAGGCTCGGAGAGATTCACTTTACGTAAGACAAAACAAAACAAAACATCTGCTGGGTCCGTCCACATGAAATCAGCCGCTCTCCCCCATGAGTCGACTCAGATTTGACTGAATTTTTAAAAAAAATTTTTAAAATCACCAAATGAAAGAATCTAAACCAGGAGAGTCAAACTCATTTTGTTCCGGGGGTCGTGTCCAACCGACTTTGATCCAAAGTGTCCGGATCAGAAAACTCATGTCATATAAACCCCAAAAATAACAATAAGTTCAAATATTTGTGCAAGAAAACACAAATCTATTACAGAAATCTTTAATTTATGAACTCTTTCTTTAACAAAATATTATAATATTATGAACAACCTGAAACTTTGTGAAAAATTCAATTTCAACACAAGTTGAACATGAACTTGTCTGTAAACAGGAATAAGTCCATTTTTGTTGTAAAATCCTGCACTCGGCTCCACTTTTCTCATGTTGGACATTTTTCTGATGAGGGGTCACGGTCAACAGTCAAAACGATCGTCCTTTAAGAGCGTTTGGAAAGAGACAAGTCTTCATTTGTGCTGCTCTGGTGGGAGGGGCCGTACTACAGAGACACTGCTGTGATAAACCACTGCAAAAATTAACAAGATTTTAATAGAAAATATCATTAAAATATTTAGGAGAAAATCACCCAAGGGCCAGATTAAAGGTCTTGGAGGGCCGGATCTGGCCCCCGGGCCGTATGTTTGACTCCTGTGATCTAAAGTTTCAGCTCAGTCCCGTGAATCGTTCCTCCGTTTTGGCTCGTTTAAATTTTGGGACCATGCTCGGTTTTTCAGACATCTCAATTTATAATCATACCGACCGATACTTCACAGCGATACTTCAGACCGATACTTCAGACAGACACTTCAGAGCGATACTTCACGATACTTCAGACAGACAGACACTTCAGAGCGATACTTCAGACCGATACTTCAGATACTTCAGACTGATGCTTCACACCGGACACTTCAGAGCGATACTTCAGACCGATACTTCAGACAGGATACTTCAGCGATACGACCGATAGCAGACCGACACTTCAGAGCGATACTTCAGACCGATACTACAGACAGACACTTCAGATACTTCAGACCGATACTTCAGACCGATGCTTCACACCGACACTTCAGAGCGATACTTCAGAGCGAACTTCAGACGATACTCAGACCGACACTTCAGACCGACACTTCAGAGATACTTCAGACAATACTCAGAACAATACTTCAGACCGATGCTTCACACCGACAATCAGATCGGATGCTTCAGACCGATACTTAGAGTGACGCTTCAGACCGTCATTTCACACCGATACTTCAGACGATACTTCAGATATTCAGACCGATACTTCGACCCATACTTCAGACCGATACTTCAGAGCGATACTTTAGATCGACTCTTCAGACCGATACTTTGACCCATACTTCGGACCGATACCCCAGGCCGATACTTCAGACCGATACTTCAGACCGATACTCCAGGCCGACACTTTCCACGTTTACATCAGAGTTTTAATTCTGAATAAAAATGAATTAAATTAATTCTGACGTGAGTTGGTGATTTATTCTGATTTTAAACCCGTAAAATCATTTTTCAGACTTTAACAGACTCGTCCAGAAAAAGTTCCACAGTGAATCTTTAAACGCGTCACGTCTTCATCTGAGTGTGGAGTTTGTCTCTGGAAACTTTTATGGAGCCGCTTCTGTCGTCCTGCGCTTCACCTCTGTCCTCCATCCCTCCTTTCTTTTATCGCTGCTCTCTCTCTTTATCTCTCTCTTTACTCTCTCTCTTCTCTCTCTTCTCTCTCTCTCTCTCTTTACTCTCTCTCTCTCTCTCTCTCTTCTCTCTTTACTCTCTCTCTTTCTCTCCTCTCTCTCTTTTCTCTCTCTCCTCTCTCTCTTTACTCTTACTCTCTCTTTACTCTCTCTCTTTTCTCCTCTCCTCTCTTACTCTCTCTCTCTCGTCTCTCTCTCTTTACTTCTCTTTACTCTCTCTCCTCTACTCTCCTCCTCTCTCTCTCTTCCTTCTCTCCTCTCTTTTCTCTTTACTCTCTCTGCTTTACTCTCTTTACTCTCTCTCCTCTCTTTACTCTCTCTCTCTTTCTTCCTCTCTCTCTCTCTCTCTCTCTCTCTCCTGTCTCTCTCTTTTCTCTGATCTGTCCATACTTCTCTCGTTTCTTCCATATGGTTCGTCTCAGGAAAGAGACACATTTTGTTTTTTTTTCTCTTGTTCTCGTCTTTCGTCAGGACTTTTCAATCACTTTTACAAAACAAACTTACACTTCACAAATTTACTCAAATCCTCATCAAACTTTTACTTCCTCCTTTTCTCTTTCACTCCCTCTTTCTCTCTCTCTTTCCGCTTCTCTCTCCTTCTCTTTCTCTCTCGCTCTCCTCTCTCCTTCCCTCTCTTTCTATCTGTCTCTCTCTCTCTCTTTTCTCTCTCTCTATATCTCTATCTCTTCGTCTCCCTCTCCTCCTCTCTCTCCATCTCTCTTCTTCTCTCTCTCTCTTATTTTCTCTCTCTCTCTCTTCTTCTCTCTCCCCTCTCTTCTTCTCTCTCTTTCTATCTGTCTCTCTCTCTTTTCTCTCTTTATATATCTCTATCTTTTCCTCTCCTCCTGTCTCTTCTTCTCTCCTCTCTCTTCTTTTCTCTCTCTCTCTCCCTCTCTCTTCTTCTTCTCTCTCTCCTCTCCTTCTTCTCTCTCCTCCCTCTCCTTCTTTCTCTCTTATCTCTCTCTCTCTGTCTTCCTCTCTCTCTTCTCTTCACTCCCTCTCTTCTCTCTCTTCTCTCTGTAGTGAGTTCATTTGTCAGTTTTATTGTTTTTCTTCGGACACTTTCATTTCGTGTAAACAGATCAAACATGGCCGCCTCTTATCACATCTCCCCCTCTCTCTCTCTCTCTCTCTCTCTCTCTCTCTCTCTTCTCTCTCTCTTCACTCTCTCCATCACAAATAAAGAGAGGGATGCTCCAAAAACAAAAAGAAAGACAAGCAGCTCCTGAGCGTGACGCGCTCGTGTCGCTCCGTTCCTCTGCTCTCTTCTGTCGTCCGGAGTTTGGTTTGTTTCACGTTTCGCTCACAAACCTGCAGCTTCAGCACGAGCTCTTCAATCAAACGGAACACGCTCTGCTCCACCCTGTGATGTCATCGTGTGGTGATACAGGAAGTGCTCTCAGAAGTGTTTCTAAACTCCACACACCTTCACTAGAATCATCCCGATCAATTCACTCCTGGAGTTTCTTTGCTGATCTCGACTGAACTAAAGGAGCTGTGAACTTAAAACTACCACTGGATGACATCACCAGGTGGAACAGAGCGTTTGGAGCTGTGCAGATGTAGACGGACAAATAATAAAGATTTAATCAAACATGTGAATGAAACAAAACACAAAAACTCCAGGTCTGATTGTGACGAGGAAACAGCCTTAGAACATTAGAGTGAGTTTTGTGTGAGGGACACTCAGAGCCGTGCATGAAGGCCCCGTTCACACTAGTGTGTATGTGAGTGGTGTTGGTTGTGTGTACAGTTTGGTTCACACAGTGGTGTTGTTGTGTTATGTTCACACTATGTGTATGTGGTGGTGTTGTGTGTGTGTACAGTGTTGTTCACACTAGTGTGTATGTGAGTGGTGTTGTGTACTTTTTTTTACACTCATCATTTCTCGGTTCAAAATCAGCTGCTGTAACTTTCTAGTGTTTAGTCGGTTTTCTTGTAAAAGTTGAAGTTTAGTTCTATGTGTCTGGTGTACGACCTGCACACGTATAATGTGTTGAAAGTTTCACATGAACCAACAACACACACAAACACAGAACGACTGAACATCAGCAGAACACCCCTCTGAACACACACGAGAGACACCCTCTGACACAGAGAGAACACCCCTCTGACACAGAGAGAACACCCCCTCACAGAAGAACACCCCTCTGTCACAGAGAGAAACACCCTCTGTTGACACAGAGAGAACACCCCTCACACAGAGAGAACACCCCTCTGTCACAGAGAAGAACACCCCTCTGTCAACAGAGAGAACACCCCTCTGTCACAGAGGAGAACACCCCTGACACACAGTCACAGAGAGAACACCCCTCTGTCACAGAGAGAACACCCCTGTCACAGAGAGAACACCCCTCTGTCACACAGAGAGAACACCCCTCTGACACACAGAGAGAACACCCCTCTGACACACAGAGAGACACCCCCTCTGTCACAGAGAGAACACCCCTCTGTCACAAGAGAACACCCCTCTGTGACAGAGAGAACACCCCTCTGACACAGAGAGAACACCCCTCTGTCACAGAGAGAGAACACCCCTCTGCACAGAGAGAACACACCCTCTGTCACACAGAGAGAACACCCCTCTGACACAGAGAGAACACCCCTCTGTCACAGGGAGAACACTCATATTCCACTGAGTCCAACACAAACTGAACCACATCAGACACAAGAAACAACAGTTTTTCTCACACACATTAGTTTATGTAAATGAGTCATGTGGTTTTAAGTTTTGTTTCTGTGGACACAGAAACGATGAGTCTGGGTTGCAAATTGTTTCCGATCCGGTGATTTGTTTCAGTGTAAACTTGACCTAAGAAAGTTTTATCACAATTTGAGTAAATTTCACTTTCTGCAGTGGAACGAGAGTTTTTGTGCTTAAATTATGAAAATACATCTGACTGCACTCAAAAGAAGAAAAACACCAACATCTTTTTGCACTTAAAATCAGAAACAAAATCGAATGTTCTTAATTTAAGTCATTTTAATTTACACAGATATTTTTATTTATTTATTTATTTTTTTTAAGTGTTGCCCACTTCCCAATATTTACCTTTTTATTTTAATAAACAAACATATAAATGTGTTCTGATATTTTTCCAAACTCAGTAGTTTTAACTGAACATGTTTTAGAAGAAAGGAGAGAAAAGGAGAGAGGAAACGAGAAAGGAAAAGAGAGAGGAAACGAGAAAGGAAAGGAGAGAGGAAACGAGAAAGGAAAGGAGAGAATAAACGGGTGTAAGGGGTGTAGAAAAGCTCTGCTGGGTTTTATCTGGTCGCAGTGAATCTGAAGCTCAGTTTCAGTTTCATTTTCAGTTTTAGTTTCAGTTTCTGTGGAGGACGAGGTTTATGGAGCCGTTTCCCTCCTGTGACAGGGAAATGTGCTCTCCATCTTTACTCCTCCATCCCTCCATCCATCCCTCCATCCATCCTTCTCTCTGCATGTTTTTCTCCCCTCCCCCGCTCTCTTTCCCTCCCTCTCTTTAGTTTTCTCTCTTTTCTCTGCTCCCTCCATGTCTCTCCCTCCCTCTCTCCCTGAAAGAGAGAGAGAGAAAGAGGGGAAGAGAAAGAGGAGGAGAGGAAGAGGAGGAGAGAAGGAGGAGGAGAGAAGGAGGAGGAGAGAAAGTGGAGGAGAGAAAGTGGAGGAGAGAAAGAGGAGGAGAAAGAGGAGGAGAGAAAGAGGAAAGAGGAGGAGAGAAGGAGAAGGAGAGAAAGGAGGGAGAAAGAGAAAGAGAGAGAGAGAAAAGAGGGGAGAGAGAAGAGAGGGGGGAAAGAGAGAGAGAGAAAGAGGAGGAGAGAAAGAAGAGGAGGAGAGAAGAGGAGAGAGGGGAGAGAGAGGGAGAAAGAGAAGAGGAGAAAAGAGGAGAGAAGAGAAGAGAGAGAAAGAGGAGGGGAGAAAGAGGAGGAGAGAAGAGAGAAAGAGAGGAGAAAAGAGGGGAAGAGAAAGAGGAGAAGAGGAAGAGGAGGAGAGAAGGAGGAGGAGAGAAGGAGGAGGAGAGAAAGTGGAGGAGAGAAAGAGGAGAGGAGAAAGAGGAGGAGAGAAAGAGGAAAGAGGAGGAGAGAAAGAGGAAAGAGGAGAGAAAGGAGAAGGAGAGAAAGAGGAGGAGAGAAAGAGGAGGAGAGAAAGAGGAGGGGAGAAAAAGAAGAGGAGAAAAAGGAGGAGAGAAAGAGAGAGAGAGAAAGAGGAGGAGAGAAAGAGGAGGAGAGGAAGAGGAGGAGAGGACGGTGCTCTAAAGGAAACGAGGATGTACAGGACGTTTATGTAACTGTGAGGAGAGAGGGATGAGTGGAGGAGGTGAAAAGAGGGGGGAGAGGAAAGGAGAGAGGGAGGGAGGAGAGGAGAGAGGGAGGAGAGAGTGATGAAAAAGGACAAGAGCGGGTGAAAGCTCTGGAAATACTGGAAAGATGAGCGTGTGAGAGAGAGAGAGAGAGAGGAGGAAAGGATGGAGAGGAGAGAGGGCAGGGAGGAGAGAGAGAAGGAGGAGAGGAGAGGAAGGAGGAAAGGAGAGATGGGGGGGCAGAAGGAGAGAGGAGAGAGAGAGTGTGGGAAGAGGGGAAAGGAGAGATGGGGGAGGAGGAGAGAAAGAAAAGAGATGGAGGGGAGGAGAGGGACAGAAGGAAGGAAGGAAGGGGAGGGGAGGACGGAGAGAGGGAGGAAGGAGAGGTGTGACCAGTGAAGGAGGGAGGATGAGGACGAGGTGAAAGACAGAAAAGAAGTGAATAAAGAGAAGGAGAGAGAGAGAGAAAGGAGGGAGCGCAGGTAATGGAGGAGGAGGAGGAGGTGAGAGACAGAAGAGGAGGATGAAAAAAAGAATGAGTGACAAGATGAGAGAGAGAAAGAGAAAGAGGAGAGAAAGAGGAGAGGAGGTGAGAGACAGAAGAGGAAGTCAGAACGGAGGGAGTGAGAAAAGGAGAGATGGAGAGATGGAGAGAGATGGAGGAGAGGAACTTTGTGTGTTGTCATAGTTACAGTCGACAAACCATGGCAACCAGGTCCACAACTGTAAAACACCGAGACGACGACGACGAAGAAGAAGAAGAAGAAGAAGAAGAAGAAGAAGAAGAACTCAAGTTTAACTCAGAATACGAAACTCGGACCTCGGACTTCAAACTATAGACCTCAGACTTCAGATTTTAGACCTCAGACTTTTTACCTCAGACTTCAAACTTTAGACTTCAGAACTCAGACTTCAGACCTCAGACTTTAGACCTCAGACTTCAAACTTTAGACCTCAGACTTTAGACCTCAGACCTCAGACTTTCAAACTTCAGACTTCAAACTTTAGACCTCAGACTTTAGACCTCAGACTTCAAACTTTAGACGTCAAACTATAGACCTCAGACGTCAGACTTTAGACCTCAGACTTCAAACTTTAGACTTCAGACTTTAGACCTCAGACTTCAGAACTCAGACTTCAGACCTCAGACTTTAGACCTCAGACTTCAAAATTTAGACCTCAGACTTCAAACTTTAGACCTCAGACTTCAGACTTCAGACCTCAAACTTTAGACCTCAGACTTCAGACTTTAGACCTCAGACTTCAAACTTCAGACTTCAAACTTTAGACCTCAGACTTTAGACCTCAGACTTCAAACTTTAGAGTCAACTTAGACCTCAGAGTCAGACTTTAGACCTCAGACTTCAGACTTTTTCAGACTCAGACTAGACTCAGACTCAGACTTCAGACCTCAGACTTTAGACCTCAGACTTCAACTTTAGACCTCAGACTTCAAACTTTAGACCTCAGACTCAGAAACTTTAGACCTCAGACTTCTTTAGACCTCAGACTTTAGACCTCAGACTTCAAACTTTAGACCTCAGACTTCAAACTTTAGACCTCAGACTTCAAACTTTAGACCTCAGACTTTACACTTTAGACTTCAGACCTCAGATCTCAGACCTCAGACTGTCTCCCGTGAGCTTTACGTCATGTTCTAATGCTGTTCCTTTTTTTTTTTTTTTTTGTTTGCTAATGTGTGCGTTGTGTCTCCATGGTAACGGACGAACATTCTGTCCATAGACACGCACACGGAGCTCCCCAGAGTGACGTCACTGCAAACAAATAATCATTTACGGAGAACCGCCGCGGGCGCTGGGTGACGGGGGCCTGTGGGCGGAGCCTTGTACAGACTCGTACTGCAAACTCTCTCTGTTCGGTTTTCTCTTTTACACCACAGACCAACCGGACAAACGGAAATGTTTTAAGATCGTCTGAAAATTTAAGAAAAAATACCTAAATTATTTAAAACGAAGAAGGTCCGAGTGGCTTTTGCTGATCACGACAACACAGTGTTTTGTATTTTTCTGAACGTGAACATCATCAAACTTTCTATTTTCTGTAAATAAACGATGAACTAAGGTCCCAACAGAGTTTTTTTTTTTTTTTTTTTTTTTTACTGTTTCTGGAGTGAAATAATGAAAAGTCAAGCGAACGCCGAGCATGACTGATGCAGATTCCAGTTTTCAGGCCTGCGTCTCGTCCCACTTCTTCAGCGTGTCCCACTTTTCTCGGGTTATAAAAAGTGAGATTTACCTCAAACATGATCCCGTGATTCTGCAAAGACGATCGGGCTCCTGGGAGCTCGGGCGTTCACGGTTACATGTTGCACGAGTTTCTTCAGATACAGGATTTGTCGGGCTATAAGTCGCTCCAGCCAAAAAACGCGTAACGGAGAAGAAAAAAAGAACATATATAAATCGCACTTTTTGGGGAAATTTATTTTATAAAATCAGACACGAGTAACCGACATTTCCTGTGTAAAATCAAATTGTAGTAAAAACAATAGAAGAGAACATCAGACTGTTAACGTCACATATGAACAGTTCCGACATAACACCACTTCAACATCGACGTCTAATTGTCGGAGTGTCGGCATTTCCATTTTTTATCGAACGTCTCAAAACTCCGACAGCTGCGCTTTAGCTTGTTTTTTTCAATATTCCGCCATTCCGACACACAAGGGAATGATTAAGTTGCAGCCACACTATTTACGGGACAATATTTTCACAGAGGCACGGTCCACGCGGCGTACGGGAGGAGGCGAGGCCCACGCGGCGTACGGGAGGAGGCGAGGCCCACGCGGCGTACGGGAGGAGGCGAGGCCCACGCGGCGTACGGGAGGAGGCGAGGCCCACGCGGCGTACGGGAGGAGGGAGGAGGTGAGGCCCACGCGGCGTACGGGAGGAGGAGGAGGTGAGGCCCACGGCGTACGGGAGGAGACGAGGCCCACACTGCGTACGGGAGGAGTCGAGGCCCACGCGGCGTACGGGAGAAGGCAGGAAACCCATGCGGCGTACGGAAGGAGGCGAGGTCCACGCGGCGTACGGGAGGAGGTGAGGCCAGCAGCGTACGGGAGGAGACGAGGCCCACTGCGTACGGGAGGAGTCGAGGCCCGCGGCGTACGGGAGGCGAGGCCCGCGGCGTACGGGAGGAGGTCGAGGCCCACGCGGCGTACGGGAGGAGGTCGAGGCCCGCGCGGCGTACGGGAGGAGTCGAGGCCCGCGCGGTACGGGAGGAGTCGAGGCCCACGCGGCGTAGGGAGAGTCGAGGCCCACGCGGCGTACGGGAGGAGTCGAGGCCCACGCGGCGTACGGGAGGAGTCGAGGAGGTCGAGGCCCACGCGGCGTACGGGAGGAGTCGAGGCCACACGCGGCGTACGGGAGGAGTCGAGGCCCACGCGGCGTACGGACATTTATGTGTCTATAAACTGGACTAAATGAACAAAAGATAAAGAATCTGAGCTTTATAACGTCGACCAACGGCCCAGATCTGCAACCGATATCGCTTAAACCGGACTTAAGGATTTAGGACTGAACCAGGACTGAACCAGGACTGAAACAGGACTGAAACTGGACTAAAACTGGACTGAAACAAGACTGAAACAGGACTGAACCAGGACTGAACCAGGACTGAAACTGGACTAAAACAAGACTGAACCGGGACTGAAACTGGACTAAAACTGGACTAAAACAGGACTGACTATCGGCCTGCATGGACAAGATTTGGGCCGATACCCGATATGTTTGTAAGTGCCCATATATCGATCAACCGATATATTTCTAGAGCAGATTTTAAAAACATCATAAATGTTGAGTAAAATATCCTCATGAATGTTCAGTGAGGCTCAAATCCACGTTTATTTTGTGATTTATAAATTATTTCTATTGACTTTGTGACTTTTAAAATCCACAGAAAACAGTTTGTGAAACAGAGACGAGGAGAGTTTTGTCACGTCACAGCAGAAGTCGACTGGAAGTGTGAACGGTTCAGCCCCAGCGACGTCCCGTTTCCTCCTCCTCCTCCTCTATCTCTCCTCTCCTCTCTCCTCTCTCCTCCTCTTCCTCCTCTCCTCTTCCTCTCTCTCCTCTCCTCCTCCTCTTCTCTCTCCTCCTCTCTCTCCTCCTCTCCTCTTTCCTCCTCTTCCTCTTTCCTCCTCTCTCTCCTCTTCCTCCTCTCTTCTCTCTCTCTCCTCCTCTCCTCTCCTCTCTCCTCCTCTCCTTCTCTCCTCTTCCTCCTCTCTCCTCCTCCTCTCTCTTCCTCCTCTTTCCTCTTCTCCTCTTCTTCCTCTCTCTCTTCTTCCTCTCCTCCTCTTCTCTTCCTCCTCTCCTCTCCTCTCCTTCCTCTTCCTCCTCTCCTTCTTCCCTCCTCTCCTCTCCTCCTCCTCTTCCTCTCTCTCTCCTCTCCTCTTCCTCCTCTCCTCTTCCTCCTCTCCTCTCCTCCTCTCTCTTCCTCTCTTCCTCTCCTCTTCCTCCTCTCCTCTTCCTCCTCTTCCTCCTCTTCCTCTCCTCTTCCTCCTCTATTCCTCCTCTTCCTCCTCTCTTCCTCCTTTTCCTCTTCTCCTCTTCTTCCTCCTCTCTTCCTCCTCTCCTCTTCCTCCTCTCTTCTTCCTCCTCTCCTCTTCCTCCTCTCCTCTTCCTCCTCTCTCTTCCTCCTCTCCTCTTCCTCCTCTCCTCTTCCTCCTCTCTCTCTCTCTTCCTCTTCTCCTCTTCCTCTCCTCTTCCTCTTCCTCCTCTCCTCTTCCTCCTCTCCTCCTCTCTCTCTCCTCTCTCTTCCTCCTCTTCCTCTCCTCTTCTCCTCCTCCTCTTCCTCCTCTTCCTCCTCTTCCTCTCTCTTCCTTCTCTCTCCTCCTCTCCTCTCCTCTCTCTCCTCTTCCTCTTCTCCTCTTCCTCCTCTCTTCTTCTCTCCTCTCTCTCTCCTCCTCTCCTCTCCTCTCCTCTCTCTCCTCCTCTCCTTCTCTCTCCTCTTCCTCCTCTCTTCTTCCTCCTCTCTTCTTCCTCCTCTCCTCTTCTCCTCTCTCTTCCTCCTCTCTTCTCTGTTGCTCTTCCACCGCTGTCAACCCTCCTCTTTTAATTAGCTCAGTTCTTTTCCACAGTTTGAGACATTTCCAGCGTCGAGGAGGAAGAGGAGAAGAGAGAGAGGAAGAGGAGGAAGAGGAAGAGGAGGAAGAGGAGGAAGAGGAAGAGGAGAAGAGGAGGAGAGAAGAGGAGGAGAGGAGGAAGAGGAGGAAGAGGAGGAGGAGGAGGAAGAGGAGAGGAGAGGAGGAAGAGGAGGAGGAGAGGAGAGAGAAGAGAGGAGGAAGAGGAGGAAGAGGAAGAGGAGGAGGAGAGGAGGAGAGAGACGCTCCGTAATGAATCATGATCCTCAAATTCTCGTTCATTAGGCGAAGAAATCCTGGACTTTTTCTGCCAACAGATCTGGGACCAAACCGGGACCAGACCGGGACTGAGACCGGGACAGACCGGGACTGAGACCGGGACCAGACCGGGACTGAGACCGGGACCAGACCGGGACTGAGACCGGGACCAGACCGGGACTGAGACCGGGACCAGACCGGGACTGAGACCGGGACCAGACCGGGACTGAGACCGGGACCAGACCGGGACTGAGTCCGGGACCAGACCGGGACTGAGACCGGGACCAGACCGGGACTGAGACCGGGACCAGACCGGGACCACACCGGGACCAGACCGGGACCAGAGCGAGACTGAGACCGAGACCAGACCAGGACTGATTCCGGGACCAGACCAGGACTAAGACCAGGACCAGACCGGGACTGTGACCAGGAAAAGACTGGGACTTAGACCGGGACCGAGACCAGACCGAGACTGAGACCGAGACCAGACCGAGACTTAGACTGAGACTGAGACCAGAGTGAGACTGAGACAGAGACTAGACCAGGACCAAACCAGGACCAGACCGGGACTGAGACTGGGACTGAGACCAGGACTGAGACCGAGACCAGACCTGAGGCTCAGAGCCCACAGCAGGACCGGAGCTCGAGGCTGAGACTCGGACTCAAAGCTCGGAGTCCGATCTGGTCCTGGTCTGGTCCTGGTCTGGTCCTGGACCCGGATCCTGGTCCTGGTTCAGTGCAAAAGTCACAGAAGTCACGTAAACGGTTGTGATCCTTTTTTTCCATTTTTCATTTAAACACAAAATTGAAATATGAAAAAAACGAGTCATTATCTGTTTTTTTTTTTCATTTTGACTTTGGAGACAAATAATGAAGCAAATAGTTGTTTGTTTATTTTCTTATTTTTGGTTTTATTTTGAAAAACGAACGAACGACGCACAGATTCATTGTCTTTGTCTTTGTCTTTGTCTTTGTCTTTGTCTTTGTCTTTGTCTTTGTCTTGTCAGTTTAGTTTCAGTTTTTTCTTGGGAGTTGGAGTCTAACGTTTGTTCTGCTCAAAACTGCAACAGAACAAACGTGAAAAAAAAAAAAAAAAAACACCAAACGAAGCAAAAAACGACAAGTACAAAACGTGAATCGTGACAAAAGTGACTCCGTAAACCAGCACTTCATGACATCACGAGGTGGAGCGGAGCGTTTGGAGTTTCAGAGACGTAGACAGAATAAAAACCTCGGACGTGTGTCAGATGCCCTCCCGCCGTCCCCGGACAAAATGTTCTGAATCCTCTCCTTCCTCTCTCTCTCTCTCCTCCTCCTCCTCTCTTCCTCTCTCCTTCCTCCTCCTTCTCCTCTCCTCCTCTCCTCTCTCCTCTCTCCTCTCTCCTTCCTCTCTCCTCTCTCCTCCTTCCTCTCTCCTTCCTCTCTCTCTCCTTCTTCCTCTCCTTCCTCTCCTCTCTCCTTCCTCTCTCTCTTCCTCTCTCCTCCTCCTTCCTCCTTCCTCCCTCCTTCCTTCCCTCCTTCTTCCCTCCTTCCTCCTCCTTCCTCTCCTCACTCTCTCCTTCCTCCTCTTCTCTCTCCTCTCCTCTCCTCTCTTCTTCCTCTCTTCTTCCTCACCTCCTTCCTCTCTCCTTCCTCTCCTCCTTCCTCCTCCCTCCTTCCTCTCCTCCTTCCTCTC